>NC_143581.1:124584771-124905908 GCF_048544385.1 Mastigoproctus giganteus
ATATCTGTTATTTACATTTAACTAAATCAGTGATAATTATACCTGATTAATTATAATGAAATATAAATAATTTATTATTATTAGACTGTTTGAGTTATTTTAGTGATTGCTGGATCAGGAATGGGATTAAGAAGATTGAACAAGCATGAAGTCTTTCATGATGATAAAGTGGTTTCGGCACTCATTTGAAGTGGTCTTGGTTCGAGCCTGTCGATCCCTGGGAAAACAAAAATCGAGTCTTTTTCAATTTAAGCTTTCTAGCCAATCTTAGTTGAAGGAAATAAAGTTCCCCCAATGAGTTTAGGGTTTTTCAGCTCGCAAATTGACCTGTGACCCCACCTCTACGAGACATACACAATGGTGCAGTATGATCTAAGTCGCTGATGAATTTGAAATCCTTTCATGTGCTTCATTATATTTTTGTTCTATGAAAACAACAAAACTCATTTCTTGCCACCATGTGTAGAATATTTAATTTATACAGGAAACAAGATCCTTCTGGATGATTTCATAATAATAGAAAACTAGAAAAGACACTAATGATTAACCAATGTAGACATGCTCGTGGATGAAGAATCAATAACTTTCCAATCAGCTTTTCTGAAGCATTTTTCTTAATTTTAAAAGATAGTTGTGTTTAAAATCCCCACGTCATTCCGTGTTTTTTGTTCATGCCAGTCAAAACAAATGTTATTTATTTGTGGCCAATTATATTCTCATCAGGGAAATAAACAGATCTCCAGGACCATTTTGTCCTGAGTTCTCAAGTGTAAACTGGGTTCTCAAACTGAGTCGCAACCCTTCCGAGATGAATTTTGCATTTGGTTTTAAATTTGATTTTTTTGAATATATTTTTTTTTATTTCCAATGAAACTATATCATTTTATAAAGTTGAAAGGGTTGCTGCTATACAGATTATAATGTAATTCTCAAAAGTGATATTTATTTATTTATTGCCTAAATATTTGGTCATACAAATTATTTATAGTTTCAGGGAATTGCCTTAACTCAAACTTTGAGAATCCTTTGTATAAACAATAAATTCATCATCGAAATACTAATTTTAGTCAATTTACTCGAGAACTGAGGTTGGTTGTAGAAAAGAAAATAAACGAAATCTTGAGATGAGTTTCATAGAAAGATTTTCCAGAAGAATCAGTTGGTTCCTCTTCCATCGTAACTCTCTTTTGGAGTGATAATGATCAACAATGTCGGTACATCGGCTATTCTAAGAATGCAATTAAAGGTAATGGAAGCCACAGATAGCCCGTTAGCTGTCACTGAAAATTACGATAACAACTCACGTATAACAGCAGCAAAGAGATAAGAATTGACGTAAATGGATTGACAAGCTGATCATTAAGAGATGCGTTAAGTCTTCGCGAGTTCGCCATTAAGAAGCACACTTAGAAAACTGACCGAACACTTTTGTAAACTCTGAACCGCGTGAAGAATTCAATTCTGAACTCGCTTATCATTCACGACACTAAAAGAAGACAGCCATTATAAAAATCATGAGAGATGCCCGCGAAACAGTGGGAGGTTTCTCAGTGGGACTCCGCTAACAGGACCAATTTCTCTAGATTAATTAACTTCGTGAAAAAAAGTTAAAAGGGTGGGGGATCTTATGCAAGAAGCGTTCAATATGCGAAAAAATAGTTTCGTTTAAAGTTTAAATTGGATGACTTGTGAGTTAATATTTCAGTTTTTAACAGCTTTTTATAGCTTAATTACTAAAATTACAAACAGTCCGTTCCCCGTGGTGGCAGCATGATATCTAATTCACTTCCCTCTTCCCAAGTGTTCTTGACATACCCTGTAAAAGCATATTTTTATCATATATAATGGATAGTGAATAGTAAATTAGTAAGAATGTCGTATATTATGCGTATGTTTGTACTAAGTTTCTGTTTATAAATGTTTCTTTTGTGTACCCTCTCTCTCTCTCTATAAATTGTTTCCTTATTCCAAAGCATTCCTTTTTTTCAAGCTTGCTAATCTCTTCATTTGTTTCTCTTCCAGTGTTTGAAATCATGAGGCACGGTAGAATTCCGAAAAATGTCAGAGGTAAAACAGGTAGGGGAAGATCAATAAATCCTGTTTTAATAAACTTCGTTTTGGTTGAATTCACGAAGTATAGTGTGTTCAATAATTGCCATTGTGCCATGGTTATCAGAATGTTAAGAGTTTGCGATATTTTATCAGAAGCTATGTGTACTTTTTTTTAATGTGCTGTGAAACCTGGTTGATTCTCTATCAGTTGATTAAACAACGTTTACTTAGGTTCCGTTATAACTGTATTCTTTTTCGTGAAGGCAAAATTTGGGGTTTATGACAATATGTTAAAAAAAAAAAAAAAACAGCCTGTCTAATCTGGCTTCCTTTATTGATAGGAAAAAGGGGAGTGCGCCTCATTTCCAAATCAAAGAAATAGAAATCGTGTAGGATTCTAAATTAAAATCGCCTATAACAGTCAACTTGCTACTTCATGTAACAAGGTTGGTATTCAAAGATTAAGTGGATAAAAATCGGTCTGTTAATAACTATATATTATGGAAAATGTCAGAAAAATATGGCTTCATATTGAATAGCAAGTTTAAAAGATTATGGATCGGAATGCTCATTCTTCTATTCAGCCCTTTTGAGGAAGTAGGTTTTTTTTCAAGTGATATTTCTTGGAGTCATTAATTCTTTCAAGGGCGATTCGGCCGCTGCTTATAATGGTATTTTCAATCATTAATGGCTGATTTCTGTTAGACTGGTTAAT
Source organism: Mastigoproctus giganteus (assembly GCF_048544385.1). Taxonomy (NCBI): domain Eukaryota; kingdom Metazoa; phylum Arthropoda; class Arachnida; order Uropygi; family Thelyphonidae; genus Mastigoproctus; species Mastigoproctus giganteus. Next base: position 124,587,539 of record NC_143581.1, read on the forward strand.
TTACAGAATGGTTCCCGTTCAGAAGGAAAATTGTTTCGATGCATCATACTTTTGCCCCATTTCTTTTAATCTAAAAGTAGTGGAAAAATTATTATTACCATATCCTTACCAAACGAGATTTTTCATATCAGATTGGAATCTGTTCATTATGGCCTCTCTCGAAGAACCACAGTTACTTGTTTAAATCAGTTAACAAAATTTATAATTCTTGGTAATCAAAATGATTTTGGCGTGATATTTTTTACGTTAGTTTCGCTTTTGATGCTGTTCAACTTTATTACTTATGCTACACAATTATTATCAAGGATCCTTTCTGTCTATTCTTCAATTAATTTCTTTAATTTTGTTGCCTTTTTCTTGCCAAAATAAGGAATTTTCTACATATCTGTACTGATAAAGAAATTCTCCTCTCAAACGATCTCCTACGTTAAACCATGGAATCATTAAAATTCTTGTTAATGAAAAAATTTATTCACCGCGTATCTTTAATATGTAGTTAATTCATACACTACTTGGCGTTATGTTGACCTTTATTTTGAATAGCATCGTAATAAAATCGGAAAAGCCATAGGGGTGATGGATTAATTAAGCTTGTTCTGCTGATGAGAAAGTTCCAGATATTACGAAAATTCCCTTAAACAGTATTTTCAATTGGAATTTATGCGTCGTCCATTTGGAATGGTTCTATCAACAGAAATCGCAACCTCTTTCTAGGACCTGAGTTTTGACTATTATTAACTGAATATATATATTATCTTGAAGCTGAATTCTCTTTACTGATTTATCCCTATCCGTAGAATCTTTTGCGCTATCGTCTTTGCTACCACTCCCACATTGAAACATTCGTTTTCTACCTTGTGATTTCTCCTTTTGCAAGTAAGTGGGGCAAGTCAATAACTCCATCTGTTTACTAACAGTTGTTTACTAAACTTTGCATCACTGTGCTCGCTTTTTTGCTAGATTATACAGAGGTTTCTAAATCCAAGAAATCCAGTTCCGCTAGAGTCTTTCCAGATGGCATTATCTCTGCGCAAATCGCTGTCGAATACTGCAGAGACCTAGGCTATTATTCTGGCCTTGAAATATACACATGCTTCAACATATACATACAATTAATCAATGGAGAATCAATACCATTGATTCATTATGTTTACGAGCTCTCGCAAATATTTAGTCAGAGCGTCATACAGTACTGTACCACACCCGAGAAATGCTGTATTTTCTATTTGAGCTTCGCAAAGATATCCATTAATCCTAGGCAACGAGGTTGGTGAGTGTTACAAAGTTCTGCAAATTGCAGCATCTGGAAACTGGGCACTAGCCAGGTGATCTGATTGGAGGTGTTCAAGGTTTTGAATGGATTGAGCAAGCTTAATGCTGATAGGATTCTTCCTTTTGCTCAGACTACACGTATGAGGGGGGGGGCACAAATTAAAATTGAGAAAGGATAGTTGCAGAATAGATATATGGAAGTTTGTCTTTACACAGCCGGTAGTTGATTGTTGGAACAACTTTCCATATCCGTTGTTGTAGAAGTTGATAGCTTAAATAAATTCAAGGAAGAACTGTATTAAGGAATAACTGTATAAAAAGTATTTGGAGGGAATGGTTAGGTTAATAGGTGAAATAGGTTTTTTATTTTTGCCAAACATTTGCCACGGTTAATGCTAATTCGAGAATAGAGTAAAATCAGTTACCTGACCAAGCTGCAAAGTCAGCACTCCGTCCCTCATTGAACACAGCATTTTGGTCTCTTATGCAGATTTTCAATGGACTATTCATGAAAATTGTCTTTTCAGATAGTATTGCAAAGACAGGATATTAACAAATTATATCAAATTAAACCTGAAATAAGACTATGGCAATCTAGCTTGCGTAAAGTTCTCTGAGAAGTTGTTTTGCCCAGACTGAATACACACAGTTACTTCACACATTCATAATTCCTAAAAACTGAAGAATCGTCTATATGGGAACACTGCGATGTCATTTTAACAGTCGAGTATGCTCTAATTACTTGTCATCGGTTTTTTAATGAGGATGTAAAACGTATACTGCCTTTGCCCTCTGCATGCAGGCCTATTTCAACTGAGATAATTTCACCTTTACGCAGTTAATTCACATGTACTATGGTATTGAACTGTTGATTTTATATATATCATCAACACTGATATAAATCTATAGAAAAATGAGAGTTTGTGCAGATCAATTCGGTTTTACATTGTTAAAAAGTCGACTCAATACTTCTGTATAAGTTAAATTGTGAAGGGTTATTGCCACTTCTTTTTTTATTTTGCGTAATTATTTTTATATTTGATATTCAGTTTTTGCCTATATATATTGTGAAAGATTTTAATGTTTTTACAGTTACTGCAGACGGTGCTTAATTCTCCTAACAACCTGCGTATAACTACATTCACTTTATTTAATTTTAAAACTTCAGATAAAAAAAACTAATAGAGAGATGTCTAGTAATGATTTAAATTGGCACGAAATCATTGCAGAGAATGCAGTGTAAGGATTTTCTACAATTTAATTTGTTTTCCTGTAAATCGATCATTAACATAAATAGCCGTGCGACTTTAATGCAAAAGTAAAAATCTGCAAAACAAATGCACTCATTGTAAATGCATAGAGCAGAATAAATACAGACAGCGAATATAGGTCTCCCTCTAATATTGATACTGCCCAGCAACACACCGTGAATATCAACGGATTTGTGGTCGCTGCTACAGATGGAGCAGTGGAATTGCGAATGGCATTCAGCTGGTACTGGCAGCACTGAATAGAGATAGAGCACGCCATAGTTATCCTTTCACAAAACATTTCTAATCAGCAGTTTCTAGAGTGGACAAATCAAGAGCATTGTCACTTCTGTCAAGGGGATTTGTTCCTTATATAATTACACAAGCCAAGAAGCCAATTTATTACTCCACAAGGCTTTGAAGACTTCATCGACTGCAAAGAAAATTCATAAACTACAGACGAATCCCCGCGTGAAAGCTTTCGCTTTATTGTGTTTTAATACAGTGGCGCACAGCGGTGTACTGTCACGACCTGTTTTAGCTTTGCGTTCTGGGCTGCGCTGAGAAAATTACGAAAACATCGGTTAAATTTGGCGAAAACGATCCGAACCCACCTTCTGGGATTTATTTTAAATAAATCAACCTTTGTTGTCTGAAGGAAAAAAAGGAATCTTCATAGGAAAAAACCGCCGAGCCACAGGATGCGATGCCAAACTGTTTCAATTTTTTAATGAAGAATTAGGGAAAAAAGCCACTTCTTTTCACTGATCTTACGGTTCATTCATAAACGCGCAAGACTCTTAAATGGTCATTTGCTAAGGTTAAAACAATGATGTTTTGTACAGATTTCAAAATAAATTTAATTAGACATCTGATGGTTTGTGTCCAGATTTACTAAAAGTTTCATTAACTATAAGAGTGCTTTCAGTGGAAAATAACAGTCATAAAGGAAGTAAATAAAGCTCATTATTTACTTCTCGTTAAATTCTATAGAATGTTTGTGTCGATTTAAAATACCATCAAGGCAAATATCAGGTTCTCAATAGGTTCTGAAAATAGGTTCTCAATTTCGATTGTTATTTTAAATAAAATAACAGCTGCTTTCTATCTCCCACGCAGTTTTGATCCACCTTTTTTTTTTTCGCCATTAACGTTCATTTCTGGTTAAGTTTTTACAACAGGCACACGTACTGACTGTATAAAGTTAACAATACTGATTTAAAATTACAATCAATCTATGTATTTATTTATTTTTTATACGAACAAATTGTATGGAAAAAAATAATAATTGCCCCTTTTCTAATTTTAATGAAATTTAGATTTGCTCGACAAATATTTTTAACAAGCCCAAATGCAAATCATGAAAATCCATCCAATGGGATCCCTCTATTACATTCGGACGGACATGGTGAAGACAAGAGGCGATTATATATATATAATGCCACGCCACCCTTCATGCAAAAACATGAAGTTAACTTCACAAGGACATAGTGTTTCTTGTCAAGTGGCACAGAGGTCCACCCCTAACTCTGCGTATTATGTTCTCTGTCGCAGTACAATTCACGGTTTCCACACCCAAAGAAGTACATCAGACTGGTAGAGCGTGGCTCTTCCTTCCATCGAACTGTGGGCTTGCAGATCTTCACCGAAAATTCACCATTGCAGCTGTCTACGCCTAGCTGATAATTTCTTGAGGTCCGTGTCACACAGCTGGTCTTCCATTTCTTCAGTATGTTACCAATTTTAAACTTGAGATATTATAATTCTCGAGCATGAACATTCTCCCCCATATGACATCCAACTATGATCCCCTCCGAAACTCAGTTAGCTCTTTGTCGGCTCATGTACACCTTTCAGATAAATTAGAAATAATTACTTTTATAGTTACAAATATTTGCGTATACCTGGTCACATAATTTTTTTGAAATCAGGGGATGTCTTATGCTGCTATTGTGCGCAATGGAGTTTGTAATATAAAAAAAACAAAAAAACTAGAAAATATTATGGATTTTTTTTTTTAATATTATCCGGAACGATTTTTTAACCCAAGCTGATTTTTCAGATACACTGAAATATTTTAATCGCAATAATAATTGTATTTTGGAGCATTTGGGCTATATTTTCTTTGCTGCGCTAGAATAAACATTGCTGAATAGGATCTTCCACGCATGCTTTCGTGAAGAAATTGTGCGAGAGTTTTTGCCTCGTGTGGATTCCCCTGGGAAACCTAAGTATCCATCTCACTCGCCCATCTCATTTCTGTTGACAATACGGCTTCGTTTTATCTCGTGAACTATTTTACACCCTACATAAAGATGAATATTTCCCGGTTTCTCCCCCTTCTTAGATCCGGCGTTTCATTCTTTGGTGGTGCCGATCATCCTGGGATCACTGCCAACACCAGAATATTGAAAGTAAGGTTTGTGCCATCGTAGAGGAAAATCTCGCGAGATTTGTCGACGTCATCAAACATTTATCACGTTACAGCTAGGTAACGAGCAGCCGTTTCTGCTGTTCTTTCGTATCCCCTGATTTTTCACCTGCACTGAATGCATATCTTAAAGTGTGAATATTAAATCTTCGGGAAGAGATAGGGGATTCGGCCCACTGAAGAGGCTCTTAAAATAATTCCAACTTTTATTATTGTTTCGCTAGTCATACTGATAGATTCTCAGACTTATTGAAGAGGTGGAAAAAACTTTGTTCGGGGTAATTCAGCAGAACTGTTCGCTTAGAACTCCTTAACTGAAGTTAAAATTGCATCTTTAGAATTAGTGCAGTTGTCTGTGCACACTTGAAATAACTGGCTGCGAACGAGAAGATGAAGCGTGTTAAATGTTCCTTAAGAGGAAAGCGGCAGATCGAAAGCAACACTTGTAGTTAATATTATCGAAGCAGTGTTTGTCTGGAGAAATGAGTACACGAGGTTGCTGAACAGAAAAATACGGAATGGTGATAATCTCGAATACAGCAACGGATAACAAAATAGAAGCCTCTTAAATATGTGACACAAAGGTACTGCTGCTGGGTGAAACATATGGTGTCACTTTATTCATTATCAAATTACATCCACAATTCGAACTTTTGTGTATGTTTGGCCAAATAGGATTCAACCTACATAATGTTGCTCGATCCCTTCTTACATCTTAAGATCTGTATTGAAATGCTGCTGATCTGTAATTAATATGGCATTAATTTACTGTTTTACAAACCAAATGGGTAATTGTAAGTCCTTTATAGAATCAACTATTTCCATAGGAAGGATAGAGCAGAATAGAGAATACAATAGTCATGAATTTACTTGGCACACAAACTAACTTTTCATGGCCCTGCATCCATAAAGAAGGAATGTCATCTGTAAGATAATGTACAGACGTGAAAGGAATGAAAAAGTTCCATTACTACTGCTGCTGCAAATAACATGATGTGGAGCATCATCCCTGCAGAACTTCTCTAGGCGTATCTGTTTAGGCAGCCAAAACTTATTTAAATATCAGCTCACTAGATCCCCCCCACCCTCGGTATTCTCATGTGATACCTCTTATGCTGGCGACAATAATATACGCAAAATGCGACTTTTTTAAGTGTCGGGAAATCTTGTTCTTAAAGAATGTTTATTTTTTGTTGGTTGATAACTGAGCAAAGAAGTTTTCCCTGTTGATCAGCATCCAAAATAGGACAGCGAATGCAGATTATTTGTGTTTCAAAGCTTTGGCCCAGGTGTAATCTAACCCACAATATCAGTTTTGATAAATATCCCTCCAGAAAATTTTCCATTTTAGGTATGGTCAGCTAACCTTCTTATGTATGGCCCACGTCAGTTTAAAGCAAGCAATATATTGTCGAACTTTATATAATCTGTGCTCAATATTTGCACAGCTTCATTGAAAATACGAGCTGCCATTGTGATGACGCTTTCTAAAGGTTCCGAGAAATAGCTCGAAGCCTGAGACGACGATTTCCTATGGTATGGTCTTTTGACATCTGCAATAACAGCAGTGTAGTTAAACGGTTTTTCTATGAAAATATATTCAATCAGTCTGATCGAAGAACTCACATAATAGTCCTCGGATTCCAGCCTGACTGGAGAGTTCCTCTTAAACCTGATAAATTCATGCACATCTTGGTGCAGTCATGTAAATATCCAGGCTCGCCTGATTTGACAGTTGTACTGTAATCCATATTGTACACTGTATATGTTAATTTCAATTAATTTTGACTTCTAATTTAATTCAGATTTCTCCTGAAATGACTTCTAATTCAGATTTCTTAGCATGTATCTACTTTTATAGAATTTTACCATATTTATTGTTAACCCCTGGCCAAATTGAGCTATTGTAAAAAGCAATGTATGTGCTCCTGTATAAGCTTATTTTAAATTCTGCACCTCTGCTTCAATCAATAACTTGAACTGGCAATCCTTTAGCATTTCAGCATAAAACTAATGCACAGTTAAGAAAAACTCAGCTAATTTAATTGAAATTGTTTCATCGTGGTGTCATATAAGCGCACAAACCCAAATGCACTGAAGCCCAGAATATCAGTCACATTAGCAAGTGTATGAATATCGATTGGCAAGAACTGGAACTAATTCCTTCTAGGTTTTTACTCTTAGGCTTTTCCTCCAACTGAGCCTGGCTGAAAGTAAGAAAACAAGAAAACCAGAATTCTACAATCGTATTACTGGGCAGTAATGACTTCTTTTCTGTGATTATTCCAGAGTACACCTTTTTTTTTCCCCTTCTTTTTCTCTGCCAAAGTAAAGTGATGTGGTTTGAACCAAATATTGAAAACTTTCACGTAACTTGATTTTATATTGCTGTAAATATTCATCTAAATACCTTATCTATAAAATTAACAATTAACTTAAGTCAATTTGTGTCTTATATTTGCTGATTAGCTTTTATTAGATCGGACACTTAATTTATAGGAAAAGATCATGCGTTCTCTCTTACATTTCACAAATATTTAGGAACACTAGAACAGACATTCTGATGAAAACGTTTGGATCCCCCATCAGTGAAGCGAAATGTATGTGGTACTGACATCGTTGAAGTCGGCAGCATTATTGAAAAAAAAAAAAAAAAAAAAAAAAGATGCACCTTTATAGATATTTTGAACTTCGTGTGGACCTTAAATTGTTTTTGACCAAAAAAGAAGTGCTTATTCTTTCTAACTCAGCCAGAGTGGGCTTGAATATAGCTGTTTTAATTGATTTTAACTTATCCTATTAATGACTGTAATTTAAACCCCCCGGAACCACAATTTGAAGGCTGTTCTGCTACTGTACAATTACCATATGGCCTTTAAGAAAACGCGAAAAAAAGAAATAAATAACCTTTTCAAAAAGCAACTTCCTGAACCAAACATTTTGTTTCATTTTCTCCATAGTAAAATTTTTACCTTGAATTTCGTCAAACTGGTCTTAAAATAAACAATCTGCACACATCTGATAACCTCAACTCCTTAGCAAGCAACCAGAAACAAACAGTCAAACGCAGAGCTAAAGCGAAATCCTTTCCTTTTAAGCGATTTTAATGGAGCTTTCCACTTATATTTTATGGGTTTCCATCGCACTTTCCCTTTTCCTAAAAGCCTGATTTTGCTATTCGTCCGGGTCGTCGCACTGGAGAACTTTGAGCATTAGTCACGAAGGTCGACTCCAGATAATTCTTTTTCAGACACGGATGAAGAGTTCACTTTGCTCCTCGCTGTTAACTAGCAGAGCTATATTACCAGTACTGTCTTACTTTTTGAACTCAAGGCAGTCCTTTTTCTGGCTTTTTTTTCTTTTACAACTTAAATAGCAAAACATCTCTGCTATCACTCACTACCTTACCTCATCATGCCGAGTAAAAACGTTCTTTCCAAACTTTCGAACACTACACTCTTCGCTGTTTTTTTTTTTTTTTTTTTTTTTTTATAACCCCATTCCTTCAGCAGTTGATGCAACGTTGCCAACACCAATTCCTTTTGTTGCGATAGCTAATTCTAGCCAATCGTGTGACACGCATTTCTCTCATCTTGTTTCCATCCTCCTGCATAATTTTTTTCCGCCGCGTTCAGCAGGTGGCATTATCTGCTTGCGTTGTTTCTCCGTCTGGTAATTGCGACATAATACTAAATACCCTGAAAAAAATCCGAGCCAACTATTTGTCAGCGATCCAATACCGCTAAAGTCAAAGGCAGCACAAACTTTTAATCTCCTTCTTAGAATCGACTCTCTCTTTATTTTGTTTCCTCGAGTCTTAAATTCTCACAACTTGAACTGATGTCTCAGTGATTTAGTGATGTAGTCTGGATGCTAATGACTTCAAAGGTATTTTCTGTGACACAAGAACTGTTAGGAGGAAGCAAGGTTATCTCTTGCATGTCATTTAGATAGAGAGAGAGAGCGAGAGAGCGCGCAAGCAAAGCAAGTCCAGTTCCAATTCTTCGTACTTAAGAATTTTTGCTGTTTTGTTTTTCCATTTTTGGATACTCTTCCGACTTTTGCTTTTTCAACATATTACCAAGGAAATCTTGCATTTGTTGTTTGATTGATATTTCTTTATTAAGTATTAATACATTTGTTTAAATAAATATACATTACGGTTATAATTTGATATTTTCACACTTAAAATAATTTCGCTTTTACATTTCGAAATCTGTGGATCACGGCTCAAACTATGCCTAAATGATACTTCAGTTATGTATGAGCAATAAAATGTAATAATATAGAGTATCACTGAATCAAAAATTAAACCAATGGCAACATTTAAAATCCAACTTCGGAGTTCGTTATAAAGTCTATAAGAGAGGCAAACAAAGAAATTGAGAGAGGTACTCTCTCAATTTCTAAATTAAAAGTTTCGAAAATTTCAGAGCATTCTGATGTTTGTCTCTCTTTTTTTATGAAACCCCAAACACGAGAGATATTAGAACCTATAGTTCTTAGTACCGTGCTTGGGTTGGAGTTGAGAAGACGAAAGATGATATTTGTTGACATTGGACTTGAACTTCTGTAGACTGTAATTTTCAGGAAATACGTATGAAGGAAGGTTGTTCCAGAAAACGGCAGATGAATGAATAAATGAGGAAGATGAAAAGTTGGTTCTGTGAGTTTGAAGTTGGACAGTAATTGGATGTTGGCTTGTGGAGGCACGTGTTCGGACTGTTTTGAAAGAGAGAGCGGGAATTATAGAAGCCAATTCAGAAGAACAGTGCCCATGGAAGTATCTGTAGAAAGGGCATGCAGAAGAAACAGTACGTCTATGAAACAGCGAGTGGAGAAACTCTTTTAGAGGTGAATCATTAATTAACCTAACTGCCCTCTTCTGAATGGAATCAAGAAGCCTGAGAGACGTTTTGGGGGCACCACGCCAGATGTGGGAACAATATTACATGCCAGGGCGGATTTGCTATTTATACAGAGTGAGCAGCTCTTTTGAAGAAAAGTAACGCCGAGAGCGAAAGAGAAAACCACATTTTTTAGATGCAGAGGAAGGAAGCAATATTTGTAACGTGCTTGTGCCAAGAGAGATTAGAAGTCAGGGTAATCCCCAAAAGAGATATATCATTTTGCTTAGAAATCGGAGTATCACAAAAGATAGCCATAGCAGCAGAAGATTCCTTTTTGCCAGATATGACAAGACTGAGTTTTAGAAGGATTGAAATCAACTAAGTTGTCTTCGCCCCACTGCGGAATTACCTGGAGGTCGGCATTTAAGGAATTGGTATTAATATTCGAGAAGTTGAAGCTGATTGAGCAGGGCAAGGTTTCTCAAAATGGAAAGTTGAATGCAACGTGCTATCATCGGCAAAATTTCCAGTAAATGGAAGAAAGGTCATTAATATACAAGAGGAAAAGAGTGGGGAAAAGAACTGAACTTTCAGGGACACCAGCATTAGTGGAGAAGTTAGAAGACAGAGAGCCATCTACCATTACCCTCAGTCAGCTATCAGAGAGAAAACTTAATAACCAATTACAAAAAACAGTTTGTAAACCGTAAGATAGAAGATTGTTTAGAAGACCTTTATGCCAAACACGATCGATAGCCTTTGAGATGTCAAAAGCAACTGCTTGTGTTTCACCAAACTTTTACATTGAATTAGTCCATAAATGGGTACCATAAGCCAGAATATCACCAGTGGGTCGACACACAGACGGAATCTATACTCGCGATCGTTGATCATACGGAAGGTTTCTAGGTAATTTAAGAGTTGGCTGTTAATTGATTTCTTCATTACTTCAGAAAGAGCAGACGTAAATGAAATAAGACAATAATTGGATGGGAGAGATTTGTCACCCTTTTTAGGAACTGGCTGGATATGAGAAATTTCAAGCAGAAGGAAAAACGTCTTTGGAATAAGAAAGTGAAAAGAGGCGACAAAGAATAGGAGTAAGGTTCAGGAGCACAGGTTTTAAGAACAAGTGGAGAAATACCATGAGGACCTGGAATTTTCTTAGCATCAAGATTCGTCAAAATCCTTCTGTCATCCTTTTAACGGGAGAACCACAGGAGGCATTAAATGGAGCGCGTTCGGAATGGTGGGAGGTGTTTTACCAAGATCATTAATACATGAGTTGGAAGAAAAATGGGATGCTAGCAGGTCAGCTTTATCCTTCGCCGAAGTGACAACAGAAACATCTGGTTTTGACAGAGGTGGGAGCAGAGATGGGCAAAAGTTGCGGCCAATAGCTTTGGCAAGAGACCAGAATGCTCGGCTACCATTAGGGCAAGAAGCAAGTTTTCTACTCTTAGCCTATTCAAAATCTAGTTTGGACTGGTTAATAACTTGCTTTACAATTGTTGCGAGCTTTGGTGCAAGCAGAAAATTAAACTGAAGAATTGGAAACAAGCCAATTACGATATGCAACATTCTTTTCTTGAACGGCCTTAGCACATTTATTGGAAAACCAAGGTTTAGATAAAGGACTAGATTTTAAAGTGGAGTGTGGGATAAAGGATTCCATTTCTACAAGAATAATTTCACTGACACGATCTGAGCAAAGGTGACATCAGAAGTTTTGAAACAGCAGTCCGACCAATGAAAAGAAGAAAAGAAATCTCGCAGGTCATCCCATTTTGCATTCTTGTAATTCCAAACAACACGAGGTCGGAAATAGCCATGAGATAAAGGCTCCATTGGTGAAGAGACAATCACCAAGTTGTGATCTGAGGTGTCTAAAGGACCACTCACTTCGACCGTGTACTTAGAATGGTTGTTTGTGAGTAAAAGATCAAGCGTATTGGCAGTATGGTTGGGTTTGTCCGGTATTCTTGTAAGTAAATGAACAATCTGTGCAAGGTCATTAGTAATTGCAAAAGCCTCAGCATCTCGACCAGATGATTCGGTATGACTAGAATACGGATTCTAGATCAAGCATGTTAAACTGGAGGCTCTCTAACTGGTGTTGCGCTCCATCCCTCGAAGTGTGGAGGATTGTATTAAGCTATTAAAAGTAGAATGATGATTGAGCAGATTTAATAACCTTGACCCCGAGGGAAATCGAAGTTATAAAACTTACAAATTAAGAGTGCAAATGTCCTGAATTTTTAAAAATTGTATTTGAAAATACCAAAAATGTTTCAATGTGAACGCATGGTTATTGTTTAACTAAATAAGTAAATGCATGGTATACTGGCAGTGGTATATAAACAGGCTTTTCATCCCTCGAATCAAGAAAAACGTGAAAAAAAAGTAACCTGTTTTTAATTCTTTTACTGCGTTTTATGAGGTCGATCTCGTGACATCATATAATGACATTTTGCTTATAGATATGGTAGTTTACTTAGCGCATTCCGGAAGTAAAGTTCTCATTATTTTTATTGTGCTCTCTTTTTTTTAAAGTTTTTTTTGTAATAAGAATAATTCTATATCAGGTTTGATAATTTTAAAATTTTCAGAACCAAAGCATCAGGATTTGTGGTAGATTCTCTTGGCTTTTAAAAGTATTGTCAAGCTTCATCCATTTGAAAAAGCTGAAGTTCGAATCTCATTAAGATATGAAGATTTAAGACCGATTCTTTAACTGTGTAGGGATTAAATCGAGTGAAAATGGAAATTCACTAGTGAACAAAATTTACGCGAACATTATTATTAAATCAATTTTATTAACTACTTTGGTTCGTCCAAAATGGTTAATAAAATTGGTTTGATTGAACAGTTTGCTGGCTAGAAAAAGTTTACTACATATGGAACAGATATAATAACAATATATTTCACGTAATTGTTTTGGAGCTACATGTGCAGATTATCATTAATATGATAATTCATAAATCAAGAATACGTAGGCAGAGCAACAGGAACTATTACTGATTTTATATACAGTTTTTATGCAGTTTACATACAGCTGTCAACGGTCACAATGCATCTATTCCTATCCATTTACAAGGACTAATGCACTCATGTAAGTAAATGCACGCTGATCTCTGTATCTTTTACTAATCTGAATTTATAACTTACAGGAGTTTATTATTTTGCGGAGCCTACAGTCCAAAGAAGCAAGAGCGTAATTACGTTATTTATAGATGCGGATATCCTAACGCCTCATAGCCTGGTTTGCTTTGACGCTAATCCAGAATGAACCTAATGGAAGAATCCCAATGCTATTCATCGCGCGTTTTTTTTTTTCCAGCATCACTTCAGAGGAGAAATAGAAAAAGATCCGTTACTTCCGGTTAACTTGATGCTTGCGTAACGCTCACAATAATTCCATTATGGTTCCGTGAATAATGTTTGGTGTCAGCTGTATTGACACAGTTGAGATGAAATGAAAACATTAGTTAGTTGAAAGAATGCTCACGAGCGTTTATCGCTCCAAATGAAAAGAGAATATTTGCCGTTAACGTTAAATGTAATGTACTACTTCTACGTTTCTTTAGTAAATGATCAGAGAGTGTTTGTCCACGAATTTATGACTGCAGTCCGTGAAAAATGCGCGAAAGGAATTAATGACACACAACTTGGTGCGACGAAAAGAGCTCTGTTTCTTTTCAATGAGAAGTACAATATTCATCGTTTGTTCTCCGCAGAACGATCGAAGGTGTTCTACAAACAATGGCTGTCGGCAGAATGATGATAATTTATTTCGAGTGACATTTCAGGAAAAGAACACCTTCAGGTAACAGTTATCTGTTCCAGATATCCAAATAGGAGAGCATGATGAGAATTTTACTGGTTTGTTAGGTTGCTTAGTGACCATCTTCAATAAATGGAATGGATACGCGTTGTTGATTTTCTCTCTCTCTCTCCGTGTATTCAAAGAATTCCAATTTTTTTTTTTTTTTTTACTCTAGTAGTGGGTATCACTTCATTTTGAAATTTAAAGGTAATTACAGTAAGTTCGAAATGTTTTAAAGGAATCTTCGAATTTTGTCTTAGATTGGTGCTCCTTTTATTAGATTCATTTGTTTGCTGCTCCTAACCGAAGAATCTGTTCATTTAAACATTACGATTTAATGAATGAGTGATTCATTAAAAAGATAAAAATCATTGTTGCTACTCGTACATCAGTTTTGAAAGGTAAAAATTTGTTAAAATTGAACATTAAAAACTCTGCATTTAATGTGAGTGGAAAGATTAAATCTTTTTTCACATTATCTAAAGAGTGTGCTTATTAAATCAACATGCCCTAGATCTGTCGGTTACGATGATGTGAACATTTGTTTTATTGTAGTAATCCTTTTCGACACCAAACCTGCTCGCATTCTGTAATGTTCACTGCTTGATTTGGTTTTGAAGAATTTTGGGAAAATTCCGCAGAACTAAGATGGCGTTTACAACTGAGAAAACCATGATTATCGATACGGTTCAGAACTTCCTGAAGATAAGTTTTAATAAAAGAATCCGTTATGCTTTATCAAAACCATTCTTCAATATGTTTGTTCACGATACTGGCCTGGAATTTTGCATCTACAAATATAAATTCGAAATTTTATATTTGTAGATGCAAATTACAAGTATATAATTCGAAAGGTCTTAAACACGATCGTTTTATATTATCCAGAGTTTAATGAGTTGATTTTTAAATAAAGGCGATAACACGAAACGCGATATTCTGCCAAAATGGCCGCTACTATGCTGGAAGGAACATAAAAAGGTAAACTGTAGCCATTATCAACCCACTGCAGGATGTAATCCTCCTCAGCAATTCATGTTGAGGGAAATTGGACCATAATCTGCACCTGGTGCAATGCAGGTTGGAAGGAACATACGTAGTTTCAAATTTAGTGCGCTGCGAAAGGAGCAAAATCTGAAATAAGCCTGAAAATGGAAATGGCTAATAGTATCGAATACACATAATAGAAAAACACTACAATTATTCTATTGTATCATTTTTAGTTCTCATTTTCAGAGAAGACATTTTGTAAAATATGCTGCCGATTGCTATTATCCAGATATGCTCTTAAATCCATTTTTGACAACATTGAACTCCAATATTTATTGGAAATGACGTATTTGTTTGCAGACTGGTTAAAATTAAATTCTGTGTTAGGTAGGTACATAATGTGTCCTGCCGCTAGTATATTTAACGTGTTTTGCATTAAAAACGTTTTAATTTTCAGATATTAATAAAATTCATGGATAATAATGTATACGTTTATAACGTACAATAATGTTTTTTTATTTTATTAATAATAATTACATATCGGTTACTGTGTATTGGTCTGTGATGACTAAAATAGAATATTTAATTTTTACGTTGAAGAGATTTTAGTTCACGACTAAATACACCATCTGCAGTTGTTCCATTACGTGTATTATTTAGAGAAAGATCTGATGACACGTCCAAGTGAAGAATGTTTTCATAAATGTGCAGAACTCTTTTCCAGCCTCAGAGTTTAATTGTAAAGAAAAAAAAATTACATTCAATCTGAAAACACCAGGTGACTTGAAACCAGATGCCTTTTCGAATTAACGCATCCCAGTTTCCGAAAGGTTTTTTTTTTATATTAAAACTTTAATATTTCAGTTTCTAAGTTCCTTAGCTTTCCAACGATACTATCCCGTTTATTACGTGAGAAAATTTCCTTGATCATATTTTCCACTATCCTGGAAAAACTACTGCAATCTTCAGAGGTTTGAAAGCATTTCCTCTAGTATGGAGCTATGATGCTTCGCGCAAATTTTCATTAAATTTGGTCCAGTAGAAGATAAATTAAACTGGAATAAATTTTCGTAACGCTTTTCGCATGATGGTTTTTCGTTACAAAATTTTTGGAATAACACCAATAAAAACGTTTTTGACGTCAAAATTGACCCAGCCAAGTCTATTGTTTGACTACCTGGAGACCGCTGTTACAGACCATCGTTTCTAATTGGTGGGATGCAAACACGTAAGCTGCTTTCACAGGGTATGTGGGTGGGTGGGGGGGGAGGGCGCAACGGACAGGGATGCAACAGCTCATGTTCATTAAATGCGGTACCTTTTTGTCGAATGGTCTTTAAATCAAATGATCCGCTATCAGTGACCCTTTTCTTGAAATTTGCTTTCTTGGAAGAATTTTTAGGCAGAGTTTTAAAAGGGGGGAAAAATAAATATTGGAGTTTTCTGCTTTTGAGAATGCATTAAAAATAGAACAATTTGTATATAGACACAGCATTTAAACGTACAAGAAAACATATTTAATGAACCAAATTAAATAACCTATTATAAAGTCAAATTAAACTTTCTCTCGCGAATACCCGAAAGCATCTCAGGTCATTCACGTTTCGCAGCACACTTCTCAAATACCGCCGTAACATTTTTATGAATTTATTCATAAAGTCATTACATTTTCTAGTGCTGGTTGTTTTTGCGTTATCTTACAAAAGTAAACAAAAGTGATCCGGCCGTTTTTCTATTGACCACGTCATCAAAATCCCCTTTGAATCTAAAGGTGGCGTCTTTTATTCACAACAGAAATGTTTCAATTCAATTATGCACTTTAATTTAATTTCCGCCCACGGCATTTTGCAAACACAACGCTATAATGATGCACAGAACAAAAATAATTTCTTAAAAGAAGAGTTTTGTTTTTTTTAAGATAATAAAGGAAGAAAAAATGGCATTTGTAATGTGTCAAAAAGTAAATAAAAACTTACCCATTATTTGTTTAATACTTCCCATATTATCGTATGTACATGAATGCATTTTGTGGGAGAAAAAGTCCTAAATAAGTTGTTGGTATTTATTTACCATTAGGTTGGAAACCTGTTTGCTGTTGGAGTACAACTTGCAGCGTACAATTTATCCTAATTAAAAAAAAAAATAAATAAGGAAGAAGTGGGGGGCACTTTGCAACGAAGTAGACAGTTCTGTCACATAATCAACGTGACAAAATTCTTTGCGCTGTATATTTTAAGCTGCAACTATTCTTCTAGTGTCCAAGGGGAACAGGTCAAAAGGTAACCATATGAAACTTGGTCTCACGTAGGCTGAGGACCTCGAATTTCATTTCAGAATTACTTTCTAAATAAGGCTAAAACATGCTGCCATATGAACAAATAGGCAGGAGAGCTCTGGAATTAGAAATCTCAAGCAATTCAATACCATAACCTCTTCCACAATTTACAGGAATGGAATAATGGCTATTCAGACGGGCGCACGGGTCGACGCATGCATTCCCCATTTGAATAGCCAATCAGAAATAGTATACTTAGGGAGACGCACCTGCTCATTCCTATCGATGAATAAAACCATGACCAGGGAATTCTTCCCATTCCCAAAGAGTGACCATTGTACGAGATACTAAAATTAATAATGAATATTGTACATTCCAAATTATTTCAAATGTGTGTGTAACCAATCTGTTTATAACTAGTTTTATTCTCAAAGGTTAACCGTCTCAAAATTTACAGCCTTATTCTAGCATTTCCCACTTAACTAAATTTGGATAATCTATGAATTTATTTGAGAATTCCGAGACAACAGCACACTGGATATACAAAACAATAAAAATGAATAATAAAAATGCGACAAAAATTATCTAAAGCTTATCAAACAATGGCTTAAACATTGAATTGGAATTCACTTCTACTAGTAAAAGCTCAGTTACTGTAAATTGTGTGCCAATGACGATAGGAAGAGTAGTTAGTTCGAAATAGGGGAAGTGGAAATATTTTTCTTTTTCATTTCTGTTATTTTGCGCCACCTGCGTGTACTTGACCGGAATTAGGACAGAGAACATGAAATGGTATTAATCAGCCAATTTGTAAGCGAAAGAAATTCCATGTCGAAAACGCCTTGAAACAAGTCTGTTCAAGGCTATAGCAATAAAAAAAAAAATGAAGAGCTTGTCCCAATATGAATCGTAATTTATATTGACTCGTTCTAAAAACTGCGAAGAAAACCTTGATTCGTCCCAGTCGTGAATGAAATAAAACTGCTGGACCATCTGGGTGCTCAAAAGATTGTAGTTTGGATAAATAGAGGTCATGACACTCATTCACCTGATAATGTATTTCAACCATAATGGTAAAAAAAAGCTAAACTGCAGCCATTATCAACCCACTGCAGGATGGAAGCCTCCTCAACAATTCATGTTGAGGGAAATGGACCATAATCTGCCACACTGGTCCAGTGCGGGTTGGCAGATAGACAGTATTTAGCAGTCAGGGGCTTGAATCCCGGTCTACTCAAAGAGCGTGTGCTACTGCACTCCCGCTCCTGACCACTCGGCTACGGAGGCCTTGTTTTAACCATACAGTGAAGAAAATAATGAACGTGCATGGGATACGCAATATTTTATTATTTTATTAAATAAAAACTTACCCATTAAATTTGTATTAAATCTGTTTATTGCTCTGCCGAAGAGCCACCCCCTGGACAGCAGGAAGCTAGGGGGGTGATATTTACATACAGAGGTTAAGACAGGGATATGTGTCTGGCGGTTACATGGGACACATGTAGGCTTAACCCGAAAGGTACAGAACTTAGTGTTTATTATTTTACATAATTGAAAGAATTACAGGATATTATTTTCTCAAAATTGCTATAAATTACAAAAGCATGAGAGAAATGTACAAAATATAGAGAAATGAGGCAGACCTTCTCCGGTTGTTGCACGTGGTACCTCTTCAATCTTGACTGTAATAGTGCTCACAGCCATGCGTCTTTGGAGCAGTAGATTCTAAGAGAGAAGACCAGTGATGGCTTCACTTTATTTTCCTTTTCACCTGTCTTTAACGGGATGCATTGTGGTGAAATTTTCCTTCTGGTGGCGTCTCATAAGTGTACGTTTGCATATGTGTCCTTTAGCTTCTGACGTCTGTATGTATGTATGTATGTATGTATGTATGCATGCATGCATGCATGCTGCTCGCAGAATCTATCGAGGTCGATGGCTAGATTGTTCATCAAATCTACCGTGTTTCCTGGGAACATGTGTCTCAATCCTTTCAGGTTGTTCAACCTGATTGTGAGTGGGAGCCTTGGGTCCATTTGATTCCTTCCGGCAATGCGGGGAGTTTTTATCAGATCAGTAATGTCAGGGGCGTCGCGTCGTCTTGTGATTAGTTTGGCAAGTGTAGGAAGGTTTGCTGCCACAATCTGTTGTTTCTATGGGGTGACTTCCAGATTTATGTGGAACTGAGCCCTAGAAATGGTATATTGGTTGCCAGTCCGCCAGTTGAGCCATTTCAGGAACCAGTATTCCAGGCTGAGGAACTTGTTGAAGTGTGTTGTGGGAGCAGAGGACCAAATGGTTGCGGCATAGAGAGGTATCGGAGAGACATATCGGACAACATATTTCTTTACCAGGTCGGCGTCATGAATTCCCGTTAGTTCCTGGCGGATCGCCCACATAGCGGAGTACATTTTGGTTGTGTTCAGGAGGTGACCCTGCAATGTCAGCCCCTCATCCCATACTAATCCAAGACCCTTGTGTGTTTTAACTTTCTGAATGGGTGATCCATTGATGGTAAGATTAATGTCATTGCGTGACTTCTTCCAGGTGAAGGACATTTGAACTGTCTTTGCTTGATTAATCTGTAGTCCGATGGAAGCCAAATACTGTTGGAGGTTATATATGGTTTTACTTACATGCAAGGTAGTGCTAAGAACCTGAGTTTGGTCAGAAGATTTGATATAAAATTTCAGGTCATCAGCGCATGATTGGAAGTCAGTTTGGGATGCCAGGAAGGGCTCTAGCGCTGCGGCAAATAGGATTGGTGATAGGACTCCCCCTTGTGGGACACCCCTATTAGTAATGCAAGTTGTCCGAAATCTGCGATGTGAGATGATGAGATGGAATGTCTATGTTCCAGGATTGATTTAATGATACTAAGAGTCCTTCCAGTGATGTTAAAGTACTGCTGGAGAATGGTGATTAGAGCTGCTATGTCTATTTTGTCATAAGCCGCTTTTATGTCAAATAAAATAACACCAAGCTGTGTCCTGTTGTTGATTGCTTTCGGGATTCTGGTAAGGGTGTCTAGGAGGTTGCTGTTAGTAGATCTCCCCTTAATCACAGTGTGGAGGTACGGAGGCCTCTGATTGAAACAGTGGTCTCCAATGGTGGGCTGGGATGCTTTTTCAAATATCTTTAGAAACCCACAGCCGATGGCAATAGGCCTGAAATAATCTTGAGGCCGCTTGGGGTCCTTGCATTTAGGGACTGGGCGAACAAAGTATGTGTTCCAGATATTTGGAATCTCTCCACTTTCTAAGATTTTATTGAAAATATGGACTAGGGGTCTATGCTATATGTACTGAAGATTTTGATTAGAAACAGAGGAAACCGGTCGGGACCCACAACAGCTTTCAATGGAAGTTTTTTGACGATCTCCATCAGTTGGTTTCGGGTTATGGTTATGAGTGATATTGGAGGTTTGCAGGGAGGGCCAAAAAGTGTAACGGGGGGGGGTGGAGCATGTGATTGGTCGGTCTGTTGAAAAGTGAGCTCAGTCCATTCTTTAAATATTTCTTCCTTCATAGTGATTTGCTTATGGCTCTGTTTCTGGAGTCTTTTAGATCTTTTCAGCTTATCCAGGGCAAATTAGTTTCAGACAAGTCGTTTTTGTCTTAAGAAGAGAGCCCTTGCCTTTTTATAACCGCTGAAGTTTTCTGCGTCAGCTGATTTTCTCTATCGTCTGTAAGCCTTCTGCTTTTGGAGGAAAGTTTGCTTGATTGTTTGGTTAAACCAACCATACAGAGATTCTCTTTTGCAGCTCCCTCTTTGGCTATTCCATAAAGCTCTTCGGCTAGGTGGTTTAGGGCTACGTCAGGTGGGACAGTAAACAGGTGTGTCCAGTTGAATTCTCTAAGACGTCTGAGGATGATTTCTGGTTTCAGGAATTTTGTAGAAAAGGTTAGTTCTCTTTCAGGTTGGTTTTCTTTTCTGGGGAAGTGATGATTGTGATTCTTTTGTAAGGCAATTTCACATGTGATAGGATTGTGGTCAGAGTTGAATTTAAAAGAAGTGGTGATCATAGAGATGCTGTCAAGATTATGGAATACGAGGTCAAGTGTGCTATTCCCTCTGGTTGGGCTCGTAATAATTTGTACGAGGCCCAGGGAAACAAATATGACGTCCAATTCTTTCCTGGCTTCTTCATGGCATGGTGTAGGCATGTTGAAGTCACCAGTCACTATGGATTTGAGGTTTGTTTCTAAGTTTGTGGCTATCCAGTTGTGTAGCTCCACTCTCGAATCTTCAGTATGATCGGGGGGGGGGGGAAATATATTACACAGACTTGAATTTGGGTATCATTGAACGATAACACAGTGGAAAGAGATTCAAAGTTAGATGTTTGGCTGGTTTTAGTGGGTTGAAAATATTTTCCGAACACGAGTGCGACTCCACCTCCTCTTCTGGTGTCTCTGGAATTCTCTAGAGATCTATACCTTGTTGGCTGCGTGAATGTATCTAGGTGATTGCTCTTGGGTAAGTAACCATGTTTCTGTGATACATATGATTTCATATTCTTCCATGAGGAGCAGGGATTGAAGTGTGTTTAGTTTGTTTGTGAGACTTCTGGCGTTTTGTATGAAGCAACTGAACTGAAGGCATTTCGT
This sequence comes from Mastigoproctus giganteus, assembly GCF_048544385.1. Classification (NCBI taxonomy): domain Eukaryota; kingdom Metazoa; phylum Arthropoda; class Arachnida; order Uropygi; family Thelyphonidae; genus Mastigoproctus; species Mastigoproctus giganteus. The sequence goes on from NC_143581.1 coordinate 124,609,043, forward strand.
GTTCATATGTTCCTGATCTGTTGGTTGCTATGTCGAATGGTTGATTTCGTTGGTGGAGAAATTTTCTCTATGAACCCTGTCAATGAATGGTTTAACCAGGGTTCCTGGCGGCCATATAAGAAATTTGTAAATGGTGCCGCAGATAGGTACTCCGGATCTTTCCTTCATTTGTAACCTTTGAATTTCTAATTAGGCGCCTTCCTATATTATAAATGCGCTTTCTTTAGACGCCTCCCCACATGTCCAACCATTCTGATTGCGCTACTAGTTGAGAACCAGTCAATCAGCGCATCGACAATAGTTTATTAAATATATTTAGTTTAAGACTCGGAAAGTGGGTTAGACCTTGATACCGTGTAGTTACCTGTATTTTGACAAAAAAAAAAAAAAACTGTAACCTATAACAATATTCTCAAATTGTAAACTGAGTTACAATTTAATTTTTATTTTGAATATTTTAAAGAGAAATCCAGAAATATTCACTCTCCCAGATCTCCCAGAACTATCTATGTGAAAGCGTTTCTGTGGTATGAAATGTATTATTTGTTAGGTAATAACGAGTTTCACACATCATGCCTCAGCGTTTAAATAACTCTTCCCTTATTTTAAATTGAGAAGAAATCTTGAACATCAACTCGTGTTGATGTTGCGCGAATCGATCGTTCAGAAGTCGTGCAGATCCTGGTATCACAAATTCTGTATTTGGACCTAAGAGGGAATTTGCAGTGGCCTGAGAGCTTAACTGCCAACAACTCTCTCTTTGTGGTATTTTATGGTAAATATTATCAGTGTTTTTCTTATTGAATGTCGAAAGGAAAAAGGTGCATACTGTAATAAAAGAGATGTTTGAAAAGCCGGTTGGAAGTTTATGCAGCAGAGTACGTAAGGCGCTCTGCTCTACTATATTCAAATAATATCGGGGGTCTACGAGACCCCATTGAATTCTGAAGGACAGATTATTAGAAGGAATGTTAAATAAAGTGGAGAAAATTTATTTTGTCCATTCTTTCTAGTAAATTTGAGTTCTTGCGCGAATGCTTATCAAGTGATATCTGATTTTAAGCTTGGTAGAGTATCGTGTATGTGTTTATATATATATATATATATATAATTCTATTTATTTATTATTGTTTAATTATTTTTTTTTTTTTTTTGAGATGAAGGTGCGATCGCAATTCGTTTCCTGACCCAGTCGGGTAAGTGTTTGACCCCATAATGAACAATCGCTGATTGAAAGGCCCGATCTGTTTTTAAATCTGACAATTCCTTTGACTTTTCACTCAATATTAGCAGATCATTTGAAGTTGAAAACGATTTTGGTGAAAGATATCAGTTGAGACCTGGTCAACGTTTTTTATTTTATTTTTTTAACCATCACGGATGGAATATGTTCAGCCCAGGAGGCAAAAAATTCTTTGGAACCACTCTTTTCCGCTGTTCGAAGAAATTTCTGTCCTAAATATCGGAAAAAATTATGCAGTCCATTTTTTTGGGATGCTGAAAGAATAGAAGTGAGACATGTTTTGCTATTTCAAAAAAAAATAAATAAAAATAAATAAATAATAAAGCGTCATGCGATGCGCTGATCCATTGGGGATCTCAAATTTTCAGCTATACTCTGTATATTTCGATCAAATAATATTCTACCTTAGTTATACACTGCGTAAACAGAAATCGTGGGATACCTACCTAGTAACGTGTAGGCCCACTTTTCGCCCGGGTAAGGGGAGTCACACGGCGAGGCATTGAGTCCACTAGTTCACGAAAGTGTTCCACAGGTAGTGCCATTCATGCTTGCTGTACCGCTCTCCATAATTCGGTAACATTTATGGATAGAGGATCCAAAGATAGAATGGACCATTCCACAGCATCCCAAGGATGCTACACAGAGTTCATGTACCAGAACGGGTAGGTCATTCCATGGTGGTAAAATCTGCGGAATGCTCTTTGAACCGTGTTCTAGTCACCACGACTTTGTGGGGAGGCGCATTGTCCTGCTGGAACAGTCCATTGCCCTGTGGGTGCACGATGACCATGAAGGGATGCAGATGGTCTGCAAGGATGGACCATTCAGATATGCGTTTAGACATACCAGCGGTTCCCAACGTGCGCCAGTTGAACACGCCCCAGACTATTACCGATCGTCCACCTGTCTGAATAGTTCCTTGTTGACATGACAGGTGCATAACTTCGTGCGGTTTCTGCCAGATGCGCACCATCCCGTCTGCTCGAAATAGCTGGAAACAGGACTCATCGGACCAGGAGACCCGTCTCCAGTCATCGTCCAGTGCTGATGCTCTTTCGCCCGTTGAGGTGTAGAGTCATGTGTCGTGGTGTTAGCAATGGGGCTCGGGTGGGTCGGCGGCTCCCATAACCTTTTGCGGCTAATGATCGCCTGATGGTCTTGGTGGAGACGTTTCTGGCACCTCCCTTGTTGAAGTCGGCGGTGATTTGTGCCACTGTCGCTCTCCGGTTGGCTGAAACAATTCGAGACAGATATATAGACCGCCATGTTCATCCACCACCTTTCTCCGCCCACAGCGCTGTCCACAAAGAATGTTATTCCAGAAATGGCGTATTCCCGATACACTCGTGGAGCAATTTCTGTAGCACCTCCACGATAGAGTGACCCATGCGTTGGGCAACAACTATCAACCCTGTTTCAAAGTCGGTTAACTCACGACGTTTATCCATACTGGCATAGAATTACCGTCTATGTGAATGCAGTGTACCTGCCCGGAGGATGGTTCGTCCACTAGCGAGAGGGGTGATAACGTAGCATTGCCTAGCAACCAGGTATCCCATGAATTCTATCCTTTCAGTGTAGTATGCTGGAAGTACTGGGCACATTTGCTTCTTTTGTTATTAGTATTATTACTCTTTTTATTATTTATATTTATCTTAATTCAGGTGTTTGATAGATTTTTCTTATTCGAATCATTCTTTTGCATTTTTATGATAAATTCTTGTATATAATTATATTATTAGTAATCATCTTATACATTAATTTCGTGAAAGATTTTTTGCAATTTCGCCATCTTTATCGTGAAAAAAACGGACCCATGGGAGATTTTTGGGAAGGTTGACTTCTACCTACGAAAAATACTGCTCAAATTGTACCAAGTGAAAATGGAAGGAGCTGCAGGTTCACTGATATTAAACGCTAGAAATTTTAAAATAATTCTATGATGTACTTTAATTCGCAAATTCATCAAATATCTCAATAAATTTCTTTGTATTATTAGGTGTTGCTAATTTCTCAGAGAATGCATTACTTAGGTAGATAATGCATGATGAGGAGAGTAACTATAGTTTCAAAATAAAATTCATTTATCCACAGCGCAGTTGTTTCGGCTAATGCTGGCCTGACCGACCACTGTTCATCATGAGTATTCGCCCTTTCAGTGGCGTGGCACCATTACCACAAACGTCGGAATCTCTCCATAAACTACCCCAATTTGACTGAGTTCCGATAAATTTGACTTGGTACCATCTGATGATAGGTTGCACTTCTCATTGGTTAAACTCTACACTTTATCACTCATGTTGCTCTCGTAAGAAGGAGAATCATGAGCAGGATCTTGACAATCATTTTTATATAGTGACCTTTGACCACTTGCTTCTTAAATGTCTAACTTATATCTAGGACTGTATTCTTTTGGCAGCTTATCTCATCTCAAAGTTGCTTTATTCAGCCGCACCTGCTGCATATTTGGATGAGGCAAGTTCCACAGCTCAGTTATCATGATATACTGCATATACCTTGCTTTGTTATCAGTGATTAATTTATTTATTTTTTTATCTTGAAACTTGCTCTCCTACCACCATCACCGAAGTCCATTAATTAATAATAAAATAGAATTACTCGCAAGGAGTAAGAAAGAGATTAAACCGTGGCGAGACTAAGGTGTGGCAAATAAATCCCTAGTCATAGAAACCGAAAAGAAAAAGATTGGAAACCGAATAGGAAAAGAAAACATTCTGAATAACTGATTTTATAATTTGCTTTCAAAATATGACTAATGATATTTTATATAGATCAGCTTTTGTATAATAATTTAATAATACATTTATAATTGAATATTATTATTTTAACTATTACACTAAATTCAATGTTTAATACCATAATTATAATTTTTATTAAATTATTAATAATTAAATGCGATTAAATTTAATTTATTTAATTTTAAAAATAATGAAAAGCAAAGGTGCATTTCTTATTTAGCCGTTGCAGCCACGCTATACTGAGTGTGGCTCCAAACGAAAGAGATTTAAAAATGTGAACTCAAAACAATTATTTAATTATATTAAAAATGAGTCGATATATTGGATGTTTATATAAGTTAGTCGGGATGTTCAGATAAATTATTCAGCATCATTTATTAAAGTGCAAGAAGCATATGAAACAAATTGTACTGTCTGGAACAACTGTTATTTCAACGAACTTTCGCTTTCATTTGTCTTCCAGAAACCTGACTTTGGCGGCAAGGAGGCAGCGCGTCTCCTCTTGCAAACATGAACGATTATTTTGTTATTCCAACTGATCACAAACCGATTGGCGGTCTGGGGAGCTGTATTTATGTATAGCCACTTTAATATTGTATGTGTCAAGTAGTAGCCCCTAAGTATTGGAGGAATCAAAGTGCTAAATTTACCTGCAGATTCTGTGCTACTCACCGCATGTCATAAGTTAGTTGATGCTGACAATAAAATCTTGTTTATTGAGTTAATTTTGTGGCAGTGCTCTGGTAAGAATTTGATCTGCTTCTCGAATACTTCAAAAACATATTTACCATTTTTTGTAGTTTCGGTCTTATAAGATTCTCACAAAGGAATCTCAAGATATGAAAAAGTAACAAAATCATTAAATTTTGCCGAATATATGAAGCACCTTTTTCAATGTGATTCTCTGTATCCCTCCTCCCCAACTGACTCCAATTTCATTGTTAATTCAGCAATTGGTATTTACCCTGGAATACTTTGTTAAATTGAGCCTTCATGCGGGCTTTCATGCACCACGCTTTAGATGCCTTCTATTTATATTAATATCCAAGCAGTGTTTGATACGATTAGAGCTCTTCGATAATTAAAAATCTTCATCTCATACGATTGAGTTTTTCCAAGAATCTTTAGGCATGCAGGGATTATCTGTATGCCTAAAGAAGGAAATTGAAGGAGAACGTGAACAGAAAAGCTCCTCCACCCCCACTAAAGAACCCGCACGGTATACCTGCGTTCATCCTCAGAAGAATTTTCGTGTCAAGATAGAATTCTGCCACTTTTCTTTCCGTTTGAAGGGTTCGATTCTGGAGTTATTTATTTATTCCTGTGGGTAATGACAGTAACTTCAACAGGTTTTTTCTTCAAGCCGTAGCCAAGTTAGACAGTTTGAGGGACGATGTGGGATTTCTTCTTTCGGTAACTCAGTTTTTCATCCAACAAGGTAGATAAAACGAAAGATATACGAAGAGCATTCACAATTTACCGATGTGCTACTCCCTCATGGCTTTGTCTCTGTGCTTATCTAGAATAAAACCAACTCCAGAGATAGCTTTTCGTCATATTAACAGTGTCTTTTGGGAAATGCTTTCACTGCATCACTTATAACACTGGCAACACCTTTTTATTCTGTTTTAGTAATACGAATATTGTTATTTGTAGTTTGAGCTGTTGAGAAGCGTTCTAGAGTACTTTATTTATTAAATGTGTATTGGAGCCACAATTCCATTGTGGCGGCAGTACACGTGCTCACCCTTGTATACGGAACACAGGCAGGTATTAACATTGGAATGTGAACCACACACACAACCCCGAGTGAAAGCACGGAACAGCCTGGACTGTTTTTTGCTCCTTTTTCGGTTGAAGGAATAGCGATATCTACCGCTGAAATTTTTTGCCTAGGTAATGTACCCTCTTTCTGTCCAGTTCGTGGAAAAATCCTTATCGAATAATGCATTGAATGGCCGAAATTGCAGCAACCCACTCAGTATCAGCTGGATGTGATGAACATTTTCTCAACAGTATTGTTGGTGCTGATTAGCTAATAACCAAGAACACAAGCATGCAATGGAAACATCTTACGTCAACAGCATGGAAGTCTCGGTCCTTGGTACCTTCAGCAGCGTTACCTACTGTATTTTTAGATTAAGCCAATAATATTGTTTATTTGCATTATAACTCCTGAAGATCACCATCAATAAAAAACCAACTTTGATTGAAGGTACTGAAATACCCTTCTTATAGTCCATTCTCTATAACTCTTCAGAAGATAAGTGGGAAAAAAAAAAAAAAAAAAACATTTCAGCAAGACGATAATCAATCGATTCTTTCAACAGCGGTCACCATTTTTCTGTGCATTTTTCTATCACACTCTCTTGGGACATGTCTTAATAAATACTTATTGTTTTAAGCACTACATTTTATTTAGGTAAATAAACAGTTCATGGATGTTTTATGTTAAAATTAAATACCTAACTTGTATTATATATAAGTTATTAAATTCAATATGACGTACAACATTTATTTATTTACTTATGAAATAAGTCAACATGTCACAACAATTTTGTTCGGATATTAAATTAAGTTTCTGCTATAGCAAAATGAAACTGGGTATGAAGAATAGCAACATTATTCCAACGATGTTCGCACGCTGACACACCTGAAAAATGATCAGCTTGTGTTTTATATTGATGAAGACAGTTATCTACACAATCGATACGTTGTTAGCTACTTTCCCTATTTATTTGATGATTTGATTTTCTACACAGATTTTTCTACTTCAGGCTACAGATAAAAGGGAACCATTAAAGTTGTGATTGCCAGAATTACATTACACATTTTCTTTTTCTGTAAAGGATAGAAGGGTCTCTGCCTGATCAGCTTTGATCCATTCGTGCCCATGACAACCGGGTGTGTATCGATCCTTAGACTGGGTCAGACCTGTGAGGAAACAAAACAAAACAAAAAAAAATGGAATGTCAGCACATGGTTTTTTTTGTCCTTCATCTTAGTTACCTACATACATCTACAAAACCAGTTTCTATTTATCCTATCTGGATCTTAAATCCATTTAATATAAATTTAAATTGTTACAATAATAATGCATATCACATCATACTAATTTGATATAATTATAAATAAGTATCATTTAAAATATTTACTGAATGGGAATAAAGATGCTTTCAAAACTGGGGATTTGGTTGACTTCAGCAAAGAAATAATTTGCTTTAATTTGTTATCGAAAATAAGTGTTCTTGTTTATACTCCGGCACGACCACCAAATCGGAGGAGTTTTAAATAAATCGTGAATACAATCGTTATCGTATTTTGTAGTCATGCAGCTTGAACCACGGTCCACTCAAAGATCATGTGCTACTGCATTCTTTCCAATGACCACTCGGCTACGGAAATCGCGGATGAACTGTAAATGCACACATTTGAAGCATTGTGTGGACTGACTTCCAAGACACCTTATTGTAAGTTACAATGTATTTTACCACTTTTGCGGGTGGTGAGGTCATTAGATTTTGAATAATACCTCCGTTCCTCTGAACTTTAAGTATTAAAAGAAAGCGCAGAGTGGTTATAATTGTAATATATATTGAAGTGCGTTCGCTTTAACGACTAATCGCACAGAGCTGAAATTTATAATGGTCACTACATTACGCGCAGGAATGATCCGGAAAATAAAAAAAAAAAACACTTCCATAAAGTGCTGCAGATAAAATAGCGCTGCATATTATGTGCGAATGAACAGATTAAACAACTGCCATATCAGTCGTTAACAATCGTCATACTAGTAAATATAATGTCTTGTTAATCATATGTATTTGAAACGAATGGGAAATTCTGTGGTCTTCGGAAAACGTGCCACGAAGGTATCGTATCACTTGGCCAGCCTCCATTGTCTACAACCGGTTTCAGACAAATCCACAGTAATCACATGTCCGGTCAATGTGCAGCGATGCTGTTCTTCACAGAGATACGAGGTGGAGTTGAACTGACGTTCTAGGAGCCGCCTCTTACAATAATACATGTCCACATGTACAACTGTTCTCTAGTGTGAAAGTTAGGAATAATACGCTACGTGAGCAACTGCTCACGTAGGAATGGTATCATGCATTGATTGAAGAAAAGAAATGAAAGGAAGCTCAACTCCATAAAGGATCCTATAATGAAGGTGGAAATCCACTACACAGAAACAAGTGAGAATACAGTGGAATATTACTGACGACAAGACGTTCCAAGGCCAACCACTTGTACTGCCCATCCTAGATAGGAAATGAAGAGCAAAATCCAAATGTTTCTCAAGATCGCTTGAAGTCAATTACTGTGAGATGAGCAGTACGACTTGTATACACAGGTACCAGTGTAGCACGTCTCTTAGGACCTTGAGGACAGTTGGGACAGGTTATTTGTTTGGCAGTCGATCGGCCACTAGTGGAAGAAAGCGAATAATGGGCTAAAAAAAAATTAGAATCTCAATTTTCCAGGCCGTAAAAAAAAATGCCATCTCATCCCAATGCCCTCAGGAAGCAGACGCCTTTACAGACAAACTACCCATCTCTCCTCAAATTTTTATATTAAGTTTCGTAGCCCATTTTTTTTTTTTGACATAAACTACATCTCAATCTTTTACACTGGGCAGCCTTCGTGCACAGCAGCAGCAAAGGAATTGTTTTGGTGAAAGAGATTACCAAGAGACCACCAAGCAGGGTTCTTCAGTTGAAGTTTGGTTGTGAATTTGTGTATTAGCACACATTCTCAAAACACTACCACGGAGACACATAATTATAGTATAATTTACACAATTACTTCAGCCCTCGTGGGTAACGCGGTCAGAATCTCCGTCCATCTCAAACCGGATGGAAAAGACCTGAGTTCGAGTCTCGTCGGTGACGTGAAGAATTTTTATAGGCCTTATTCTCAATAAGGATAAGTTAGTCGGTCTCAGGCAAGGGTAGCATCGTTTTATTTTTGTTTTTTTTTCCCTCCCTGAAACTCGGGCGTTACGTCCAGCAAACAGAGAAAAATCGACCACAGAACGCACGCAAGTTACAGTCAGTAAACATGGAGCAATATGGTCTTAGTCGCTGATGCTACTAAAAAAATTATTCCATACAGTGCGATTCTTTTCCTAATTATTTTACTGTTGTCAGTTATAAATTTCATCTCTCTCAAATTAGTCCAGGGGGATTCAACTGCAGGCGACCCATTTCTTTACATTATTCTGCCCGCGGCCATGTTGGTAGCCCTGTGTTTGGTTATGCGTCTTCGGGCTTAGACACTAGCGTGTCACAAATTAACAAACGGATATTTCCAAAGTCATATTGACTTTGGAAATATCCGTTTTTACTAATATTAAATTTTTGTTATTTCTTTCTTGTGGCGTATTATTGTATATTCCTCAGTATTTAACACATTATTATATAATATAATAAGATTATTGTTATTATGTCATGTAATTTGCGATTCTGTTTCGAAAATTGCATAATTAGTGGTACAAAACTGATCTTGAAGCCTGTACCCGCGAGAACCCATACTGCCTTTTATATGTTTTGGTCTAAGCGAAAAAGGTTGGATTATCCTCTGAATTATCCTTTTTTTTTGGCTTTTAAAATGACGTAGTTTAATTGCACCCACTGCATGAGCTGGGAAAAATCTGTGCACGTAGCCTTTTTGGCTACGCACGCTGAGACGTTAAATTCCACTTAAATTACTGACAATTGGTGAAAGGAATAATGATCAACGGACGTTTTGACCTAAATTAGAAGGAGACACTTTGAACAAATACAGTCTGACTGTTCAAACGTTGACAAACAGAATGATTTCGTTCGAATTTTAGAATATTCAAGTTTTAGCTGTACAGCAGCGAGATGTAAGGCTTTTAGTTATCTTGTAAATATGTAAATTTTGTTCTATTGTTTATTTTTGGCAGCAACTAAACAAGGGTGAGAATCAACCGAAGAGTGTGCTTTCTATTGCACTCTTAATGTAAGTTATTCTTAATTTAAAATTCAAATTTTTGGAACTCAGTGAAGTAGTTTCTAATTCTCACGCACAATTAATGTATTGTGGCTGTCGTGTTTCTAAAATGTTTGCTCTGAATTTACTTGGGTATAAAATAACGTCGCTTGTATGTGAATAGGTTGGATTTCAGCCATTACTGTGATTTTTGTTTTTCTAAATTTATTTTCTTGGTGAATTTCCTGCCGAGACTCTTGTCTCGATTTTTTTTCAAAGTTATTTGTTCCAGACTGCTAATTAAATTCATCCAAACTGCTGGTGTTTCCAACATCAGTCTTCACCGACTTAGTTTTCTCCTGCGCTTTTATTTGATGATTCAGCAAATAAAAAAAAAACAACGACGAAAGAAATTCTGTCATGGTTGAAAGTCTTCCATCTGTGCAAAAATAAGTTTTCTTCAGGAAGGAATGCCGTAAAATTCTAATGTAAACCTCATAACGGTTACCGAACGACGTCACTTTGTGACATTTATTTCAGGATTAAGCTGTGGTGGTTGTGATATTTTAAACTATTTGAATTTCAGCAAAAGCTGTGCTGTAGGTGTATCGTTAAAGTAATCGATTTTTGCCTCGGGATATTTTGATGTATGCTATTGTTTCAAATTACATTCTTGTAATTTTAATGAGAGTCCACCAGCAATTCTGAAGAAATTACCTTAAAAGAAAAGGCTGTCTTTCGCTCGTTTCAGCATCTCATCATAATTTCCATTTAACGCATGGTTCAGTCAATTCCAAGTATGACTAATGGAGTTTTGTTTCTGCTTCTTTCAGTATATGGATTGTGTACTCCATTTCAATCTTGTTTGAATATAGAAAATTGAAATTAAAATTGCTCCATCAGAAGCCCTCCCACGTTTTATTGTAAACTTTGTTTGTATCTGACTGTAAACACGAGGAGCTAAACTGATGACGCTTATAAATTGAGTAATGGACTCCATTATTCAGTGGAGTAATTTGACTCAAAATGGCGAATCGAAATGAAAACACCTCTGCCAAAGTGAAGTAACTTGTTTCACATGTACTGCGAAAGAATCCCACATAACCTTTTTTTGAAAAGTATTAATTATCGTCGTCATTTCTGTTTGTGCAAATGATGAAGCAAAAGCTCCTTCATCCCAAAATAGCACAACCTGTAGACTACAATCTAAGTGATATCTGTTCATCAAATACCGATTGGTTACAGCATTGATAATAGCTTAGTTTAATGAAAAATAAACTTATAAGTAAGTAGAATAATAGTTTGACATCAAAGGATGAATAAAATTATTTCAGTGAATGTATTAATTAGCTCTTAAGTGATTAAGTTGGGGGCAGGATGTCGGAGATCTAAATCATGCATTGTGTGTGTGTGGTATGGTTGTTTATTGGCGCATTAGCTGCTATGGCTATAGTGCGCCTATCAGGCATTGCTATTGTCGAAGTTCCTCGTTGCAGTGGAAATAACGATTATTCTATTTATACCACTGTAATCCACTTCTCTGTTTTACTAGAGAAAATTTAGTTGGTTCTATCTGAAGGAAACTGAATAAATGAATTTTATTATTCACAGCAACGTTGAGGATGATTCAAATTAATCAAAAAAGTCCGATTTCAAGGGGGGATGGTTTCCCCCTCCTCCCAAATGCCTTTCATTTGAGAACACGTTAAAATTAAAAAGAATACACCAAGAGATGCAGACTGAAATAAAGATCATCCTTGTCTCTTATTGTTCTTGGAGTAGTCAAAATCGCAGTTAATTCTAGGCGTGCCAGTTTGCTTTATCAGTTTAATAGTGTTTTTTTTTTTGTCAGTTTTAATAGTGTTAAAATATTGTTTGCTGTTCTGCGCCTCCAGGGCTTTACTTTAAGATCAGTATATAGGATTTTCCTGGAGATGATGAAATCGCTGAAATTTTATTGATCTAGCTCAGAAACCAGTATTTTATAGAAAATCTGTTGATGGAAGGACGTAGAGGGGAGTTGATAGATATATTTTGATATAATGTTTTTTTTTATTATCAATGACACCTATAAGTCCCTGCTGAATTACATATAATGATGCATCTTTTTTTTTTTTTATGAGTGAAGAAAAATCAGTTTTTCCTTCTTTTTGAACCTCATTTGCGCAGACTTCTAATCTAATCCAATGTATATTTGTTGAAAGTATGTTATTGGATTCAGAATCGTTGTATTCACAGATATATTTAACTATGGGGTATTTTCTCATCATCCGAGTTAATACATATTCTAAGATGGTCCGCGAAATCGTTATGTGTTGCCAGAAATGGCGCCAGGAGAGCTGCAAATTGTGAAGACCTGAGAAAGACATTCTCTTAAGAATTCTGGTCTCCTGAAAATTCTCATGAGTTCAATTAATAACCTTGATTGAAATAAATATTTAAATGGAGGAAGTTATCCGTAATTATGAAGTAGCTTTCCAATGCGTAAGTTAGGTCAGACAACTGACGGAGTCATGATGAGGAAATACATTGACATTGTATAAAAAAATAATGGGAATCCTGTTGTCTCGAAACTTTACTAGACATGTTGGACAGACAATGAAGTAATCAGATTTCATTAAACTTCATGTAAACATGCAGGTAAATTAAATACTATCTGCGTTGGAAGGATGTAATTTTGAGACTTTGCTACAAATAAAAACGTAAAAATGTGTTTTAGCAGAAAAGGAGCACTAAATATATTACGATTAGTTTCGTTGTACATTGAGTGTTCTTAAATTAAAGCTCTCTAAAGAGCTTTAATTATTACACTAGTAAAGCCAAAGTACATCTTCCAATGCAGTATAGCGCATTTAAATAAATATATAAATAAATAAATAAATAAATTCTTTATTGCTGATAAGTACAGGACATGTACTAGAGACAATAATACTCATCACGGCGACATGGCCAGGAGTTTTACATTATAATATTGAGATTAATTGGCAAAACTTTTTTTTTTTTTTTTTTTACCATTACATGGAAATTATTAGTTACACAAATTAAACATGTAAAAATGAAATTATAAGAATGAAAATATGAGGACTGAACGTCATATGGAGGAAGTTATCCCAGTTCCACCGATGTAATCCACTCGAGGAGCATGTGACGGTATTTGTAGTCGGTAGCCATTTTTTGTAGGTCGACTCCAAGACGGAGCAGTGCCTGAATTTTGGGGAGTGCCTGGGCAGGTAAGAACCGACTACACAGTTTCAGCCGGTTGTATTTGAGGGTTAGTGTGGGCTCTGACCTCAAGGTTGGCGGAGGATTGTGCCACTGACAGAAATCCCAGATGTTTGGGGCGTTTATCACTCCTGTGTACATTTTTACTGAGGTCATTAAACGCCTGCTGTCAATTAACCTCGGAAGCCTGGGTACATTTAGCTGCTCAGCCATGTCAGTTGTTCTCAATTGAGGGGGTCGGCGATGCTTATTTGTGGCCCATTTCAGGGTCCAGTATTCACACGAGAACACCGGTTTTTGAAGAGAGGGCGACGCAGATGCCCAGATCTCAGCTGCGTATAAAATAGCTGGATAAACAGTGGCTTGAAGATATCTGGTAGTGGTTGCGGCATCATTGGAATGAAGTAGGTGTTGTTTCGCTCTCCAGCGTAGGGTGTTAAATCGGTTCCGGAGGTATTCCGTGTGAACATTAAATTTCAGCTTCGGATCAAAATAGACACCGAGATCCTTATGGCAGGTAACTACTGGGATGAGAGTACCTAAAACCGAAGGTTGAATTATTGTTGGTTGGTGTTTCAATGAGTATATCATTATTGCAGATTTTGAAGGGTTAAGGTTTAATCCAAACATCTTCAAGTAAGTTGAAAGGTCGGTCAAATTCTCTGTGATGGAAGACGTAATTGCCATTGGGTCTGCAGACGGTGGGTTAAGGTCAGAAACTTTATATCGTCGGCATATATTATAGCATCATCACGAAGACGCATAAAAGGAATCAGAATGGCTGAGAAGAGAAGGCCAGACAGGACACCACCTTGTGGGACTCCTGCATTGATTTTTCTTGTAAAGTGGGTCTTCTTCAAAGTGAGGTGGACACTTCTATTCTTCAATAAGGCGGTGAGGAAAGCTAGAAGGTCTCCATTAAACCTGAAGAAGAATTGTAGAAGACTGAGAAGGGCTGTGACGTCTAGACTGTCAAAAGCAGCTTCAATATCGGCGTACACTATAGCTAATTCAGATTTATTTTCGAAGGCTTGAAGAATTGATATCTGTGCGGCCATGAGGTTTGTTATGGTGGATCTATTTTCGACTGCGAAATGGAACTGTTTCAGCTTCTGTGGCATCAGCTGTTTGTTTAATGCTGGAAGGAGTGCCTTTTCTAGAAGTTTCAGGAGGGTGGAAGAAGTTGAGATTGGTCTGAAATCTTTTAGGCTTGTTGGTGCTTTAACCTTAGGTAGTGGCCTCACAGAGTATTCATTCCACTGAGCAGGGAAAACTCGTGTGGAAAGAACTGAGTTGTAGATTGAGAGTAATGCATCTAGGATATAGGGGCTAAGGCATTTAATTATGAAATGAGGTATCTTATCACAGCCTGCGGTACTAGATGGACGCAGGGAGTTAATTGCATATATCAGTTGCTGTCTTGTGATGGAAATTATGGAGAAGTCATCAGTAGCAGCAAATTGAGAGTTTTGGAGAGGGATTTCGGCAGAAGCGGACTTGGTTTTGAATCTTGAAATGTAGTTCATCCAGTTATCTAGATCAAGATTTGAATTAATGCAACTGTGTCTTGATGAGTATGGCGCTTTTCCTTTAGACAAGGTAGTATCGGTGTATCTCTTTATTGCTGATGCCTTGAGTCTGTTGAACATAGCTCTTGCTCTGGAGTATAGAATTCGATCTTGGGTTGTGCCAGAGATTTTCCACTGCCTGTGAAGGTACTGCTTGTTGTGGAAACTGCGCGCTAGATCTTTGGTCCACCAAGCTCTAGTTCTTGGAGAAATGTTTACGGTTTTGGCTGATGCATAGAGGGTGACTGTATTTATCCATCTTGTGATTAGGTCAACTGCGAGGATTGGGTCACATCCATCAAGCACATGCCATGGAATAGACTGCGCTGCCTCGAGGCACTTTTTTGGATCCAGAAAATTCGGAGAAAATATGATTTTCTTTTCAACAGTATTACGGCAATTGAAGCTGGGCATAGGCAGAACAAGAAGTAATGCACTTGGGTCGTGATCTGAATTGAAGGACGTTTCTGGTGGAATGTCGACTCTGCAAATTCCAGAACATAGAATCAAGTCAAGGCGATTGGCGCCTCTCGTTGGCTCATTGATAATCGTGAACTTTGATGGAGAGAGATTGTTCATTAATCGTTGAAGGAGAGGGCTCAGGTGAGGTGGAAGATTAAAGTCGCCGCAGAGAATGTGCGTAGCAGGAGGGTGTAACTTACTCATTATCCAGCTAGTAGCATCGTCAATTGTTGCAGTATCTGGAGCTGGGGGAATGTAGATTGCCACTAAATCAATTAAACAGGCATTTAAACTTCACAGTCACCAGTATTGCTTCATAAAATAAGGAGTTGCTAGATGTGACGTGCACCAATTTCAGGTTGGAATCCTTGACGAAGATGGCAACACCGCCGCCTCTAGATTGAGATCTTGATGTGAAGAACGATGAAAAACCAGCGGCCGCAGCATAGGCTATTGACTCCTGGTCAGGTTCAAGCCATGTTTCTGATAGACAAATTACATCCATGCTATTGGGCAACAAGAGTTGTTCGAGAGTTTCAAGCTTATTTCGGAGGCTCCGGACATTTTGGTAGAAAACTCTAAGGGTGAGTTGAAAGCGAATTTTCATTGGTGCATTGATCATCCTCACTCAAATCAAACCAAACGCAACTAAATCTGGAAATCCATGGAACCCCAGTAACCAAGCACAGAGATCTCGGCGTTATATTCCACCTTAAACTCAGTTTTAAACACCATGTTGCAGACGTTCACAACAAGGTCTGCAGATCCAGATGGCTTGCCAAACAGCACCTTCATGTCACAGAGCCCGAGTACACGCTCTAATACATATACCGGTTTCTGCAGCCGGTCGTCACCTACGGTTCAGAAATCTGGGCGTCGGCAACGAAAACCTCGCTAAAAACCATTGCATCTGATGAGTACTGGCTCCTTCGGTAGGTCCTCTTCAAGCATAAACTGCCACCCCTCACACATACTTCAGATATTGCCCAACTTATAAAATACAGAAAAGTCACCGAACGGATATTCACCCTCCGCTTGCTCGTGTCTATTAAAATGATATCGGGTGAAATCAATACGCCAAGTTTTTGGAGGATCCCCCCCCCCCCTGAAGTAGCCAGGTGGGAAGGAGCAGCAGTGCGTAGCACACGCTTCTTGATTAGACCGGGGTTCGAGCCCGTCACCACCAAATACGGAGGATGCGGAAAGGTCAGGGAATGACCACCGCATATCCCGGAGCAATATGGCCTTAGTTGCTAATGCTCCTAAAAAACCAAAACAACAACAACCCCCCCCCCCCTGAAACCCTTAAGAACCCTCTCCTCTCTGCAGTCTGTGGCGTGGCGTGGAGGCTGAGGGTAGGCGACAGATTCCTGCCCATGGAGATGCTCCACAGCGTCCAGGAGTTGAATGTGGACTACACAAAGTTCATATAGAACAAATCGTACAGAAGACGCATCATCAGGGAACAGCTTTCGTCTTCAACCGAGAGACTGCCATCATTTTTTCATCGCGCAGTGTGTAGCATGAAGGAAAAACACGTTCTTTCATTTCCGATTTAATATATATTTTTATTTGTTATTTTATGTTTTAATATGTTTTATGTAATTTTTCCTGTATTAGTTAATTTTATGTTAAACACCTAGCATTGTCGCTGTTATGGCTATTATTGCATCAGGCATCCATGTAACTATTGAAATAAAGATATTATATCCCGGCACTATTAACAATGTCTTTGAACCCTTTCATATTGAAGAAAATCAAGTTCTGATTTTATGGTTAATGCTATTAGATAGTATGAATCAGAGCTGTAATCCTCAATATGCTATGTATTCTAAACTAGGTATCCAGGAGATTGCACTTTTTTTTTTTTTTATGAAAACCCCAAACACGAGAGGTATTAGAACCTATAGTACTTAGTACCGTGCTTGGGTTGGAGGTTGAAAAGATGAAAGAAGATATTTGCTGACTTGAAGTTCTGTAGACTGTAATTTTGAGGAAATACGTATGATGGAAGGTTATTCCAGAAAACAGCAGTGGAATGAATAAACGAGGAAGACGAAGTTAGTTCTGTGAGTTTGAAGTTGGACAGTAAATGGATGTTGGCGGCACGTCTTTGGACTGTTTTGGAAGAGAAAGCGAGAATTATAGAAGCCCATTCAGAAGAACAGTGCCCATGGAAGTATCTGTAGAAGAGGCATGCAGCAGAAACTACGTCTGTGAGACGAGTGGAGAGACTCTATGAGAGAGGAGTCAATAATTAACCTAACTACCCTCTTCTGAATGGAAACTAAAAGCCTGAGAGAGGTTTTGGGGGCACCACCCCAGATGTGGGAACAATATTCCATGGTAGGGCGGATTTGCGATTTGTACAGAGTGAACAGCTGTTTGAAAGAAAAGTAACGCCCAGAACGAAAGAGAAAACCAAGTTTTTTAGATGCAGAGGAAGCAATATTTGTAATGTGCTTGTGCCAAGAGAGATTAGAAGTCAGGGTAATCCCCAAAAGAGATATATCATTTTGCCTAGAAATCGGAGTATCACAAAAGATAACCATAGGAGCAGAAGATTTCTTTTTGCCAGATATGACAAGACTGAGTTTTAGAAGGATTGAAATCAATTAAGTTGTCTTTGCCCCACTGGGGAATTACCTGGAGATCGGCATTTAAGGAATTGGTAGCGGATATTCGAGAAGTTGAAGCTGATTGAGCAGGGCAAGGTTTTTCAAAATGGAAAGTGGAATGCAATGTGATATCATCAGCAAAACTATGAATAGGAAGGTCATTAATATAAAAGAGGAAAAGAGTGGGGCCAAGAACTGAACCTTGGGGGACACCAGCATAAGTGGAGAAGTTAGAAGACGAAGCCATATACCATCACCCTCAGTGAGCGATCAGAGAGAAATCTGGATAACCAATTACAAAAGCAGTTGGAAAACCATAAGATGGAAGCTTGTTTAAAAGACCTTTATGCCAAACATGATCGAAAGCCTTTGAGATGTCAAGAGCAACTGCTTGTGTTTCACCGAACTTTTCCATTGAATTTGTCCTTAAATGGGTAACATAAGCCAGAATATCACCAGTGGATCGACACTGACGGAATCCATATTGCGATCGTTGATTAGACGGAAGGTTTCTAGGTAGTTTAGGAGTTGGAGGTTAGTTGATTTCTCCATTTCTTTAGAAAGAGGAGAAGTAATTGGAGTGGAGGGACATGTCACCCTTTTTAGGAACTGGCTGGATATGAGCAAATTTCCAAGCAGAAGGACAAACATCTTTGAAATAAGAACGTGAAAAAAGGCGGCAAAGAACATGAGTAAGTTCAGGAGCACAGGTTTTGAGACCAAGTGGAGAAATACCATCAGGACCTGGAGCTTTCTTAGCATCGAGATTCGTCAAAATCGTTCTGACATCCTTTTGATGGAAGACCACAGGAGGCGTTGAATGGTGGGAGGTGTTTTACCAAGATCATTAATACATGAGTTGGAAAAAAATGGGATGCTAGAAGGTCAGCTTTATCCATGGCTGAAGTGGCAAAACAACCACCTGGTTTTGGCAGAGGTGGGTGCTGAGATGGGCAAATTTTGTGGCTAATAGCTTTGGCAAGAGACCAGAATGCTCGGCTACCATTAGGGCAAGAACCAAGCTTTCTACTCTTAGCCTGTTCAAAATCTAGTTTGGACTGATTAATGACTGCTTTACAATTGTTGCGAGCTTTGGTGTAAGCAGAAAATGAAACTGGAGAGTTAGAAACAAGCCAATTACGATATGCAAATTCTTCTCTTGAACAGCCTTAGCACATTTATTCGAAAACCAAAGTTTAGATAAAGGACGAGATTTGAAAGTGGAGTGTGGGATAAAGGATTCCATTCCTGAAAGAATAATTTCACTGACACGATCTGAGCAAACGTTGACATCAGAAGTTTTGAAACAGTAATCCGACCAAGGAAAAGAAGAAAAGAAATCTCGCTGGGCATCCCATTTTGCATTCTTATAATGCCAAGCAATACGAGGTTGGGAATAGCCATGAGATAAAGGCTCCATTGGAGAAGAGAAAATCACTAAGTTGTTATCTGAGGTACCTAAAGGACCATGTACTTGGAAGGGTTGTTTGTGAGAAAAAGGTCAAGCGTGTTGGCTGTATAGTTAGGATTGTCCGGTATTCTTCTATGTAAATGTACAATCTGTGCAAGGTCATTAGAAATCGCAAAAGCCCCAGTATCTGGACCAGCTGTGTCGGTGTGACTAGAAAACGGAAGCCAGCTGAAGTTGTGAACATTAAAATCACTAAGGAAAATTACCTCACTGTTAGGACAGTTTGACTGGAGAAAGTCAAGTTGCAAAGAGAGGAATTCAGAGCTCAAAGTGATTAGTGGAATTGGGAGAACGGTAGAGACAGCAGATACATTTGACACAATGAGGTAGACAGATTTTAAGCCAGAGAAGATCGAAGAGAATAGATTCCAAATTACTAATTCTCTGAGAGGAAATATCAGAACGGATATATGCACAAGTTCCGCCTTTGAGGCGAAAGGAATCATACAGCGAATAATTTGGGCAACTGATATGAGCAGTATTTGAATCAACCCATAACTGAGATTCTGTCAGAAAAAGTACATGAAATTTGGCAGACTGCAAGTGGAAATGGACGTCATTGAGATTAGAATTGAGACCACGTATATTTGTGAAATGAACTAGAAAGTGTTTGGGTGGTTTAGATCTTTTCGAAGATAAGCTTACTCTATTAGTTTGACAATTCATGGTGTATTCAACAGTAAGAAAAGGTGGGTGCGATATATGCTGTATGAAGTAATGAAATTTTTGGATATGGCGTACACATGATAAGAATATATCCAGATCCTTGACAGTACGTGGCCTCGAGAATTCCCCCCGCATACACACTACTCGGACTCCCTCCAGTCACTATCTGGCAGAGTAGAGGTATCAAGATTATATACTAGCTGATCCGGAAGCCTCCTAAAGAGTTACCCATAGGTTCGGTCCGGTGTACTAACTAGCTGGGCCTGCGAACACCGTTTTAGAGCTGTACCCTCGAAATGTAAGGAAGATTGGATCTTGCCATGATGTTCATCATAACCTCAAAAGTCATCAATCATACTGCATGATGGAAGAGTTGACCGGAACTTAGCTCTGGAGACTAAACATGGGTTCCACCACTTCAAGCCTCCAATAAGCAAAGTGGTGGTATTGCACCAGTTGATGAGTCATCTATCACCTAGTATTGCCTGGTAATACAGAGGGGCGGCATTCCTCCATGTGGTGTGGGCGCCACACCTCGATCCGTGCTTCCGTTGGTTCATACCTGGGTGGTCACCCACAGTGTGCTTGTGCATGGAGGTTATACCCAGGATTACTAACAGTCCCACCACCGTGAAGGTGCAAGCAGAAGATATTGCTGTTACAGACCGTCCGGACTTCACAGAAATTGGGTCAATTTTTTCTCGAATGTCACGCGAATATCAGTTCCATCAGCATTTTAGACTCTCGGGTAGGCAGTACAGCTTGTCTGGCATATCTGAGAGAATGTCTGTGACATCCTCAAGGACCAAAATTGTTGACCTACGTGGAATAACCGGATGTAATTGTGGGGCTCTGTGTTGAAAATAGTTGTATCCGTTTCTTCCCGATCGATTTCGCCCATTTCGGCATCTCATCGTAATTTCCAGTTGATTCATACTTGAGTAATTTCTAAATAGAACTGATTGAGCCAGCTTTCTACTTTATTCAATATGGCGGATAGTGAATTCCATATCCCGCTCGTATTGAAATTTATTTTAAACTGAGTGTACTTAGTTTACAAACACATGAGTAATGTCTTACTCATCTATACTCTTTTTAATTTCTAATGATGCTCTTGAGATGGGGGGTTAAGAATTCTTTGGTTGATTATTTAGGTATGCTACTTCTGGTAGTTCATCAGGTGGCGTGGGTTCGTTGAAGGATGTATTAATCCATTCTATAAAATATTCTCATCCATTATAAACTGTTTCCAACTGTTTGAAAGTATTCTTTTTGACTGCTTCGTTTTCTTCCGTGCTCTTTTTATCTGCATTTATTTTACACTTAAAGAAAGCTTCTCTTTCGTATTTCTGATGATCACTTAAAAGCCAGTTCTTCAGCCATTTACAACATACTTTCTGTTTAATTACGAATGCTTCCTTCGTGTTCTGACTGAACACCATCTGTTTGGTTCATCTGGATAACCGGTTTAGCTGTTCCTTCATAAGCAAATTCCTTAACTTCACTGGTCAGTCTTTCAGGCGCCTCGGCATTTGGATAATTGGCTATTTCGTCCTAGTCCGTTTGCATCTAATCTGAACAAGAGTATCTGCTGACTAAGAAATTTAACATAAAAAACACTTTTGCTTCTTCCTGATTCCCTATGTATCATGAGTTTGTCATAATACGTAGAGAACTCAAGCACCATCAGGCGATTGCCTGACGGGGAACTATACCGATGCGTAGGATGAGTGTTTTTCTCGCCAATCCGTTCATCAATAGATGCATTTGAGATAACAAATGAGACATAAGTCTTCCACGGTTTTAGAGGCTGGTTTCCAATTTAATTGCATGGTCGTTTAAAGAGCTTCAGACATAATTGCTTTCTGGGCGTATGTCTGGTCTCATACTCGGTGCAAAAATTTTGGCATTTTTAGAATGAAGTAATATTATTCATTGAACATAATCTATCGCTAGGACCAGTGCATTCCTTTCTAGGAATTGTTTTTATTTTCTTCTAAGTTCATTTCCTAATTTTGCGGTTCGAGAATTCAAAATTGTTCAATTTTATTCTTCTGATATATTAGCGCAGTCTTGTCTTGAGGCTTTGCTCAATTTGAATTGCTTGCTTCTCCTTTGACAATATATCTGTCATTCAGTTGATTAGTAAGTAAGCTAAAACTAATAAAGAAATATTAATTAAGAGTTAATGATCTGTAAACCAGTAGAATCAATTTCTTGAAAAATATGAAAAATAAACAAGCAAGAAACCAAATTTTCGATGCATAAAATTGTAATGTTCGTTACTCATAAAAGGAAAATAAATACGAATAGAACTGTAGGTAAAATCTAGAAAACCTGCTTATGAAAAACCGCTGCCAACCACAAATCTTGTATTTGGGTAAAGTATTTAAAAGCAAGCTAAAATTAATCTAACGAGAAATATGTCCAATATAGAAAAGGTTATTTTACTATCAAATCACTTTTAAATTTGTTTGTAAAAAGATAAAATAGAAAATTACCTTTCAAATGTAAAAATCTGTCTTAAATTGAAACCTTGTCATGCATGGAACTTTAGCTTTTAGAATGGCATGTGTCAACTGGATACAATTCATGAATATTCAATCCTAAAATTCCAAATGAACAGGAAATTGAATATGAACGTCCATTTTGTGAGTACGTCAGCCAGAGTTAATCGAAAAGGGAATTTGAGTAAAACAACAAGGGAACTAATTACAAGCATGTAATCACAAGGTGCCCTTCAAAACCTATTCTCAGCTGTTAGATTTGTGAGAATTATCAGACTAAACATGTATTAATTTTCGAAACTGCACGAGTCGGTGTCCAAACTGTGTTCGACATTGGAGCAGAGTGAAGGATGCCAAATTTTAATTCCAGCTAGCATCATTTTCCCACAACTCATACTGAAATACATCTGAAGTTTAATGAACTTCATTTGGAGCGCACAAAATTACACCACATTTCATTCCACAACTTGCATCACATTGTTTCTAAATTTCGCTGTGTTCAAACTACTACAGAATAGTGGCAGATTTAGGCATAAGCGAAATGTGTGACCGCTTAGGGCCTCAGAATTTAGGATGGCCCAAATTACTGCACAGCACAATTCTCAGAGATAACACTATTGACATTGAGTTCATTCGTTTACGAGTACAACATATTTCAAAGTTAATTAATTCATTTAAAAAAAATCCTTTGAACTGAGTAGGAGTATATAATGGTGTATTTTTTTTATCATACAGGTTTCAAAATATTTCGGCACAGAATCCATACATAATAAGTTTTGTTTCTGACGCTTTGATATGTTCATCTGCAAGCGAAAACGAAACAATCAAATAGCATTTCAATCGAATTCTTTATAAGTATCAAAATTTTAATGGAAACCCCAGTCTACAACAAAAGTAAAAGTGAAAAATGCTTTACAAGTCAGACTGTAAAATACCGAATGAAATTGTGGGATTTGGTCGAGAAGGTTTCTTCTTAAACTTCTTGTCCAAATGCTAAATGGCGATGCCACCTACAGAAGCCCATTACAAAAATGTATAATTTATTAAAGAGGAAAACCTGTAACAAAGGGTTTCGCAGTAATTAAACTAAATGGCGTAGTTTCGATGTAGCTAACCCAGTTTCTTCGTATTTACCTCACTGCTTTCTAAATTATAATTCCACAACTGCGCGGATAAAAAAAAAATATATAAAAAGCAACTGAAGTGATCCTATGAATAATAAATCACCTTATACCACTTCGAAGTAATCACAGGATTGTTTCCAACACGTCACATTTTATAAAAAAAGGCGTTTTTATTTATTAGTAGCATTCTACATTCATGCAGCAGCCGAGGGGCAAAAAAGGCAGGAGAGATTTCCTAAGGAAAAAAAATGTTTGGAATGCATTTTGCTATGAAATTTTAAATTTCTTTTGTTACTGGGATACGTACTCGGTACGGTCTATTCACAGTAGAGTATCGTGATCGTCAAATATTGTCCGGGTACCTTCAGAATTTCTAAACGGAATAGCAAACATTCTTTAGAATAAATAAGGCACGCGCACTTGAAGAAATGTTTTTTTTAACTTCTTTGAGATAGATATTCGGATGAAAAAGTATTTAGCGCAAATGTCATATTCGTAGAAAAGGTAGAATTTATGCGCGTTAAACTTACATGCAAAATTGCATTCAAGGAAAGAACAAGAATTCCAGTTACTTGCACGAGCAGATTATGATTTGGTATGCGGAAAGGAATAAGACATCACACCGTACTGAAGGGGCGATTTTTCTCTCTAGAAGACACTAGTCAGCCATACATAATATTTTGTTTTTTAGGTTATCATAGAATCTCGATCTTGTTATGATCTTTCGCCATTGCTAGATAATCGCAATAACCCTACGTATTTAAATATTTCCAATCTACTTAAGGTAAATAAGAAAGGTGAAAAACGCGTTTTCCATTTCGATTGCTAAAAACTTGAGTTTAGAGGCTGTAATTTTCTCTGTAAACGTTTCAGTGCAGAGTTTCAAATAAACAAAGAACAAAGGTGGAGGAGGGAAATATGAGAGAAAGCCACGATAAAGAAGTCAGTCTTTGAAACAGACGTGCAAGATGACAGCATCTAAGAGAGTCGTGGGAACAAACGACAGTGAAGAGAAGGCAATATACTGGCTATTGTGTGCGTGTAGGAAATTAGAGCGAGCTTCTAACCGCGTTAGACGAATATAGCCAGAAAAAGCGAGTCTTTAGAATGTTCAATAGACAATGAAACCCTCAGAGCTTCCCATATTTCTGGCCTTCGTACATTGCCAGAAGGCTAATCGGTTCGCGTTTAAACAGCTGGAGTTTTTCATACAGCCGCCAAGCATTATGTCCCATGTTTGTATATTTCATCTGCAAGCGCAATTCGTTACGGATTCACTGCTTTGAGACAGCTATTCCAAACATTTTAGGACTAGCTTTCAAAACCAATTTTTTTTTTTTTCCAATTCTCTGCTTCGAAAATTCAAATTTTGGTATTTGGCTAGAAGCAACAGCTTTTAACTTTGGCTACAATCGTCACTTATCGATACTTCGGTTGATAAAATGGATGAATAAACTGGATAACAACTGAATGTCAAATGTGTGGTTATTGAATAGAAAAGATTCACGTAAGGTTTCTATTAGACCGAACAAAAATTAAGTTTTTGATAGTTTTTCTCCTGAAATATGATACATCTCATGGGTTTTGATTAGATGAATTTAAATTTGAAGTCAGATATTTCTAAGCATCCGTAGATTTAGACAGGAATGCAGATTGCGATTATTGAAATTTTAATAGAATTTGAAGTATTCCTGTAAACGGCGTAAAAGTATATTCCATATTTTCTTCTTCCTCCTTCCTTGATAACCTTTATCCATGTTCATCACTAAGGAGCCCAAGGTTATGTGGGATAAAGGCTAACTGGTAGAGTATGGAAGTATATCTTTAGTGGCATATTGCAACAGAGATTTCGGTAGGTTTGTAATACATTCTCAATCAAGATTTCAAAGTTGTCTGCTCTGTTGTCGTCCAAAAAATATTCACGCACTTTCTTGAAGGATTTCCAAGCATCCATTTCCAAAGAATTTAATATTCTTTAAAAATGCTCATGATTCATTAACTCGATAGTCTTCGAATCGAGAATACACCATCTTCAATTCTGTCGTCATGATGCATGGAAACTAGTTTTTAAATTTTGAACGCTGCTCTCTATTCTTGTTTATTGTTTTTCTGAAATTCTTTATTAGACCTAATTTTTTCTTGAAACGGTGGATCGAAACTTTGTGAAACATTCAATGACATTTTTCTTTTCAGGTAAAAGATTTATGCCGGAGGGGTGCAAAGCTTAGCTTCTTAATGAATATTTGTTTAGCTTCACTGTCCTACAATCACATAAAGCAACGATATTTTGTGCAGTCAGAATGTAGGTCAAAAGAGGGATCCCAATTAACTTTCAAATCTTCACAAATATCACACTTATATTTATTATACAGTATTTGTCTGAAGACAATTTCTATATTCTCATAGGACTTGCTCTCACGTGGGCAGCATAGCCGATTGGTATAGGTGAATGTATGTTTCCATTTCGGAGTGACAGCTTTCAGATTTAATGTCAAAGATTCGATGAAAGGCCTCCATTCTCCTGGTTTATGTTCTCTTCCAAGGGCATCAAGCACCCATCGCTATCATTACCAGTAGTAAAACGAGTTTTCCATATTAAAATATGAAGACAGCTGTTTTTATCATTTAAGAAATGCACAATATAATTGCATCTTTTTAAAATCCATTCTTTTAGCATCGATTCCAAAATCGCTGCCTGTGCGTTAGAAAAATTTAAAT
Source organism: Mastigoproctus giganteus (assembly GCF_048544385.1). Lineage (NCBI taxonomy): Eukaryota > Metazoa > Arthropoda > Arachnida > Uropygi > Thelyphonidae > Mastigoproctus > Mastigoproctus giganteus. The sequence goes on from NC_143581.1 coordinate 124,635,362, forward strand.
CACTCACAAAATCGTTCAGTTCACTTTAAGTTATAAGGTGGGGCTTTGTTTGATTCGTATCTTGTGACCAGGCTTCTGGAGAAACAAATAGTTCTTCATTGTGACTAGCTGGCCTGTAGTGGCTGAAGAAATGTTCGAGTACTCAGTTTTTTTTCTTTAATAGCAACGTTATAAACGTCCCTATTAAAGAAAGAGATTAACTCTCACAGATTATTTGATAATTGTGTAATTATCGCACTCGAAGTAAACGCTATCTGGCGAATTAATGTACTCATGACATTTCTTGTCACACCAATGCATTAATTAAAAGCACGTTCAACTGCAACTGACACCAAAAACTATAAAAGAGCATAGTTTACTAATATATAATAAGGTTAACCCAACGTTGAGATCCACTTTATATATCTGTCTGACAATGTGGGGAGCAGATAGGAGTAGAACAGTAATTTCCCAACCTGTAGTTCCGGCATATTGGTGGGCCACGAGATTAGAAAAAACCCTATTGAGTTCAACAGCAATCACCATTTAGATGTGTCGTGAATATGCGTCTTTTAACCTCAAGTGTGACTTGAATGACAAAAGATTGAAAACCAGTGATCCAGAAACTGACAACTGTAGTAAGATCTCGAAAAATCCCAACTCTTCGAACTTCTCAATCAGCAGTCCAATTAATATGAACAGAGAGACCAAAGTATCAGTTTATGTATACTTGACCACTTGATTAGCTGAGAAAGAGTTATATTGGCTGATTGTTCTAGTTGCAGACGTGATCGACCTGGAATTAGAAGAACCAAATCATCGGCGTAGGCGAAGGCAGAGATATTGTCAGGTTTTTGCGTGAGCCAGCTGTCCAGAACTATGTTCCAGAAGAGGGGCCCCAGAACTATGTTCCAGAAGAGGGGCCCCAGAACTGATCCCTGGGGGCATCCTCTTGAGATGGTCCTTGAGAGAGATTGCTGTTTTGAGATTACTTGGATGAGTCTATTTTGGAAGTAGCTTCTAATAACTTGGAATAGTTGCTGAGAGCACTTGGCTTTGGTAAGACGATTGAGAGCGCTCTCCCACCAGAGGGAATCGAAAGCTCCCTCGAAGTCAAGAGACCAAAGTATGTGAAAATTAAAATACGAAATATCTTTCTAACTGAGGGTGATACTTTAAAACTGAGTGCACATTAGAAATACTCATTAAAAGTACGCTGTCCACCATGTTTCTACTAAACAGATTTTTCATTGTTGTTCAGTGTTATATGCTAGTTTCGTGAGAGAAAGCATACAAATTTCATTCAAAAAATATATATATTTGATAACATGTCATGAAGGAAATTTTTAGTTGATTAAATGTTAGTTTTGCTAATCGGAGAAAATTTTATTAGAAATGACGTCCAGCAAGAAGTAATATTGAGATTCAATCAAATTCTTAACTGTTGTAATGGACGAAAATCTGACCTACAAAGAATAGATCCAGCAACTACGCTCAAAAGCGTTGCGGATGAAACTTGACCTCTATAAACTCACAATAACGAAACCATCAGAAATCCTATATTTAGCTCTATCCTGGGGTATGCCATGAAAATCTGGTCTTTCGCTCCCAAGTCTAGCCTGAAGAGTTTGAGTCCAGAATTCTGGGTCCTGAAGTGGGCCAACAATTGGGATAACTTGCCTTAATTTTGCCTCCAAATTACAGCTCTGCATCAACCTCCTCTACACTACTTAGTCCAGCACTTAGCATATGATTGGAAAATCACAATGGAACTTGATCTCTGCTCCGAGGTTCTCGACTTTTTCAACATCTGGGAGATCTTGGGACGGAAGATCGCAGGCAGAGCTCTCAGAAGTCATCCGGTGCTCTTCTCGAATCTGCAGACGCTCTCATCTTTCAAGAGGCACTTTCCCAACAGTATCATCAATGCACTGAATAAATCTGATATTGACTTTGACTTGTGGTCCAGAGACTCCTACCTACAGAGTCAGTAAGCATAAATCTTTCTTCGAGCGTCTCCAACATGATTCCTCTGGTTGTCTCTAACGGGAATTGGGTCAGGTACATTACTTGTGAATAAAGAATTTTATTATTATCATGTATCAACTTCCCTAGAAACCCTGAAGCAAATGTTTCAATTTATTATTTCTCTATGAACTCGGCACAAATTTCTAAATTCGATTAGTTTTCAAATCTTAGACACTGAAAATATTGAACCTTAGGAAGTTTTCATTGATTTCTTAAGTGAAATTTATGGCGTGAGCTTTAATTAAGAATAGCTTTCTGCGTACATTTTTTGTATCTTTTGTTAAATATTTTTGAGGTTATTTTTTTCTTTTGATTAATTAATCTCATTAATTGAGATTACCGATCGCAGGTTTAAGCAGTTGTCTGTCTATTATGATTAAGATTAAACAATGCGAATATGAGAAATTTTATTGTCCTAACTGTCAAATGGAGTCCGTTCATCCACAAGTGCTAACAGTAAGAATATTAATGGGCATCACGTGAAATTTGATGAAAACGTAGTCTGCAATTCTGTCGGAATCCTGTATTTTATTACGCAGCATGTAGCAGACAGCCTTTCAAGACCAGTTTCGCACATTACGCACTTTGGTATGATAACCCACTAAATTTAGTTCGAGATGTACCCCAAACGAAAGTTCCAGTGAGCGCATCAGACAGGCCTTCAGCGAGTGCTGATGCGTCCTTATCATTCCGGTTCTTCCTCTTAAACGGTTTGTAAACAATGAATCTTTAAAACCGTTCCAGAATTTATAACCACCCCTTACATGCGCAGAATATTGGATACTGGACTGCGAAGAGAGGGATTAGTGTTCATTACTGACATTCCTCTTGATTTTGCAATTCCACAAGTCTCATTCTTTCACCAATTCAAAAATTTCCTACAGTTTCCCTCACTGCACTGTCCTCCAGCGCGTTTATTAGTAGCATGCTTCTTAACAACACGTGTATTTTCCAGTACAAACGATATTCTGCTGCAGTTATCGGAAGATAATTGCATCTCTAGATGAAATATCCCCAAAAGAGTTTCTACAGAAAGCTATTATTCTATATAATAAAGCGAATGTCACTCTAATGGTACAGCTCAATAGGAGCCGTAGCATTGATGATGATGATGTTGTATACCAAGTGGCGTGAAGTCTTTTGAATGGGTCATAACTGAAATTAGAAAATTATTATTACTCTCGCTTTTATATAAATGGATACTTATGGATTATCTATCTGCTTATATATATTCATCGTGCTGCTTTCAGACAAACATTCCACCGAGGGTGGAATGTTTATCTGAAGAGAAACTTGTTCCCTTGTAGATCATACTTAGCAGAAATAGCTTCTGTTTTCCTGCTGGAGCCTGTATTGATTCTTAGCCTGTTTATGAAAAATCTAGTAAATTCCTGCATCACGACGACTATGCATTTCTTTGTCAAAAAAGTTTTTATTGCTCCTTACGTATTGAGCGATAAGTTCTGGTTTTATTTCGCTCATTTATTTCTTATGGTAGGGAGGAAGGGGTGTCGTAGAACGGCGGTCTTTCTAATGACAAGTACGTTGGAAATGTGCCAACCGACGCCTGTTATAACGCTAATCAGGTTCTTTCTGCTAAAGCCAGAACATGTTTACGTTGTTTCTTAGGTGTCAGGTGGCGCTAATTCAATGATGGAGGAAAATTCTGATCACCCAGGAACATGCGATCTTGCACACCATATGCAAAACAGGAAGGCGTCTGTCAAACCTGCTTGTTTCAAAGAAAGGTGGAAGGACATTAACATTACTAGGCTCTACTTGCTATTATCAGACAGAATTATTCAACTTCATTAGGAGGTGAGTATTATGCCACAAGATCAGTGTGTATAATACTGGAAGAATTGCAAATCGACAGAAGCACTCTAGTGATAATGCATAGGAAAGGCTGCAACAGGTCTCGAAGCTTTCAAACTTCTCTTTTATAAAACAGCCTTGTAAGTGAGAGACATTCAACAGATAATAACACATCCAGAACGTTGATTTCATGATATAACGATCAAGATTCCTTCCCATCCACAGAGGTGCAGTTATATTTGTATTGTTAATCATAAATATAAAAATGCGTCCTTGGCCAAAGTTTCGAAAAGGAGAAATAAATACAAATGTTCAACTCATATTCACAAACAGAAAGTAATAAATAAATAAATATTCATTTATTGCAAATACAGCAAGCCCATCACAGCACATGGCTAGGGGCAGATAAGAATACAAAGAAAATGACATAAAATAATCGAGTATATGTACATAGCAAATTTTATATAGATATTTACAATGGCTAGGAATTTTAGTTATGAATTTAAAAAAAAAATTGCAGAACAGGACATTTGGCTTTCAGTTGCAATTACTGGGTTTGATTATTTTCTTCATTTCATTGGAGATCTGACTCCTGTAGATCTCAGAGTTGATTAACCTCTTGCAATCAATGTTGTGATGATTTATGAGGTGAAGGGATGCATTGGGGAACATTCTGTCCATTTGTTTGAGCCTGGAGAGGTTAGATTTGAATCGCTGGTTTCTTGCATTTTCCCTGTTGGGGGCAGCTATTATATGGGCTAAGTTTGGTGAATCGCATGCAGAGGTGATTAACTTTGCAAGAAGCATGACTCCAGACTCGTTGATCATCTGTTGCAGAGGCTTTATTTTTAGGTTTTTATAAAGCTGTTGCCTGGATATTGTATGGGGAAAACGAAGCTTACTATTGAGCCATCTAAGAACCCAGTATTCTAGGGCAAGGAATTTCTTGACGGTTACTTGAGGAACATCAGACCAGATTTCGGAAGCATAGGACACAATGGGAAAGATGCATCTTTGAACATGCTTAATGACTGTTTTTCTGTCTTGAATCGTTGCTGTTTCTTGTTCGATTAACCATTTTGCTTTTTGAATTTTTTGAGAAACATAAATAGTGGGCATTAAAGGAGAGATTTTTATCAAAAACAACTCCAAGGTCTTTGTGAGCGTAAACATTTGGGATTGGGACATCTGCAATTTTTATTTCTATGTGGTTCGGTTGTTTCTGAAGGGAATAAGTAATTTGAGTAGATTTGCTTGCATTTATATTCAGATTGAGATCTTTCAAGTACTTGATTTCACAAATCTGTGAATTCGCATCATTGATAACTTTGCGAATATTATCACTGGCTTTGGAGATTATAAATAACTTTAAATCATCGGCATATGCCAGTAGATTTGGATTTTCTTGTAGAAGTGGTTGAAGAGATGCTGAAAATATAGTACTGGAGAGAACGGCTCCTTGGGGAATGCCTGTTGAGGTTGTGACGAGAATATCGTCAGTACTAGTGGGGAAGAGGAGAAGTCTGCGATTTAGGCTGTATTGAAGATATGAAATACTCATTCTGTCAACGAGAAAATGATTTTTTAGTATTTGAAAAGCTTTTTTGAGATCTATGTTGTCGAAAGCACCTTTGATGTCAAAATAAAATACATCGCATTGTGCCTTATCTTGAAACGCAGTTTGGATGCGTACAATGGTGTCAGCTAGGCTTGTTGTTGTGGAGCGTCCTCTGGGACCAAAATGCATATTGACAGGTGCATTAGCGAAGATTGCATGTTGAAGAAATGGGAGCATGATTTTTTCAATAATTTTAGTGATTATTGACGAAACGGCAATTGGTCGATGGCCGGGATGATTATTTCTGCAAGCTTTTTAGGAATCAGTGTAATCCTGAAAGTTTTCCACTGTCTTGGAAGGAATGGCTGGCAGATGCACCTGGAAATGATATGCACTAACGAATCAATAATGTATACGCTGGACACTCTAATAATAAAACCAGGGATGCCGTCAGGACCTTCACTACTATCAGGGCGTATTTGGTTAACTGCACGCTGAACTGTATTCTTGTTCACAAGTTGGTTAATTAGCAGGGCTTGATCCGGAGACACATCATGTTTGCACTTTGTCTGCTTGTTCACAGGAATTAAATGCTATAAATCTGTTTTGTATACCTTCAGTGAAAATGTCAGATCTGCTTGTTTCCATGTTGCATCTTATCCATTCAGAAACTAGTTCATGCTGTAAGGTAGCTGTTGTTTTTGTAGAAAGTGTTCTTTTATTGTGGTTTAGCGTGGACATAACATAATTTTTGTATGACTGGATTTTTTTGAGTTGAAACAAAGCTCTGCTCTTTTTATATTTTGTGTGATTCCCGCAGCAAATTGTTTCCAGTTCTATACTTTTGTGGTCAGATTTAAATGTAATGTTCGTACTAAGTTTTTCATGCAGTGTAAAGTTAAAGAGTATACAAGATCAAGCGCTTGATTACCTCTTGTAACAGGGACGTTGATTTGTTTAGCTCCTAGAACTAAAAATGAGTCGGACAGCAGCTTCATTTGTAGATTATATTTGGGCAGGGGAAGGTTAAAGTCGCCCATTATAATGATGTTAGTTTTAGGCTTAAGAACAGTAGTGATCCAGGTTATTACTTCATTAATTACTTCATTACTTCATTATTACTTCATCAGTAGGTCCAGGCGGAATATAAATATTATAAATTTGAAGAAGAGAATCCTTAACTTGGATTAGTAGGGAAATTCCTTCAACGTTGAAAGCATTAGAGTTGTATGTGTTCAAAACTTTAAAATTGGATTTTAAAATTATTGCTGTCCCACCAACTTTACGATTAATTCTTGATGTCATGAATGGCGTGTAGCTGAGATTCTTCGGCAGTAGGAAAACATCTTGTAAAGATTCCTGCATCCACGTTTCAACTAAACATATGATATCATGCGATTCTTCAATCATTAATGAAATAAGCGTAGATAGTTTATTTTTTATGCTTCTTACATTTTGAAGAAAACTTCTGAGATGGACATTTGTATTAGAAGGATGTTTGCAAACAGATCTATTAGATGGCAAGTTAAATGATGGATTAGGATGAGAATTAAGAATATTATTCTCTAGCTATGCAGAGAATTCAGCAGATTGAGAATTAGTTGGTAACTTTTCACTAGAGTTGTTGACCGATCCTCCAATAGCTCCATAAAATGGCATGACGAGTAGACCATTTGGCCAGATATCAGGATTTAGATATTGTTGTAGGTCACAATTGTTTAGCTCAGTTCTAAATGATGAATATGTAGGATATTTCGTTCTTATTTTGAACGCTCTACCTGGAATTTCTAGCTCTAATAGTAGTTGGTCCATCTGCTGGGAAGTAGTATTCGGGTCTAGCCTGCTAACAAAAATGTTACTACTTCTAAGTGTCGAACTATATCTGTTTCTAATTTTAATACAAGACTGCATATTTCTTGTTCCTATTATGCTTGCATATCTGTTGTTTCTGCGAGGAAACTTAAAACTTGGAGTTTTTAGGCAAACCATTATGGGAAGGCACTTCAGGATAATGCTCAGTGCGATCATTTTGACAATGCACGTACAAATTGCTTGGTTTTTGTTGATTATTAATAGTGGTGGATATAGGTTGTCTGCCTGTGTCAACACGTTGCGAGGAAGCACGATTGTGTTCTCAGACAGAAAGAGAGCTAGAGCTTGATTTTTGGTATCGCGCAGCTGTTTTGTTCTGCACGAATTCTTCAGCATCTGGACTGAGGACTGGAACTGCAGAAGCCTGATGAAAAGAAGGGTAAGGCACCGGATTGGCTTTCGACCATAGCCTTTGATTCGAGAAGCAAGTGGTAGAATTTACATTGCTGATCTTCTATTCGAAAAAGATGCTGTTTAATATCTTCATTTTTCTCTAAATTGTTTCCTCAGCATTTGTTCAAGAGAAGCAGCTGAGCGATCATTGTTTGGGGCTGTTCAAGGCAGGGGGACAGAGAGGAAGCGTCGTCCGTTTGGGCGGAGGCATCTTTAGTTGACTTCCTTGTATGGTCTGAGGGCTTAGGAGATTGTACTATATTGACGGGGGGAAACGAAGGATGGTCAACGTTGCTAAGGAGATCAGCATCTGTTGGGGTATCCTGGGAATTCAGCTTATGCTGACTAGGAGACTGTAAGTTTGCAGTTCCCTTGTTAGCACTTTTGCATGAAGAGCTTCTGAAATTGGTTTTTTAAATTACTGGATTTATAAAAGTTCTTTATTAATGAACACGCATCACAAAAAACCATACTGCAAATTCCCTTGCAGATAACCCAATTCCATACTGTTTTTTGACAAACATTGCATGAAACCGCTCCTTTAAGTGGCATGTTGAAGAGTTGAGAATGGCTTTAAATATCAGCAAACAGAATGTAACAAATAAGCACGTGAGCCGTTATTGACACATCAGGGAATCGAAGAGAAGCGTATTATGCCTGAAGAAATAACAAGACAGTTCGGACGTGGGAGTGGCTGGCTGCAAAATTGCTAGAGGGCTGCAGGACTTTTAAGCAGGAACACTGCCAAGATCACGAACAGCTTTGTGTCAAGGTAAGAACTTCAGGTCAAAAGTCAATAACGTTGCTGTTTGTAGCTATGCTAAATAAAGCTAAACAAAGGCTCAGAGAGTAACGTTGCACACTAAAAGTTTAAGCTTAAATAAATAGTACTTATCTTGATGAAGACTTCATAAAAACCATCTAAGTTGCTTGATAGTCATCTAAGGAACATGTCAGTACACAGACTTTATAAAGATGCCCTTTAAAAACTACTTAAAATCACTATAAAGCAGGAGCTGAATCACACACACGTCTAACACCTAGGCCACCTGGCGGATCAAGGGTATTTTAATTCGACACGAAGTGGAGTAGAAAAACATTTTTCATCTTGGTTTCGGCTCTGAAATAATAGGGAAATTCATACTGATGTGAAATTACTTAAATCACTAGTCCGGATTTAGGCTTGTGGAGTTGTGGGAACTTTGTATACAATTTTAACTTCTGTCTACCTTGGAACCTCAATAGGCTGTTGCTTTAAATTTAAATTCTGGAACAGGGGTCCTCACTTCCCTTCCAAAGTTCACAAGCTATCTGCTGTTCAATAAATTAATTCCATTTAGCCCCTTTTTTACGTCAGAAGATCCCATGTAATGAGGATTTTTATTTTTTTTATATATATTTCCCCTGCCTGGATAATTCTGGATACTTGCTATAGAGCTGTGGTGTTTCTCCCCAAAGATAAAACATATGTTACCAACATAAAGTTTATTTCGCCGTTCTAGTACATAATCAAAATACACACTAAATAATTCAAGATATCAAATTTTCTCACAACTCTCTTTTTTACTATACATAATATAATGTTCTCACCTTTCCTTTCTTTCAATGAATTCATAACCATCTACAACTTAAACAATACAAAGTACTAACTAACATATGCATGAGGTAATTACATTATTCTTCCTCTCTCCCTCTATGCACATGAACATCTAATCGAGTAAATCCTTCTGAGCCTTCGGTGGGCTATACACAACTAGAGGATATTTCTCCAAAGTACAGGCTATTTCGTTAACAACAGTAGCACATCTAACACATTCCTTTATTTTACACATACTTCTAACACAGATAGGTAACACCCTCACTGTCTTTATCTATATTCTATTGTTCCCCCTTTTCTATCTTTTACAATAAAGTATTCAGTTCATCATAAATCTCCTCTAACTGTCTAATCATTTCTCCCTCGTTTATATTTTCTTTATAATACAGTTTTTTCGTTAGCAAAATTTTCCAAATTTACTTGCACTTTCTTCTCTCTCTACCTGGATGGGTGTCTCCCGTTTCAGGTCTTTTCCAGCGGTCGTCTCTCTCTGGGCTTGGCCTTTGCTGATCCACTAGGCGCACATCTTTATACCGCTCTCTGTCGGTTCTCTCGATGCACAAGGACTTTTCTCCAGGGTTGCTGCCTTGGCCATCCGTTTGAAGCTCGAGCCGATTTTATTCTCAATCGTTTCCCCCCTTTTCTATAACCAATACCCACTGAACTGTGCCATTTCTAAAACCCACCGTTTAACAATTCCAACACCATTCTCACTCCCAAAAAATTTCTCCCTCGCTCTCCAGCGATTCTCTCTGACCTCTTCTTCTGCTCCTCTGTCTCGGACTCCTCTCTTTCACTCCCCCAATCACCCTTTTGTTCATCTCTCTCTCCCTTTTCTTGACCAGTCATCTTCTATTTCTCTTTCTTCATCTTTATTCTTATTCGCACATTTCCTTTACTGTTGTCTCGGCCCACTTCGAGTAGGTCGCGCTCCCTTTTTCGTAGTGGGGACATCCGGACGCTAAGAAATTTCTAGAACGTTCTTCTGACCATCCTTGTCCACTTATCCCTTTCGTCACACCCCTTTTTAAGTGACCGCCATTGAAATTTATAAGAGCGCACTTCGGTGTCGGCCTGTTTATACAGCGCTATGACCCCCGATCTCGGCTTACTCTATGATCTCGGGTCTTTCCTCTTTGGAGTCCGAACCCTTTCTTGGTGGGGGGGCGTTCCTTTGTCCCTTTTTTCCGCATCGTTCATATACTTACCGTAAACAAAACTGCATCAAACTAGCACTCCTATTGCTCAATTTCAGTTCGAACACCCCCCTGTTGCTAACAGAGAAGCCCAAGCAAATTGTCTAATGCCGTCTGTTTAAAATATTATAATTTCCAAAATATTACAAAAATATTATTATTAGGAGTTGTAATGGGTTCTTACAAAGTTTCTTCTTAAACAAAACCAGCAAAAGCGCTTCGCCTGTACCGTATTCTTCACTTAGCTGGAAATATGACCACCTGTACAATGCAGGAGAAAATGAGCAGTTTTTGAATAATTAATCAACGTAATAATTGACGAACTGAGCCACCCCTTTGAGCCCTAGAAAAAAATTATCATTACAGTTATCATCTGTTTCCTTTTTATTGTAGACCACCTCCTCGACTTACTATGTTTAAGAAGTAGATTTAGCAGAGAATTAAACCTTAAAAACATGCCTTTGTTAGTAAAAATTTGACCCAAAAAACGGTTTTTTGCATCTTTAGTAAATACAGGGTGTTTCAGTTAAACGTTTCAGAACTTCTAAGAGGGTAGGGTACATCCTGACAACTCGAAATCATATACCAATGGGCAGAATCGAAAATTCCGAGCTTTAGTGCAGGGAATCTTAATTTCGCACAAGAACTCCAAGTTAGTAGGATGGATGATTACACGAACGCAGAGTTAGCCGATATGCATTTGGCGTACGGGGCTGCAAATTGTAGTGGGCCAGCCGCACAGTATCCGACGCGGAACGATATCCGACGAGGCGTATTCCCAGTCATAATTTCTTTGCAAGACTGCACCAGAGGTTAGCTGAGAGAGGTTAATTTGAAAGAGCTGACAGGGTAAGAACAGCACGGACTCCAGCCGTCGAACAGAATGTACTGCAGCATGTACAGGGGAATCCAAGAACCAGTACACGAAGTCTAGCAAACGCAGTCGGGGTTTCCCATTGCAGCGTCTGGAGGATTCTCCGAGAACAAGAGATGCATCCGTTTCACGTGCAGCGTGTCCAGACACAGCAACCGGAGGATTATGCACCTCGTATTGCTTTCGCACAGTGGTACCTTGGAAAATGTGCTACAAATCCCCTTTTTCCTGCTGAAGTGTTGTTTTCCGATGAGGCATCCTTCACAAGGGAAGGAATTTTCAACACGCATAACGACCATATCTGGGCGGTCGAGAACCCGCATGCAATACGACATCGTGCAGCACAGATTCGATTTTCGGTCAATGTATGGGCCGGTATTATGGGAGATCACCTCATCGGACCTTACCTGTTACCGTGTCCTCTAACCGGACCTATCTACTTGATCTTTCTGCAGCAAGTATTGCCACAACTTTTGAGAGATGAACAGATTTCTGCATCGACGCAACAGACAATGTGGTTCCAACACGATGGAGCCCCTGCCCATTATAGCGGAGATGTTCGTAACTACCTGGATGTTACATTTGGTCAACAGTGGATCGGACGTGGTGGTCCCGTGCGTTGGCCTGCTCGGTCACCCGACCTATCATGTCTTGATTTTTATTTCTGGGGTCATATGAAATCGCTAGTTTATGACACCCCTGTTGACAATGCTGAGGAGCTGGTTGCAAGAATCGCAGTAGCTGCCGAAGAAATTCGAAATTCGCCTGGAGTATTCCAGAATGTTCGGATGTCCATGCGTTGGAGATGTGAGGCGTGAATTGTAGCCCGTGGAAGAAACTTCGAACACTTACTTTAATCCATGTACCTTTTGCTTCTTTTCATGTATTATTAAAACGATTTCTCACTTACGGTCTCTTTTCTTTATGGTGCTTCTGTGTACAACACCGCTTCAGGAAAGCATATCCGACCCCACATTGCTATATGATTTCGAGTTGTCAGGATGTACCCTACCCCTCTTAGAGTTCTGAAATGTTTAACTGAAACACCCTGTATAAGAATGATTGCTTTAACATATGCCCCCTTACCTGTTTTGAATTCCGGCTGAAGTAATACAAGGCAACGTTTGTATAAAGCTTTTTCTGAGAGTGGCATGGAGAACTCTACCCACGAATTGCGTTACAATCTTCAGGTGTTATTTAAAGTAGGTAATGACGAGGAAACTCGTTGGTTCTTCGTACGCAAGAGATATGCTATCGCAGATAGAGATTTTTTTTTTTTTTATAATACAGCACCCAAGTTGCAATCTTGAAATAGGAATAGGGCATATGTTCAACTTTCACTCATATTACAACAGAAACAGTGGCTGAGCGAGGGCTCCACAAAGCCTTTCATAGCAAAAGTGATGATATTTCTGGAAACTCGGGAAGCAGTTTCATAAATACTTTCATAAAACTACTGCAGAGCCTTCTGCTGCTTCACCATAAAACACTTAATGATATATCACCATGTGCTGATCGGTAAAAACATCACCGATAAAATTGCGGCTAAAATTTCAGTTAAATAACTACTAAAATAAACTTTTTTGCAGAGAAATTAATGTAACCCGGATTTTAAAGACATCGCTCTAAAGATGAAAAATACATTAAGCTTAGAGAATGTTTTTCGGAATCAAAAATTATCAAACTTCTTAAACGGATAAAGACCTTCTGCAAAATACTCTTAAACTGGTTTTGCCGTCATTGTACTGACCTACGAAACTCTGAGCACCTGTTCCTCACAGAAGAACCTACTACCCAGCCCTTACAGAGTACACTCAATCCGTTTTTCAAAGGAGACAAACTACGCGCCTGAGAAATATCCAAAGTGTAAACACGAATCAAATTCTTTGACAGGATCTTGACCCAACTATTAGAATGCAAATGACGTCATTTCCTAAATGGCGCTAACGATGCTAACTCAGTCACTAACGTTGATTCGGTATAGTAAGTAGTGGGCATGAGAATAAAACGTTGCATCTTCATACTGAGAGACGGAAATGACGCTAACTCATTCACTAACGTAAGAAGCGTGTTGTAATATTATGCAATAATAGTTTCAAAGCCACCGAAGAAGCCTCTCGTGTCGATAAAAGAACAAGTTCAAAAACATAGAGAACGAAAACAAATGCAGAGTTCAATAAAATCTGCTCAAAATTTTGATCAACGTCCACCTAAGTAGCGTAAGCTACTTAGAAGCATAAAACCTTACATCGTTCATAACTTCGGTGGCTTTTAGATTAAAACTTTTAAAAATGTAAACAGTTTTGATTCATGAACGCAACAATAAGACAATCACTTCCTTGCAGTAGTTTTTGGTTATGATGTCATAATATTCTACAAATGGATTTCGCTAACTATTAAATTGTAAAAATACCAAATCTAATTTCAGTTAACCTATAAGTGTATTTCGAAGATAGCTAAATCTCCAGCTGAGTGAAATCGAGAGAATTTTGCAAAAAATGCAGTTTAATAAAATCTGCTTTTCAAGGTTTTGATCAACATCAATCTTCTACATCGACTTCTCGTCAAGAAGCTGAACCTCAACATGAAATTATATGAACTTCCTGAAGTTTTCGATCCAGAAGATTTGACTTCAAATGACCCGAGGATTTTCAATTGATTCCTGATCCAGGTAGACAAAATATACTGCAACAACCAGCTTCGATTGCGTTATCTAAAAAGAAACAAAAACATATTTCAGCTTAATCGCCTGTTGTAGACCCTCCACAGGCTTCAACAGTAGTCGAGCATGAAATCATTCACAAGAACATCGAACATGACCGTAACTCCTATAAAGAATTTGAACGACAATTTGCGAAAAATACATTTGGAGCTGTTTTGTGATATCTGTGATCGATTGTGGTGTGAAAATGATGTAAAATTATTCACTCCAGGAAGTTATGCAGACAGGCTGCCAGGACAGGTCATGGGTTTTGTCAATGATATATAAGAATTTTGCTAGCAGGGAAAAGGAGATGATTGTCCTTCTGTATAAGGCAATGGTCAGGCCACGCCTTGAGTACTGCGTACAGGTCTGTACTCAGTACTCAAGGCTGGCCTGAGTACTGCGTAATCGACATCCTTCCTCATTTTAGGAAGGATGTCGATTTGCTTGAGCGTGTACAGAGAAGGGCAACAAGATTGGTGAGGGGAATGAAGGGATCCTCTTACCAAGAGAGGCTTAAGTTCTGCAAATTGCAGTGGCTGGAGACTAGGCACCAGCGTGGTGATCTAATTGAGGTGTATAAGGCCTTGAATGGGTTGAGCACGCTGAATTCCGATGGGATCCTTCCACTTTGTTCAGATTACGAACCTAAGGGGCCATAAATTCAAATTAAGAAAAGACAGATGTAGAATAGATGCGCAGAAATTTGCCTTTAGCCAGCGGGTGGTTAATTGCTAGAACGAACTTCCATCTGTCGTTGTGGAAGTTAATAGCCTAAATAAACTTAAGGCTGAACTGGACAGGCATTTGGAGGGAATGGTGGTTTTTTTTTTTTTTTTTTTGCTGATGCTGCATAAGCAGACGTAACGACTATGGAGGATTGTAATACTTGTCGAGCATCTCTCAAAAATTATTCCATTCCAACATTTTTGAAGAGCAACGGTTTCATTTATTCTGCTATTCCACCTCATCTGCTTCGATTGGATTTAATGACCGAGCGGCTCATTTCTCCTCGTATACCATTCATGCAAATTAGAAGACTTTCAGCCAATACGGAATTTTGGGCCAAATTATAAATGCTAATTCTATGGTCAATCATTTGCCTCGGAGTATAGATGGCGATTATTGCGGTAACATAAGAAAATTCTCAAATCGAGTACTTAATGGGCTTGGTTCGTAAACGAGATGTAAGAGTTTGTTTAAAGTATCTACTTACGACGCCTTTGTAACCGCTGTATGATATCGAGATTTACGAAGCATTCTTCGATGAAGATATGGAACACGATGCTCCTACACACATGAGTGAAACTATACCTATTGAAGAAAGTTTAGTCGCTCAACAACAAACTCTTTTATGGAGCGATGACAAATATTTACGAATAGCTCCTGGTGAACGAAATGTTCCGCAAAGTTTACTTTTTGACGAATATACCAAAGAATTGTCCCATTCTAGCGTTTACCTTGGTCAGTGTAAAGTGTATTTAGGGTTAGACGGCACCAGGGGTTCCCCCCCCCATCTCCGCGTAGTTTACTTCGTGTGGTTATAAAGTTCACTGTAAAGGCCAGAGTTTTAAAAGTGAATGGATCTTGAGGTGTGGGGTGCCGTGTACTATTGTTCTTCTGGTATTTAGCCGCCAGACCTCTACTCAGGCCCGACGTTGTCCCACTTTCGCTCCATGGAGGCAGACCAGGTACACCAGCATTTTTAAATATGTACTCTGGCAGGTCCTGCCACCTAGTTTCCTGAGATTTCAGTGGCTAGGGCTTTAAAAATAATAATAGTATATATATATATATATATATATATATATATATATATATGTGTGTGTGTGTGTGTCGCGCCCGTTGGTATGTTTAACATATACGTATCCCAGTTATATGGGGGGTGCGTTGGAGATTGAGTGGCCGGAAAAAAATTATACAAGTTAAAATTTTGATGTAGGTCGTGCGCTGGCGTGCAGTTAGAAGGGGGGAAACTGGGAGGGAGAAATGTAGGAAGAACTGGAGTCAATAGAGAAGACGACCAGGCAGATGTCAGTGGGGCATGGGCATGTCCCACTAACATTGTGTTGTCATTGGTTTCGTCGATCCCGCAGGTTCTGGCACTAATGTTGTTGTCTCAGTGCGTATGCCATTTGCGTGATGATGTGGAGTGACGCCTTATCTTTATTTGGCCAAGGAAATAATAAGACTAAGAACTCGAGTAACAGTTGCTTTTAAATGCATCGGAAAAGACACTAAGCTCGCAAAAAACATATCCAATCTCTAAAATACGCCAATAAATGCATTGAAAACAATTCAGCGTTTTTGAAATCGATTCCTAAATCATCTTGTTACTGGACACAACAAAATAGAGATCTGTTTGCGGTGATCAAACAATTGGGTAAATAAATGCTCAAAAAATAAATTCTTTAGAGTGTTAAACGTGTTCGGATTCTTTTCATATTAAATCCCTTTAACCTCGTCCAAGCCAAGGATGCTTTCACATAAAATAAAACATCTTTAGTGCGTACAGGGTATACACGCTGCTTTTTAGGGTCCGTAATCTAACGAAGGACCCTTATAATGTCACTCGGTTGTCTGCCTGTCCGTCTGTCACAGCATTGTATCTCTGGAACCACTCAACCTATTAACTTGAAATTTTGCAAGGGTTTTTACATCATTTGGGCCAACATAACGCCATATTTATCGTTGTTGACAAAAATGTCTGATAAATGGGGTAGAAATGTTGTCGACAACCCATAGCTTATTATAGACCGTTGGAAAGAGCTCAACGAGTATGTTTAAAATATAATTTTAAAATTAAAAATGGCAGCGCCAGTCAGGAAAATGTGAGTAATTTTCGTGTCCGCCCTCTATTTACGTCGCTAATGGAGCTAAAATTTAATAATCACATTAGCTACGCATTATTCAATGCTTATCAAGAGAAAACTATTCCGATTGAAATATGTCGTTTATTTTGTATTAAAATTATATAAAAAAACAAATTTTTATTGCACTTCGATAGTACGCTTATTTGTACTAAGTATCTCTCGTTTTGGTGACAAAAAGGTTGCTAAATGGTTAGTCAATAATTCTATAAAGATCATTTATAAATTTTGCGACGAGAAGTATTTTTTAACATTTTCAAAGCTGGAGTTGTCCCGGCAAGAAGGTACTCAGAGAGTCAGTGTTCAGGCGGCGGCGGTGGTGAGGAGGAGTCTTGCACCACCCCACCTTCAGTCGCTTCTTCCCCAAGACTTTAATCGCTTCGCTCGCCCTTGTCATTCACAACTGGAAAGACTCAAATAGACAACGTTTTCGTTAGTTCCTCAGTTTTAGGCGAAGTCAGGGTACTAGAAACTTTTTTTTTTTCAGTTACCATAAAGCTCTCTATTTGAGATACTACACTAACGACCATTCATGACTACGAACCCTTCATCCTGAGTGCCCGGCACTCGGTAGTTGACCGATTTATTACTTTTTTTTAACCTGGTCTCCTTTAGGAAGCTCATGCGATCCTGGTGAAGGCTAGCCAGAGTATGATGGGTAGCCTGGCTCACCTCCCAGTGTTTGTGGCTGGCAACGCAGTGTTCTACTAGGGGGCCCTACGGCCAAGTAGCCAGAGACACAGCAACAGAACATAACTGTACTTACACAAAGAAGACTTTTTTTCTGGATTTTACAGAAATTTTGTTGTTGTGTAGAGATTCTGTACTTCTTCACAAAGTATTGTGGGGCAGATGTGGGAAACCACCGGTGGCGCCTTTCAAAGAATATTCCGAGAACAAACTTTACAGACGGGTCTGCCGCGTACTGCAGATGTATTGATGATGGAATAATTCCGTCCGTCTGCGATGCTGCTATTTAAAGAACATCCAGTGCACCTCTGCGTTTTAACCCCGAAATATCATCCTTTCCTAATAGGTTGAATATTTTCTCTTTCTTTGTTACAGTAACAATGTTCTTATCTAACCATTACTGAGAGAATTACTTTCTTTTGTTCCATTGTCCTTCAACAATCTTCTTTACCTGCTTTATCATTAGCGCTCTCCGGAGGATTTGTCTCTCCTGTTCACGACTGCCGTGCCTTGTCATTGTGTGAAGTTGTCATTTTTTCCCCATCCCTGGCGTCATACGTTTCTTAGGCTTTTGTTCGTGATGAGAGTCTTTTGAATTGCTTCCTCTCCGCTACAAATCTTGGTTCTTCTGAGCAGTTTCTCAATATGTTTTTCTTCAGCCTCGCTTCAGCAATGTTTCAATTGAAGTTTCTTATTTCTGCGTTAATTTCGAGTTTATTCTTCTTGTCTTCATAAGGCTAATCACTATTTTCAGTCACCGTCTTTTCGAATATACGAAGTAACATCCCATATAACCGAATCCCGATCAGCGGCAATTTGCTGTAACTGAATTATTTTGGAGCTAAAAATAATTTCAGTTTTCAATATAGACACAAATTGAAATTTGAATTTATTTCTGAAGAATTAGAGGAGGCTTGTAGCTCAATTAATGCAACCGTCCACTAACTTTTATGACTGCCATTTTCTGCACTTAGTGGTTGCTCATCCTCTCATTGATCTTAGATAATAAAGGCGTTAAAATTGTATCAGGGGAAATATTTCCATCAGTAACCTCAATATGTACGTCCTGCTTTCGTAGTGTTTATTTGCATCAATGCTCAGTGTCTTGAACGGGTGAAGGGTAAATTCTTCGGTAACATGTTTCCAAAGCTAGTGAAGCTATTTAGGTTTTTGCGCAATGGAGAGATGCAGGTTACCTCTAGCTCTCTTGTTGTCTTAGTACTGGCGATTATGGTTCAGATTTCAGGAGCATCCATTCGCCCTGCAACCAGTTGAGCGAGAGTCCGAGTTTGTATAGAGTCAGCATCCAGTATTCAAACTGCAAATATTTAAGCGAGTAGGGGGAGAGATGACAAGAGCATCGCTGTTCTGAATAAACAAATGCAACCATAAAAAAAGGCAGTGAGGTTTTACTCTGCTCCATTATATTGTTACTGTCGCTATATAAAAAATGAATAATTGATCGTACATATTTAAGCAACAGTTCAGAAAATGGGTATTAAAATGACTACATTTATAAGCGTTACGTTGGGGATGGGCTGAAGAGATTTGATTTTTTTGGAAGCTCATTTTTTATTATTAAGAAATTAATATTTTCTTTTATAACTTGGAAATCACACTTAGTTTTTGTTTATACGGTTCACCCGTATTAGCAAAAGTTAGGAATTTTACCATCGATTTCCTTGTAACGTCTGATGAAGAAGACTCTGAAAAACGTTGGCCTGCAGAGCACAAAAAGTATTGAGCATACATGGGTTCGTCCTCTTGAAGAGGTTTCAGTGCGAATCTCTTCGGAGACCGGAGGATTTCTTCAGGCATCTTCAGCTGGTGTTGTAGTTAGCTGATCTCAGGTAAAGTGGGTAGGATCTTCTTCCCCGTGAGTTTTTCACCTTTTATATTCCGCATAACATGCACAGGGCCAGTATTTAATAAATTAATTATACTATTAATTAATTAACTCGCACCCTTACATATAGGCCTTAAATATAGACAACAACAATATGCTAGACACACGAGTTATACGACTGGTTTCCTTTCAACGTCACTGGGTGCAGTTAAATTTCTCTCTAAACTTTTCATGGTTTTCAGATAGTATATGAAATAATATTAACCCCCTCCCCCAGGAGTTTGTAATTAGGTATATGTAATACTGCATAGGCCTCCGTAGCGTAGCCGAGTGGGCAGGAGCGGGAGTGCAGTAGCACACGCTCTTTGAGTAGACCGGGGTTCAAGCCCCTGACTACTGAATACGGTCGATCTGCCAACTCACACTGGACCAGCGTGGCAGATTATGGTCCATTTCCCTCAGCATGAATTGTTGAGGAGGCTTCCACCCTGCAGTGGGTTGATAATGGCTGCACTTCACTTTCAATACTGCATTGTTTGGTCACTTCTTACGAAACTGTTTCCTCCCTTCATTCTTTGGTCCAAACTTTTGAAGATAAATGATTCTGCTCTAGAACAGACATTTTTTCTTTTTCTTTTTTTTTTTTTTTTTTTCATTTCGCGTCACAACGATTATGTATTCCGTTCAATTTTGCAATATGAGTAATAGTAGAATGTACAGTGCATCCCTCAGCCACACCATCATAAGATTCTTTTTCAAACAACCAACTGGTTTTCGATCCTCACAGTAAAGATGGGTTATTTGTAGAAAATATCTTCTCAGATTTATTCTACATCAGGTCCGAAGAAAACGGATATGCTATTAGGAAAAACTATATAGAAGTGGCTCATAACCTGTTAAAGGTAAAGCTTAGGGACTCCTCTCCGCCATATGAAACTGTTTGATGGTGGGTGGATGCTGTTAATTAGATATAAGAAGATGGAGTGATGCACATCACGTTCTTCACCTCACTGATTGCACTTGACCACATTGATAAAGTCATCTTTAATTGTGCGTATTTCGAGTACGTGACAGGTTGCGGTTGTGTTCTGTCGGAAGCAATCTGAACTTTTGTAACTTGGTATCGAACAGTGCGCTGTTCACTCAATCCTAAATTCACTCAACTTCATCAGCGGGTTAAAACGGTTGTTGCAGACCTGGAATTGGAAAGTGCTGGAAATCCCTTTTTTATTCTCAGTGGTTATCTTTTGCTCGTTGTGAAGAAGCCCCACTTTAAAGAACACCAATTCAAAATGCAGACGCCATCAACACAGACGTGAGATCATCGTCCCTTTTCCCAAGCCCTACCGTTTAAAGTCCTGCGATTGATAGCCTGGATTATCGGTGGAAAAAGTTCGTTTACTATTTATAGTTAACTAAGCGAAAGAGATTCAGGTTGTAGCATGTGTTACTTTCATTGAGAGTTTGTATATTTTTGGCGTGTACTGATCATATACAAGAAACTTCTGAAGTGACCCCCGTATAGATGCCACCTGTTCCAGTATTTTGTTTATATTCAAGGGGAATTTGATTCTCCCAACATATTGCTCAGCCTTTTGCTTATACTACGCCCTCATACGTTTTTGCACTTTCATCCGCTAAAACTAACAATCCTTCTTAAAAGTTGAACTCGTGTCGTCTGAGGCAATGGATATTTCATTTTTATAGCAGGGAAAAAACCAGGCGGTTCAAGGTCGCTTACTTGGCCTCACTCTTTATTACCGCTATGGAAGAGAAGATTTAGTGTGTTCTTCTGCTGCCCGTTGTTTTTTTTTTTTTTTTTTTTTTTTTTTCCTGCTGTAGTTGGTACGATCGACTTGTAACTATTAATGTACAAGAATGATATTGTCAACGCTATGTTTTTATTCGTGACTTTATTTTAATATATTTGGCCTTTTTATTTTATTGTATTACTCCTTTTTCAGTAAAGATAAACCTGTCAGCGAATTATTGATTGTAATGTTCATGTAACGTAAGTTCATAATTATGTTGTTCAATAAATAAATACCGTAATTAGCAAATTCTGATATACCCAGAGACATGGCGGATAGGGGAAACCCTGGAGCCCGCAGATAATAATAAAAATACCCAGAGACAGCCTTTAAGAGTAGAAACGTCTTATTTGAGCATGAACTCGAATTTTGTAAAAGACAAACTTTGATAAATTGCAAACTTAAGGGGTACTGGAGACAGGCGCCAAGACAGGAAGCGTAAACTGAAAGCGATTTGAAATAAATGAGGGAATCTGCTCAAAAATGCAAAAAGAAAGAAAAAAAGTATTTAAAGAAAGAAAACTACAATATAAAGAACGGAAAGGTATGCATAAAAGCAAACAGAAAGGTAAAAAATGAGAGAACATGTAAAGTAAAAAATGTTCTAAAGGAATTAATGGGTCATTCGAGGAGAACAAAAAGCACTAGCCTAAAAGAATGCCCTTTAATTACTATAAAGTGGCAATGCCGAACTATAAATTCTGGGACTCCCACCCCGCCTAGGATTACGAATGACGCACACGTTATCTAAACCAAAAATACCGTATTTAAGCGTCAGCCCCTCTGAATCTTTGTCTTCCCTGGAGTGGCTAATTAGCAATGTGGTAGTTTCACCACCTAGAAGAGGTTACGTTGTCATTATGAAGTTCGTGACAGTGGGGAAGACATGCTTGAGCCCGACAGTACTATTCCAATTCAAATCCATCTTCAAAAGTGTGGACCAATGGAGTTACGCGCAGATTTCATATTCAGTTTATTCTTATTGTTTTAAACTATATCAGTGAGTGGAACGAAGCTTCTCTGATTAAAACTAGTGGAGGCATAGTACATGGGGTGTATTTAACTCAGGAGAGAGACCATGTTGTTGTCTGTTGACTTTCACGAGCTAATTGCAGAATTTAGCAACAGACAGAGTAAGGAAGGCGAGTCAGCCATATTATCACGGCACAAGTCAAAAATGGTTTTTTTGTTTAAATTAATGCTGCTATAATGCAAAAAAAAAAACAAGTATTTATCTAAAATCGTAACTATGATCGCGGTACTGGCAGTTAGAAAGCAGTGTGCCACTCTTTTAAGCAAAAATGGTTAGCCTTGGATTCAAACAGTGACACCACATTTGGACGTGTCACTTTCCTTGAGAAGATGCGAAAAACTATAGAGTGGTAAGTAAAGTGTCTAGAACACTGGTTAATTCCTGCACGCTCTTTTCCCATAAGTAATTTTGCACCATACAATTACTGTGCAGTCTTCTCTCCCCCATTCCACCACAACGCTATTGCGAATTAAAGAAAACTGGAGTAACTTGTGCTTTAATACTGCAGTACTCCTTTTTGATCATTCCAGATTTCATTGGTTGTAGTTGTGTCATCATTGTGTTTAATATTTTAAGGCTCTCATCGAATTTTCGCTACATTTCTTATGTGATATCCGTCGTGTCCAGAGTTTCATTCACTTTTAGGATTTTATATAACTGGCATTTAAGTTAGCGCAAGAAACTGTAACTTAGCAGTTTCTTAGGGTAGTGATTACAGTCAGTATGTCGATTTAAAGCCACCAGCAAATGGGGGAATACCACAGGGAATACCACCTTGTGTGCTGTTGATTAAAAATCTGAAACTATAATCAACTTAGGATATTAGTTTCTGCAAAAATTTCGCTGTACCCTTAGGGAAATGTGTTGGCAGCTTTTCTCGCTTTGCACTCATTTGACAGGTTGGCTAATCAGTCCATCACGTTGACGCGTGTGATTTGATTTGTTGAAGTTTTGATTGTCACTTTCGTTATGCAAATCGATGTTATGATTCCATCGTAATTTACAATCCACAAAATATGGCTAAAGCAGTAAATTTTGTACCTGGAGGTATATAATTTAAATGTTACCTGTGGACAAGGCTTTCCATTACGTTATAACGTTGCTTTTGCTTTTTAAATGAACTTGTTCAGATTCTAAAAGCGCCATTTTAATAAGGCAGCAACGAGTTTACCTTCAAATAAATTTTAGGAAAACTCGTGAAGCTGGTTATTAGTCCTAGTATTATTTTTCAATATCTCAAAAGTGTTCTAAAATTAACGGCTGCTGTGGTTGACTATATAGCACAGAAAGTTTTTTTAGTGTTGGCATCAGAGAATAGTTCTTACCAAAAAAGCTTGTCGATGTGTTGTCGTTGAGGCTACCACTAGAAATATTCAGTATTTTATAGTGTGCGTTTTTCAGATATTCCACAAACTTTTAGTGAATATAATCACGTAACTGGGATAAAGGCCAACAAAAAAGTTTTAAGATAAATGTTTGGTCTTCTCCGAATTCAGTTTTTGTCAGCGAACTTTGTTTCACCGTTAACTTATCACTTATGCTACCTTTCGCTACACAGAATACAAACAGGTTTTCCTTCGAAATGTTTTTGATGATGTTTAAACAACTTTTGACACCACGAAAAAAAAAAAAAAACAATGAACTTATAACTGTAGTACAAGCTCGTAACATTCACCACACATCCTCGAATACCTTTCAATAAAGTAAAAAGTAAAATCAAAAATATTTTATTGTCAAATTAAAGATACAAGTAACAATTAGTAATCAATAAAAGCAAAGTAGATATTTAAAAATAAGAATTGGCAATATCTTTATGTACAATGCTTGAAATAAAAATCTTAAAAAGACATCAAGAAATGAAGAACTCTTAAGAACAATAGAGGAAGAATGCTAGTGCCTTTCGAGTAAAAATACAGCATTTACGCCTTCTGGAACTTCTTTTGGTGATTATTGAGCGAATAGATGAAATTTCTTTCTTTTCCGGACATGAAAATGCTTATCAGAAGTCTCGTTATAAAGATTAACATTCGTTTACAGACATTGGATCTCAGTGCATTGAAAAATTTCCCCTTCCTGTTTCAAAACAGAAATTTGTTAAACCGTGCTTACAGTGAATCCTCGAATGACTTCGATATTGACATCACGTTGGATATTATACATCCCACGTGATGTCCATAAGTGTGTGTATCTAATTCCATAATGTTTCCCACTCGTCGATCACATAAAGCTCTGACCAAGGTACGTTGTTCTACATCGATGTTCTCTAAAGATTAACTTTCTGTCTTTTAGTAATTGACTAACTGATTCGTTACGTGCGATCTGAAACATATTCTTGTGTAAAAAAACATTATTAAATAAAGAGAAGAAACAATCTTATTGCATAAATAACAAATTGTTCTTTGCTTACTACAAATTTTCGAACTGCACTGCAAGATAGATAAATAAATCATTTATTGTACGTAAAATACGATGCACCACTACGAGTTGCCAGGAGTTTACAACAAAACTCCTGGCAACATTTACAACAACTTTTTACAAATAAAAAAACAAAAACAAGCAAATAGCATAAAAATCTAATCATTTGAACAGATATATTAAAAAAGAGCAGCAGTCAAAAACCTTTATGAATTAATCCATCAAATTTCGTAAGTGCTGGTTTGATTCACGAAGAAACAAAATGTATAGGTCAGTAAATTTACAATTTTCAAAAAAACTGACATGGAAACACATGCGAAACATGTGTTTTCATGACAAGCAAGGAACGTCATTTGGTATATTAATTATTCATATATCACAAGTAAATAAGTGGAATATTTACAATTGCAGCTTAAAGACAGTTCACGACAACGTAACATAAGTTACTTAGTTTGAC
This sequence comes from Mastigoproctus giganteus, assembly GCF_048544385.1. Classification (NCBI taxonomy): domain Eukaryota; kingdom Metazoa; phylum Arthropoda; class Arachnida; order Uropygi; family Thelyphonidae; genus Mastigoproctus; species Mastigoproctus giganteus. The sequence continues at coordinate 124,660,500 of NC_143581.1, forward strand.
ATTAATTTAATTCAAGTACCAGCAAATTACTGAAGAGGGCGGAATTACGCACTTTGCTTCTTATACTACCTACCAGAGCGATCTAGCTCAAGTCTGCACCCATTAATTATGTCATAGTCAGCATTTTGATAGGCAGTAACCTCTCAGACATGTGCGCCCTCCCATTTCTCGAGCAGAGCAGTGGCTGTACCCTCTCATTGGGTTGTGGGATTCTCCAGCTGACCATATCCTAAATGTTGGTGATGAAGGTCTTTACGGCGAGTATTTTCTTAGTGAAAGTCAATTTTCTCTCTTTTAACATCACTGGCACAGCGTCTTTGCATATCTGAGGAGTATTTGGAGCCTCCATGTGGCTCGCATCAATAACAGAAATCCGTTTTCGTGTAACCGTTTTCGCGTATTTTCCTCAACTTTCTGTTCCGTGAAGGATGCCTTGTTAGACTGTGGTCTCATTGTATCTTTTAGTAGTGACCGAGCCTTTAAGATATATGCTTTTTGTCCAGTCAGCGTGTCCTGGATAGACAGCTCCTTTATCTTTAAAGGATATTTTTGTACCTTTTAAGTTACAAAAGGTGCTATTTGTATAGACAGTTGGCTGGATAAATTTTTCAATTGTACACAAGTCGAATGACATTGGGAGGGTGTAATTGTCAGGATTAATCTTAAGTCCTGATTATTTGAGATATTCCATTCCCCATTTCTGTAAGAACTGTCGTTAATTGCGTCAAAGATTTCCTGAACAATGTCAGATGGTCTTATAGTTTTCAGCCTGTTTTAGAACGTCCGCGTATGATATTTTATTATTTGGTACTGGGGTGGCAATAATTCCCGTAAACATAAACAGGATCTAATAATACTTCTTGTGGCATTCCTGCACTGATGTGTCTCTGGACTTGGCCACCATAGTGGTTCTGCTCTGAGTAGCAGGGCTAGAAACTTCTAGTTCACCTTCTGCTGAATATCAGAGGTCGCCTTCAACTCCTGCTTATGTTATCACTACTTTATAGTACTGGCAATAGGTCCAGATTGTTGTTAATTAGGGAATTTATGAATTATTTATTTCTAGATTACATAGCAATTTGTTTTTCAATGAAACATTGATAATTATCTCATTTTTTTTACCTACCATGGCTTATGAAGTATAATTTTGTTACGTGATATTTAAATAACGCAACGGTTCTTAATTTTTTTTGCAATCAGGTGTTCTCGTATGTAACCAATTTAATTCACATTATCTCTAGTTATTTCTGTTTAAAACTTTTTCATAATTTGTTTATGTACGAGTGTCTCTTTAATATTCTTTAAAGCTCTAATAAATCAAAAGCGGCAGAACGGATTTGCAAGTCTGATTACACAACATCAAAAAGCCAAATTAAAAAAAAAAACCGAAATATTTTAAAAACCCAAATGAATACGCGTTTTTAATGTTTAATGTCATTTTCGAAATTAGCATAAGCTCGATTGATTTTATTAAATGTGATGTTTTAGTGAGAAAGGTTCGTGTGAGAGTAATATAAGGTTTGAGTTTGCTTTTCATGCAAACCCCTATTATCCACGTATCATGGGTGAATGTTAGTGGCATGCGGCACATTAATGTGATTTATTTTGGTTCACGTCAACGTGGCATCAACGTCTCTAATGCGGTTAAGTCCGTATTATTCAGTTCCCATTTCACATTGGTGAAATTAAGTGGGGCACACGGGTCAGATACTAACAGTCGATTAAATAAATTCCTGCAGTTTCAGTTTAAGATTCATTGGTGCCATCTGTTGCACCAATCGCATACCAGCACGTGGTCTCTCTCTCTGCATAAAGCTCATATTAATATGAAGAAAATTGAACTAGCGCTTGACGAAACAAAGTCATTCGAGCAGTGACATCAAATTTAACAACATTTGACAGCTAAGACAACTTTCCTTTTTTTACCACTAAACTCTAGACGTCCGCTCTCAGTAGACTAAATTAAATGCGAATGGAGGCAGCAAAAATTAAATTCGTAGTTCAAAAATCCTCGCCTCTTCTTCACTCTTGACGGGAGGAATCTTTGAAAAAGAAAAAAAATTAGAATTTGAAAGGAAACTTCCATTTTTCGTAAAGGAATCAGCAGCAGCTCCCACTGGAGGTAAAAGACAGTTGATGAAGCTGAAGTAAAAGGCATTAGGAAATACGAGAGGCTCGAAAATAAACGGAACCGTTAATAAAGAGTTCATACAGGATGGAAACAAGCGATAATAAGATCAAAGCGTTTGTAACCGAAGGGAATTTCTACGCAAAACTTTAAGAGGAGATATTTGTTCTTAAAGTTTTCATGACTGCTTTAAAGATGAGTTGAAGAACTAGTTCAGACTGCACAAACTTCTCTTGAACAGCGTTCCCCTATTTGTGATTTAAGAAAATGCAGACTCACTGTTTCAAAATGAGTTTATTAAATAGAGGGAAAAAAAGCATAAGTTTACGTATTAATATGACGAAATTGTACGAATTCTTTCACTATTTGTAATAATTTTGTCTGGCTGGATAGCTCAGCCAGACAAAAAAAACAAAAAAAAACAGTTAAGTCAGCGAGCAAGAGAAATGCTTACTGAGCATACCGAAATAGAAGTGCTGCTTGAAGATCATTAATGTTAATAATAATAACAAAAAATTCCAACGATAGGGCAAGGTAATATTTAACTTTCACGCTTGCGCGGTATTTTTGATTTTCTGCTTACAGGGCATAATAAATTAAGAACCTCGCAGTAGTACAATGCTTACGATCGCTGTCTTTCCACATCGTGTAAAAACAAAAGGTTCGAAATAGTTAAGATGGGAGGATTTTTAAAGGTTTTTTCCACATTGCTACAGAGTTAGTCTCAAGCGACAATTTCAAGATCATCCCTCCTCTTGAAATGTAGGCTTCACCATTCATATTCGCATGCAATTTACATAGATACAGTGCACTGAATAGCCTTAACTGATGGAATTACAAGTATAATGGGGAAGGGGGGACCTGACGTTTCAATGTCTTGAAATGCTATTCAAAAGAATAGCAGACATCTTTTAAAAGCCAGATTAGTATTTAAGGGTTTTGTTGTGGTACTAAATATGAAATAAATTCAGCTTTAATCGTCCAGAATCATATTTCCGAAGCTTTGGTGAAAAATGGAAAGTAATCGAACTACTATAATTCTATATTCGAAGAAAAATATTGACACACTTGGTTTTTCCTAATATTTGTTCCACAGTGGATTCTCATTCATAAAGTGAATTATTATTTTTCATTTTAAGGTGCTTTTGTTCTCATTGGTACAGTGTTTTCGTTGGTATAATGAATTCGAATGGTGCCAAATCAAATACTATTAACATACTTAGAAAGAATCTATGAATTGACAATCTTCGTGAAGATAAATTACTTCGAAATGTTTATTAGCCACTGCATTCATCAAAGAAACAAACTTGGGGGGGACCTAATTTGCATGGAACTGCTCAGTCGAAGCGTGCCACCAGATGGCGTGCACTGTAAAGAACCATTCAGCACACTTCATACGAAAAGTGAATTACCTGATGTAACTACCAGGAAGTTGGGCTTTGTTATCAAAAGAAGAGCGATGTATTTACAAAACAGCTACGGGATTAGATCTTTCCGTCAAGGTGTGCTTTCTTTTAATTGACTGCCCAACTCCAACATGCTCGTTAACTAGGAGCGACAGGATTGTGAACCACCGAACTGGGTATAGTTGGAGTCATCATTAAAGAAATGGAAGCGCGATTTCTCCTACGAAACTAATAGATTTAGTTTGGTCACACGAATAGACTTTTTTTTTTTTTTTTTTGCTGTTTTAGTCTTCCACACTCAGAATTACTATTAATTTTTGTTCTGATTAAAGTTTCTAAACCTTGACAATCTTAGAAATAATTAATGTTATTTCTAAGTGACAGTTTTGAAACGAAACAAATGTGTATAGTAATAGCCATAAAGTTAAGCAGTCGGACAAAGAATTAGAGAATCATCGTTTTTCATTAAATTATTTATTATGTGAGCGGTATAGTCTCCTCGCGATTTTTGTGCTAATTGTTAACTTTATTTCGGATTATCAGGAAGTTTTGTTGAGAATCTTGAGTATTCAGGCGCTTTTATGACAGCAAAGTTTATAGCCACTATTCTGAATGCTCTTACATAAAAAAAAAAAAAAAAATGCGAAACAATTTTACCTTGAATGGCCTTCTAGATACCAATGAAAATGCATTATATAAAACCTGTCTAATCTGCTTTAAAGAAAAAGAAAACCGTTATTAATTCAAATCTAACAGAATGTAAATATAAACCTATGCTAATATTAACATTGTGATCTCTACACTATATGACCAAAAATATTCGTCCCACACACACAGTTGCGAAAACGGGTTTTAATTATAAATCTAATGCGAGGGGGTATCAAAAAGTTCGTACCCTCACCTAGATAAGTTGTTTACATATTCAATAACTAGCGTGTGAAATTTCATTCCCGTATGTGATCGTACACCAGAGGTGGAGCCCGGAATCTGAGGAAGGACGTTATGGTTGACAAAGTGGAGTATCGAGCAGTGCATATGCAGGGCAAAAATGCTCAGGAAATTGATAAAGAAATTAAAGCTGTGTATGGGCAGAATTGTCCATCCTATGACACTGAAAAAAAGTGGAAACAGGAGTTCCAGTGCAGTCGTACGTGTCTTTGACGAGCCAAGAGAAGGAAGGCCATCAACACCGACAGTGACACAATTGCAAAGATTGAGCAGCTGGTGCTGAGTGACAGACGTGTGGCAATTCATTTCATCAGAAATGCAGTAGGAATTATGGGTCTGCCCACAGCATTTTATATTACCATCTGCACATGTCTAAAGTCTCCGCACGATGGGTTCCAAGACTGTTGACGCCTTTGCAGAAGCAATGTCGAATGCAATGTTCTCGCCGACTGTTGGATTTGTGTAATGCGGATGTTGAGAATTTTTTAATCGGTTGGTGACAAATAAATGCTGGATGTACCAGTATGATCCGGAGACTAAAGACATACCAAAGACATGCGTGGAGGCCGCTTTGATTCGTCTCAGGAAGTCATCAATGAAGTGGAATCGCGGTTTCTGGCAAAAAGTGCGGACTTCTATGATCACGGCATTGAACAACTGATCCATAGATAGGATAAATGTATTACTATACGTGGAGAGTACATAGAAAAGGATTAAAGTTCCTGTGAAGTTTCATCTTTCTAGGGCTATTATTTCTAGATAAGGGTACGAACTTTTTGATACCCCCTCGTAATAGTAGGCAGTAACGGACTTTAACAAGAAATCGAACCTGGCATTTAAAACAAACAAACCAACCAGCAGGGGCTAATAGCAGGCCTGAGTTGAATCAAAAATAAATAAACGGGCAATCTGTGCACTGTTACTTTCCATTACTGTACTAGAAATGAGCCACGAAACTTAAAAATAGATTGTTGGAAACACAACTGAAAGAGTGTCAGATCAAAATAAAAGCATAGTTAGTTTACAGAAAACGCGCTGTTTCGTAAGTCTTCAAACTGAAAAATTATGTATATAATCCACAAACTGAATAATCTACTCGTCGGTAAAAAAATATTTGATATTAATTTTGTAAAGAGAATTGTTATAATCATAAAGAATATTTTTTTTAGGTTTAATTTGTATTTTCCACAAGAATAGCCCTCCTGGCATTGCCGATAGCCACATCGTTAATAAGGACCAACTTTGGCTTGCATTTCCGCATAAAAACCCGTCTGGCCATACTTTCTATCAGCTCCCGATAGATCTCCATTCAGAGCGTTTAGGCAGTAGCCTAATACGGCACTCCATTTTGTCCCTCGCATTTTCGGATTTTCGAGTTTGCAATCCAACAAACAGTCTAATCTGAGCTCTTAATCGTCCAGTCTGACTTTGTATGTAATTGTCCAAAACCAGTTCCGTATGATATAACGCAACTAACTAACTGAGGTTGTTTCCGTGGTACGGCCACAGTGTAGATGCAAGTAGCATATAATTATCGACAACGTCCAGGTAGGTCTTGGAGTTCATAGTTTCCGGCCCTACGGAATAAGTCTGAAATAGGCTCGTACTACCAGACTGCCTCCCAAACTTCATGGTCAAAAACAGACTCCGGCTGTAAGCACCCCCTAGAACATCTCTACACCCAAACGGCCCCGAGTGCAAAGCGATAGTGTCCTAGCGATTTTTTGTGCCATATATATAGAGTGTTCTTACTCGGCGAATAAGTTATTTATTTTAGTCCTGTTTTACTCAAGTGATTCTTTACTTAAAAGCTTTCAAGTAAGAATCCAGAAATGAAATTCACCTTTCTTTCCTTATACATATTTATTTAATCCGTACTAACCCAACTAACTTCCTCAACCGCTTGGTCACTGGTGGCACAGCTCCTGCCTCCACCTGGCGGGGCCGGTAACCTGGGAGAAGAAAGTTACTCTCCCGGGGCTAAAAGGAGCAAAGATGGACTTAAATAATTTTCCTCCTTTAGAGCCATCAAGGTCAGAAATGTCCAATGAAAATGACTCAAACCAACCTAAAAAATTTCGAATAGAAGTAGTGTCATAACCTCCCTAACTTTCTGGTGATACACTCTCTGTCTACTCAGCCTGTGGGCGAGCTATCGCCATTTATTATCCAAAAATATTTAGAATCAATTGAGGATCACCAAAAATTGTGAAGAGACTACAATCAGGGGACCTCCTGATTGAAACAGCCACCGCCAAACATTCTGAGTGGCTATTAAAGACAAACATTTGGTGGGTTGCCAGTATCTGTTACTCCCCACAATACTTAAATTCATCGAAAGTCGTCTTCACAGAGTGGGACCTGCTTTCAATGTCTGAGGAGGAGTTAGTCCACGAACTTAGTAATCAGAAGGTAATCAGTGCGAAGCGCACAATGATTAAAAAAGATGGAAATCTCGTGCCATCTCGATCCATCATTTTAACCTTCAGCACTCTTGATTTGCCATCCACTGTAAAAGCTGGCTATTTAAACTGCCGGTCCGGCCGTACATCCCGAATCCTCTTCGCTGTTTTAAATGCCAGAAATATGGCCATTCTCAGCAGGCATGCAGAGGCGATGTCATCTGTCCTATATGTGGCTCTAAAGACCATACACAAGCAGATTGCTCAGCCTCAACCCCTATGTGTCCCAACTGCAAAGGAAGTCATCCTGCGTTTTCTAAATCATGCGATATGTGGAAAACTGGAAAGAAAATTCAGAGATACGAAATAGAATATAAAGTAATATTTCTTAAAGCATGCAGACATTATGTCCACCATGCCCAGTCAATCTTATGCGTCTCGCACCCGAAGCTATATTTCAACTGCAACTCAAACAGACGTGTCAATACCACTGAACACCTCTTTGGCAAATTGGGTTAAAGAAACCTTATCAGCCTCCAGAAAAGATACTCCTAAACCTAAAACCACTGAAGCCACAAACACCCCATTTAGTATCCCAACTGATACTTCAACAGTCTCGCAGAACACTGAAAGAATAAACTGCTAAAGATTGTAAGAAAGCCGAACCTCAAACAAATAGTATGGAAGTGGATGTACACCCGGATTATAAGGAACCCATCCTAGAATTGCATGCCAATGACACTATGGATATTGATCTAAAAAAAAGACCTGAAAAAAATGTCCCGCATCCAAAAAACAGCCTGATGAATCATTCTCAAATAAATCTAAATATTGCATAACATCATACAGTGGAATTGCAGAGGACTAAGCAGCCATTCTGATGACTTAAAAGATTTAATAGCTCAATTCAATCCCATAGCTGTATGCCTACGGGAAACATTCTTGTCACCCCAAATTTCGCCAAAATTCTCCAATTATATGATGTATAGACGAGATAGAAACTCAGTCTCCTGCACGTGGAGGATTAGCCATGCCATTCTGGTTAATTCTAACGTGCCATCCAAGCCGATCCAGTTAATAACAAATCTAGAAGCTGTGGCTACTCGTATTGCAGTTGGTACCTCAGTTACTCTTGTTACCGTTTATATTCCACCATCTCTATCTCTTCCCCATTCAGAACTTGACAATCTCATTACACATCTCCCAACTCCAATTTGTCTTTTCGGTGACTTTATTGTGGGGGTCCGCTACAATGGACAGAAGAGCTGAATTAATTGAAGAATTTATGAATAATAGCGATCTTAATTCACTAAACACTGGATCTCCTACTTACATCTACCTACCTACAGAATCTACTTCTGCAGTTGACTTGTCAATTTGCTCTCCATCCATCTTTCCAATCCTGACATGGTCGGTATTAACCGATCCCTTTAACAGTGACCACTTTTCAATTATTTGCTCAATACAAACAACGGTAACCAACCAACGATCCAATTGAAAGTTTAGTAAGGCGAACTGGGATGGCTATTCTGCCAAAATGCTTTTAGACAGAATTTATGTCCAACAGAAACATTGATGTAACTACTTACATCACCAATCAGATTCTGACTGAGGCAAATGCTTTCGTTCCAAAATCCAAGACATTTCGTGCTCACCGAAATCACTGGTGGAATGCAGAGTGCTCTATTGTGAAACAAGATAAAAACCGTGCATGGAATGATTTTCGGAAGTGTCCTACTACCACTAACTTAATTGCTTATAAAAGACTTAAAGCAAAAGCAGGGCAAATTAGAAGGAAAGCAAAACGCGATTCATGGATTGCTTTTGCATCAACCATCACAAAAGACACTGACACACGAATCATCTGGAGAAGGATATAGGCACTAAATGGCAAATTTGTTCGGCTGCCCTCTCCCATACTTCACTGGAAAGGAAAAGACATGTCTACGCCAGAAGAAGTTGCCAATGCGTTAGCAGAATCTTTTGCCACCATCTCTGCTTCTGCTTCCTATGCATCCTCCTTTCAGAGCATTAAAGATCGTGCAGAACGGTATAAAATTAACTTCTCAACGCGCCGCTCCTTTCCGTACAACTACATTAATAGAACTGAAAGAATCGTTAAATAGATCTCACAACAGTGCTTCAGGGCCAGATGGTGTTCATTACATTATGCTAAAGCATTTACATGAAGAGGACTTGAGTACCCTGTTGATTTTCTACAATCGGATCTTCTCTGAAAATGTCTATCCTTCGTCCTGGCGCCATTTCTTCATTATCGCCATACCAAAACCAGACAAAGATCCTACCCTGGTTCAAAATTATAGGCCAATATCTCTTACCAGCTGCATAGGGAAATTTTTGGAAAGGGTGATTCATATAAGACTCACATCCTGGAGTCACGGAATCTCCTTCCAGACCACCAGTATGGATTTCGGAAGAACAGATCAACACTATACGTGCTTATTAAAGCTGCATCTTATATTCGCAATGCCTTTGTCATGAGACATCTAGTCATAGTCAACTTAGATCTTAAAAAGGCATTCGACACTACTTGGCGTCACGGTATTATAATGGATCTTTACCACTAGATCTACGGGGACAGTTGCCTGAAATAATTCATAATTTCTTGCGACTTCGGTATTTTCAGGTCCGATATAAAAACGCACTCTCCACACTCACATTCAAGAGGAAGGCGTATTACAGTGTTCGATACTTAGTCCAACACTTTTCGCAATTTCGAGTTAGTAATATGACACGGAACATCCCAAAAACCGTTGAAACTTAAATGTATGCAGACGATCTTACCATTTCCTGTCAGTCCAAAAGTATGAACACCATAATTTTGGACTGACATATTGAACGGCAGCTCCAACTAGCCATAACCAAAATGGAATCCTGGACTTCACGGAATGGTTATCGACTGTCAGAAAATAAATGCACCGACACTCACTTCTGCAAGTTAGGAGCTCTCCATCTTGACCCTGAACTAAAAATAAACAAAACTCCAATCCCACTTGTTAATACCGTTAGATTTCTTGGACTGATTATTATCATTATCATCAGTTTATTCAACAAACATCCCTGTACAGAATTATCTAGGCGGGTGGCTCATACATACATCCAACTAAACTTATTAGAGTGTAACATAGAATAAAATATCAGCAAATAAATAGGATAAATAAATATAGAGGAAAAATTACGTATACACAGAAATCATACATTCATAGAAAAATTACAAAACATTATACATACATAGAAAAATGACATCGTAATTTACACTATCAATTGATTCTGATGTTCATTCTCTGAACATATTGGACAGCAAGCTAAACGTCCAAGCTCACGTCACTCATTTAAGAATTTGTCTAAAGCATATGAATATACTTCGATCAGTCTCGTCCATGTCATGGGGAGCTGATCGTTATACCTCACTACAAGTCTCTAATCCGTTCATGCTTGGATTACGGTTCTTCAGTATATGACTCTGCTAGGGTAAGCATATTAGAACGGCTAAACGTCATACAGCACGGTGCTCTGAGGACAGTCCTAAGAGCTTTCAGGACTTCTCCGATCCAAAGTCTTTATATTGAAGCGCATGATCCCCCATTACACCTGCGTAGAAAAACACTACTGCTCCACTGTGCTGATAAGATCCAGAGTCTACCATCGCATCCCAGTTGGGAGTATCTCTATAATACTCGGTGGGAATCGTTCTCTGAGAGCAAGCCAAATGAAAATAGACCTGCTTCACTCAGGATTAAAGAGCTTGTTCAGAGTTGGAATGTCAATTTAAATGAAACTTTTCAGGACACAACTGCACCTGTTCCACCTTGGACTTGTCTGTCTCTCACGATGTGCACTTTCTCCAGTGGGGGAAAATATTATACTACCCTGCAATATCAGACAGTTACACTCAGTTCATGCTACTGTGAACAACCATGCCTATAAATTTTATACAGATGGTTCCGAAACTGACAAAATGGTAGGTGCTGCTGCAGTTTTTCCTTAATGTACGATTTCAGCCACACTACCGCTAGCTTTCAGCGTCTTCACAGCTGAATTATATGCCATTAAGTTAGCGCTTAGTAAGATTATTGAGCTTTCCATCTCACCTGCCATAATTTGCACCGACTCTCTCAGTGCTGTCTCTGCAATAAAGAAGTTCTCATATTCTCATCCTATCTTGAAACAGATTCATTCCCAGCTAGCTATTCTGCTGCAGTGTGTCTAATCAGTCGATCAGTTTCTGCTGAATCCCTGGCCATTCTGGCATTCCTGGATATGAGAGTGCTGACTTTGCCGCTAAACATCCTCAAAGCGCTCTCTCACAATATCCTCAGGTTCCTTACACTGACTATAAGTCTGTCATTCGTAAAGCGTGCTACGATGAATGGTCACTGATCTGGAAAGGTAACATCAACAATAAAGTTTACCAGATAAAAGAAGATCCAAAGCTGTGGCTCTCTAGCTACAGACGAGAAGAAGTGGTACTGGCAAGGCTCAGAATTGGACACACTCACCGTACCCATCTCTTTCTGCTGCTATGAGAAAACCCACCTCAGTGCTCATCCTGTCAGACGCAACTTACGGTTCTTCGTTTTCTAGATATTCAGCCATTCGGTCAAACACTTTCCGGTCACTCTTAACGTTGAACATGTCATGTAATTTATCTCATATATTAGGAAATTAAGCCGATATACAACAACTTTTCATGTATTTAAAACATATTGGCCTGTACAGGAGCATATAATTTAACATCTCTACGATGTTGCATGTAAATGAACTGTGAACAGACAAATTTGGCCTCAGTAGCCCTTGTGTCGTTAATCCCAATAATAATAATAATAATAACCACTACACCCAAACACATCCATCGGAACAAAACATTGTGTAGTGAGATTCATCGTCCCATAATGCGTGTTGCCACTGTTCTAGCCCTCGAGGTGGCAGAGTTGAAATCGCCGCTCTCTCAAAACCGAGTGAAAATTTGTCGGTTTTTTCTGAAATGTGGCTGAATTAATCGGTCCCACGCGAAGGTTGCGTAGTTTTTCTCGCTGAAACTCGAGGTTTTTTTTTTGTCCACCAAACAGGCAAATCGCTCAAGCAATTTATAGACACAATATACTGATCTCTCATCACCTTAGTCGCTTAAAACATAAGCATAGAATCCATACATTAAAAAAAAAAAAAAAAAACAATCCCACCACAAAGGAATGTAACGCAAGGCGATGCAGCTCTCTACGGATGGTTGATGTGCTGATGGGTCTTGAGTCATCTGCCCCATGATGCGTGTCATCTGCTCCTTTTGGCACGAATTACCCTATTTATGGTTGATCAGACTCTTTTCATCCCAAGAAAATCTCTCATGAAAGATCACCCAGACATTATTATCATTGAGCTATCACCTATCCATGTGTGAACTACATCAGCGACAGTGAATGCTCAGAGGTTCGGGGAGGGGGGGGAGTGGCAAGTTTTTCTATACAGAAAGGTTAATGATGTAGTAGATACGCATGCTTGGGACTTGTACCATACAGTAGTCGTGAAAGGGTTTCCCAATACATTTGGTCATATAGTCTATACCGGTGAAAACTACTTCTGCGATATGGTTTTCATTTTCTGTCCAGACAACCGTATTTTAGACTCAGTCCTACTGAAATAATGTCAGTATTGGTGAGCCCTTTTATTATTTATGGTGGTGCCACACAACATATCCATCACGAACTTTCTCAAGGAGACGTTTACCGATAGTCATACAGCGTGATATTTCTTTATACGATAACTGTAAAGAGATTTGTAATAAAACCACTTAGAGGTGAGAGAGAAGAGAGCCTAAAAAACATATTCTACTCATAATATAAAAAACCGGAGAGTATCGATATGTCATATCAAAGAGGTGATTACGGATAATCCAGTTGAAATGATGACTGAGTTGGACAGGATTTTTCAACAATATTTACTATTGAAACCACAGTTTGCGAGTTATTAGAATAGTCTTACACTAATAAATATTCTTAGAACAAAACCCAAGAAGTTGTTTTTCTTCCGAGACGAAAACAGTTCGTGTAATTCGTCGGAGTTGTTTCTGATTTACTTTTCCGGACTTTGTTTCTAAAAACAAACGCGTTTCCGTATTGTGGCACAGTTCACATAGAAACCAAACTGCAATGCAGTATTGAACAAGAAATGGCTCGGTTACATAATGAAAGCCTTCGTGCACACAAGAAATCGCTAAGAGCAATGTCATGTTCCCACCTATGCCTGTAGGTTTTAGTTTCACGACTTTCTACATAAGTGAAAATTCTGTACACGTTTCCGCTTTCTTCACAATTTATTCTGCAGTTTAATAAAATGTTACATTCGAACTTTTAAATGAACAGAAATAATTAAATTGAAAAGTAGATAGTGGCAATTAACGCAGCTTTTTTTCCCAAGGGCGGATTATGTACGTCAATATTATTAATAAAGGTGGCAAGTGAGTGCATCTAATCATTAATGATGTTAATGAGATCATTAGATTCAGGGATTATTCCCTTGGACTGGAGAAATACTAATGTCTCCCGAGTCTGTAATGCCTCTCAACCCCCCACCCCCCATCAAGGAACATATCGTCTTACTGGCGTTCCGGCATCCTGAATTAGTTTCAATGATTCTGTAAATGAGAGTCTTAGCTTACTAATCTGGTATATTACTGTGACGAGATTAAAAAGCAGTTTGGTGCGAAAAATAACTTTGACATTTGATATCTGTATTTTAGTAAGGCTTTTGATACAGTTCCTCATGAGAAACAAGAGAATTCCCTTGTTTGTTACCTTCCTAAATCAGCAGTTCCCAAAAATTAGAGACATATGGATCCCCTTTTAGCTTTAAAAACTTTTCCCGGACCCTCACGCTTAAAAAAAAAAATTCTTTCACTGCTCTAATTTTTTTTTCATTTTTAAATACTGATAAGACATTCCCTGAACTCTGAAGCATCTCTATGGATATCACCAGGAGTCCTTGGAGCACAACTTGAGAAACGCTATTCTGAATGATATTGGTTTAGGAATGCAAAGGAAGCTGTCCAAGTTTGCTGACGACTTAAAGATTGGAAGAGGGTTAACGATCGGAAGCAGGCAGTGCTGCTTCAAAAGGTTTCAACAGATTACAACTTCAATCAGAAAAATGGCAACTAAAAGTCTATAAAATGTACGGTATTGCATTTGGAGAACAGAAATTCTTATGATTACCCTGACCTTATGAGTTCATTCTGGAGTATAAACAGAAAATGTATTTATTAATTATTTTCTCTCCTCAATTCTTTTTAAATTAAGTTAAGAAAGAGAAAGAATTGAGGATTACGATACAGAAAGGTTTGAACTTCAACATGCAGTATAAATGGCAGAAACAAGGGTTCGTGGTCTGTCTGTGATTTATAAGAGTTTTTCAAGTGGAAAAAGCATCATCCCTCTCTGTGAAGTGGGGATTGAGCTACACTTAGAATACTGTATGCAGGTCTGGAGGTTGCATCTAAATAAAAATATATAACTTCTATAAAAGGTACAAAGAAGAGCCCAAAGAATTATTCCTCTGAGGAATGGCTTGTGGCTTTCAGAAGTTGATAACTGGACACTTTTTGGGGAAGGGATTTAACTGAAGTGCATAAGGCCGGAAGGGCTATTAGTAAAATAAATAAATGAATTAGGAATATTCTTACTGATGAAATATAAAATAAATCTTAGGGCGATGTTACTGACGGTGTCGTGTTGTGAATGTTCAAATAAGTTGCTTGCAAGGGTGAGCGAAGCGACAGTTTATCGGAAATCAAAGAGCAAATGGATTAGCACCTTTTGACGATGACAATAATACCAGAATTATTTTTGTTTTCTTCTGTTGGCAGATTGGAATAAATTCGCTTTCTAGATTTGAAAGCAATTTCTCCGTAAAGTTATCCCAAACATATTTCTTCATGGATTGTATTCAATAGCAAAATCCATAACTTGTAATTAAAATCGCTTTCAAAACTAATGGGAACCTTTTTTCTCTCTGCATAATTCTCTTCTGCACAGTGGGAATCGCATTCCCTCAGCTACTCTCACTTTGTTTCTTCATCTGGAAGTTGAGTTTCAAAATAGGAGAAATGTGAGAAAATAGATTTATTTTCCGTCTTGAACAAGCTTGCCTGAATTAATTGAACAATATTAAGTACTCGTACGTTTCTCTCTTTGGTTTGTTGTCCTGTTTTTGTTAGCCGCCACATGGCATTCGATGTTCATCCGCGATGAATTTTGATAATTAATATAATTAATCATCCTTTTACAGTTATTTTAGGTCGTAATAATTTTCGTAATTACATTATTGCATGGTTACGTGCATTATTGCTCGTAATAAATTCTTTTTTTGGCATTGAAATGGGCAACGTCTGAACGTTGATAATGACACGAATGGCCAATTCATTAAATTCATATTTTTAAAGTATTCCATTCATTCCTTTACTGTACACATTTAGCTTTTGGTTAACTGCTTTTCTATTATAGTTTTCCCATACCTACGCAGCACTTTATTCCAATGGGCTATTACTGGTTTCATTTTGTCCTTTCTTCCCAACCTAACTGCAGAGAGGCTTCCTTCTAACGATCACAGGGTATTTGATGACTTATCTCCGCTAACTCCTTGACCAATAGCATTAAATTTTCTTTCCGCTCTGCAGTGCAGAAATTCCTATGATTTCAGAGTTTTCATTTAGTCTGTTGCTGCTGTAGGTTTTTATGGCAAGCCCTACGCCAAATAGTCGCTTGATAATTTACTCGAGCATCGATACCGCAATTCTGCACATTATATCGAACTTCGCAATCATTGTGTTGGCGTGGAAACCAGAAACTTCTTTTCAAGTTGAAATTCTCATGATTCTCTCTGTCCTTTGCCATTGATCGCTCATTTAGCATCGGTATTTTTGAATTGGTGAAAGTAATTAAACTCCCGCTTGCATTATACGCAAAAATTAATAAACATTCTTTGCTAACATAGCTCCCCACGGTTCCTTATTGTTTGCATAAAATAATGTATAGATTATGTATTTATTAAAAACCTGTTTTTCCTTAAGTAGGTATGTACGGAATACAATGTACTATAATCTCTATACCCTTCTAGCCCTTATGGCTGCACCGGAGTATTTCACTTATTAAATTACTTTGAATACAATGAAAATTACTGAAGATAATGCTACTGCTCTTAGTTGGTAACAATAATTTATAAAATAAAAAAGCCAAGACTATATTAATAAGAGAAATTTAAATTAAATGTAATAAAACGCAAATAGTCGCATAGTACGTGCTGAAGGACATACAAATATGTACACTTTATACGGTAGATAAATCTCGCATGGAATAGGGTCATAATAACATGTTCTAAAGCATAAATACAATTATAGTTCATAATATTGAAGCATAGATAAAAGAAGAACAGCGAATCCCACAACACACTAGTACTTAAGCAAAATAACAAAATGTGTTACTGAGCCAGTAAAATTTGGTTTTAGTTTTGAATTTCTTATTGTTACAAATACAAGCGAACTGAAAAGAAACAGCATACTATTTCAAAATTTAATTGAAATTTCATTTCAATTAAATTCTGAAATAGTTAAATTCTATTTCATTGAAATAGTATGCTGTTTTTTTTAGTTTCTTTTCAGTTCGCTTGAAATATAAACCTGTTTCTTTTAAATTGTACTACTTAAAATTTTTGGTACCCTAAAATTAATTCAATATTTTCTCTGTGAGGAGTAAGGAACTACCCTCTCCAGTGGGATAGCTCCCCTCTTGAAAAGACGATACACCCTTAAAAGGGTGTATTGAATTTTCAAGATGTGTAGGTGTCTGTAACCATGTGTGTTCTTAGGTCGATTTGTCTGTCTGTGAGTGGGAAGCCCCTCACGCCCACGGCCTGAGACCGACTAACTCAACACGGCTGGAGGAGAGCAGGAAAAAACTTCCTAAATGCTTCTTGCGGGATTCGAACCCAGATCCTTCCAGTCCGTGAGCAAGTGCGCAGCGCACGAGCTACCGTGGTCTACGCGAAAGTTGTGCGATAGTCACGTTATATCTGTACATCACCTAAGTATATAGGTGGCGTTAGTGGCTCGCGTACTTAGGCACAAAGAAAATGGCGTTAAATACGAAGTTAATTAAAAAAAGATTTTTTTTTTCGTACATTTACAGCACCTTTTAAAATCGTTATCAAATAATTCGGCTTGTGTTGTGCTTTAAAGTAATCTAATTCGAGCAGAGTCGTTTCAGCTTAGCTGGAATAGCCACCAGTTAGTAGTAGGTTTTCAGCAATCAGTACGTATTTTCGTTTTCTATTTTAATGTCAAGTGCCATTAAAGATTTTTCCCTTAAGTTCAATTTCGGCCAGATGTAATTAGTGAAAGGCATACGTGGACATTATTTGACGCAATCCATGGGAATATTTGATATCACGTGAAACGAGTAACTGGTCCGTTTTTCAGTTATGGTATCTTGCGCGATACTCGGACTTGTAGCTCTGGTTATTTCTCGCGCCTTTGTAAACAGTTTAAACCGATGTCATAATTTTGCTCAACACATACTTGGAGTGAAGTTTTATTCTTAAAATCGTCCATAAAATAAAATGCGGTGCGCAAAAAATAAATAACATTTATTTTAGATGTGTTCATTAATACCTTTTGAAAATTATATAATCCACGAATATTAAAATGTGACACAATCTGTACATTGCTTAAGTTGGATCCAAAATGGCGAGAGTAGTGAAATATTATTTAGTATATTGAACTTGCCTATTGACATGTAAAAGTGTTAAGGATTTCTGCTTTTGGATCTCAGTATACCATTTAAAAGTGGAGCGAAGTCCCATCGCCACCTCCATCCGTTTTGAGAGGTCTGTAGTTCGCAGATATCAGGTGGAGGGTGTTTTTCTGGGTTTATTCACCCTCCCGAAATGAAAATCGGCTGGTGAACACACAGCCAAAGGACACATGTCCCGTATTAGGGGTTGGTCACTCAATATGAGTGATGGGGAAGTAGTAGAATCTCTATTAAAATGTTTTAAAAATACTGTCTAATACAGTGAAATATTGCGATTTAAATTTTCGAATCCTTCGTAAATCGCTGTCTTCTTCCTCATATGAAATCTTAATACCAGTGGCGAAATTACGAGACTTCACAGTATCGTTAGAGGTCTTAGGGCTTGTTTTTAAAAGGCGAGAGGAGTGGTGGAGGCTTCAGAACGGCTAATAAGTATTAGGACATCCGTAAGCATTAAAAAAAAGTTCTGCTTATACTCTGTCACGACCACCAGGTCAGAGGAGTTTATAAATAATCATTTCTGCGATGAAAAAAATCATATTTAGCAGTCAGCAAGCGTAAACCACAAGTCACTCAAACGCATATGTTTCTGCACTCTCGCGCTTGATATAAGGTAAGTTAGCCGATCTCAGGCGGAAAGAGTAGAGTTTCTTGTGAGTAATTCCGGGTTTTTCAGCCTGAACAACATGCAAATCGGCCCGTACCACGTATGATAATATTTTTCTCTTAGCAGGTGTCAGTGTTCACTTATGGATGGCTCAGGGTACGGTTTCCTATGGTTATTTCGAGCACCATTTGCTCCTAATGTGACAGGTTCCCATGGTTCTGTACTTTCCCTTTCCTTGGTGGATTGCAACTGTTGTTTGATAATTTTGGTTGCAAGCAGCAATTCATAAGTGGTACAAAATTTCTTTATTTCAGGCATCACTTTTTTTTTTTTTTGTTTGAATTTATGCTGATTGGAAATTAAATTTCAAAGCGTATTATAATATGACTTATTTATTTTTCAGAGTCAAAGTACCAGTAGATCCTTAAAGTCTCTGAACCTATTCCAAGACGAGGCAAAGTAGAAGATACTGAGGGGACGGGATTGTAATCAAGTAAGACATTACGTTTGAAACTTTACTTATTTGAAAACTACAATTAATAATCTCGCCTTTCAAACACTCTACCTTACACAGATGGGAAACTTTTAGCTGCGACCTTAACAGAAGCAGAAATAAATTCATAAGCGGTCTTTAAGATCAGGGAGTGTACATTTCACACGTGTGTATTTGTAGTTTGTGCAAAAATTTTTACGTGTAACTGCTCAAATGCTCTGGGAGCTTTTGTAACAACCACATTTAAATAATTGCAGGAAATCCGCATTTCTACATAATAATGTTTGGTGAAGGAAAATTGTTTGCAGTTTTCCAAACCAGACGAGAACGCCATTCCAGTTGATAAGTTTGCGTCTTTAAACTAAGCTCAGAGCGTTTAAATTTTAAATTCCCAAACAAAGTTTCCAAAATATTAAGATGGTAATTGCTAATTACAAACATAACTACTGCAAATTACTAAGTTTAAACACCGAAACAGTACAGCCCTTTGCTGTTTACGTGGCAACGCCGTTTTACCATTATGCACTGCGATATGAAGCTAAAAGTATTTTTCGAAACAACTGCTGTCTTATCCTTTTTAAAATTATTGCACAATCCTATAGATCGAGAACTGCTGCATCTTCATAGTGCAATACCAGATAAACTCCTCAATGTGTGAATTAGGAAGGCAGCCAGCCATTCACCCATTTTTTTTGTTTTGTTTGCTTTGCTTCTAAATGTGGTTAACCCGATGACTAGTAAGCAACTCAAACAAACGGAAAATACTTAACATGACTTTCATTTTGACAGAAGCCAATCGACAGGCCAAAATGCAAATAAGCAGCATAACCTTTACTTACTAAAATTTCAAAGCAAGACAATAAATACTGCTCCTTACTTTTTTCGATGTGGTTACCCCTTTCCTAATATAACTGGTTAATTATTTTATTATCTCTCTCTCTCTATTGAATCCGTGTTCAGCTATTTAATTTAAAACTTTCGGTTATAAATAATTATGCTGTGTTTTACTTTGATCTATCAACTGAAAAAATTAAATTAAATTTGAATTGCTTATTGTCATCGGAGTAAATAAATCTGTGCCTTGTTCGCTCATGTGGGGGGCATCCAAAGGTATGACAGAAATGAGAATAGTTTGGGAATTTTTACAGGGCCGATGCCTCCTTGAAGAGGTAGCACCCTAAAATTTGTTTTTCTTTGTTTTACAGGATGTCTGTATTCGTTCCTTGACTTGTAATTTAAGAGTATTATCTGGGATTATTACACATCGCACAGGAAATGGACAATATTCAGACCATGAAAAAAAAAGCACAGAAATGATTTGACAATTGATAGAACATTTCTGCGCTTTAGAATTTCCTCTTAAAACAGCTAACAGTGCTCTTGTGGACCTCTATCCTTGAAGACGGACAGAATTTCAATGTCTCCATAATAAATTGTGCCAGATAATAACCACCTCAACCAGAAGTCCGGGTTATTTATGTGGAAAACATGTATCAAAATAGCAGTGCCAATTGAGGAGAAATTCTCCTCCCTGCATGAAAATGATCTGCCGAAATAGTTTGTTTGATGTGTTGAAGAATATGAACTGAAACCTTCTTGAAGAATCGTGGTCAAAAATAACACGTGATGAACGCAATAGAATTTAGTGAATAGTATATAGCGGTGACTATTTCCACATCTAATTGTAATCATGGATATGGAAATGGTATTAACGCTCACAATTATGGGTGTTTAGTCTGTTTCTGCGCATTTCCTTTTAGGGCAGATTTCCAGTCTTTAATTCACATAAACTAATGGTGGGTTTTAGCACCTGTTTCTCTTTATAATAAGAATCATTTTTTTTTTTTTTTTCGGTTGAGCGAACGACTTGCTTTTATAAACAGCTCGAAATAAACTAATTTTTGATTTTTGTATTGCTTTAAACGGAAAATATATTATTAAGTAGAGAAGGACCCTTAAAATGCATGTTGTTTGAAATAAGATGGACACGTATGAAAACATTTTTCCCCATTTATATAAATAATTATCTTGGCGGCAAATTTAACTTCAGATTCATATTTTGTGCATTTTTCGAGCGTCCATGTCCATTAAGACCATTAACAGTTATGGTCTGATTTTTCTCTTAAGTATTTTCGCTGGCATAACAATTCTTATCAATGTAGTGGTTACACCAGTTTCTTCCAGATGGGGAAGGTCTGGATATGATTCTATTTGTTAGATTAGGATGATTTAATCCTTTAGAAATTCCTGGTTTCCAAAAACAGGAATGAACGAAAAGCTTCATCTCCTTCCGATGAACTCACCGACGCTTGAAAAGCGTCGATGAGTTCATCGGAAGGAGATGAAGCTTTTCATTTCTAAAACTCGTATTTTCATCCAGTAAAACAGGCAAAGTGACCACAGAATACATGCAAATTACAAACATATTTACTCACCCGAAACAGTCCAGCAATCATAACATTTGAACAAATCGTCTATCTAATGTTGTTTAATTTCTAGATTGCTCTCATTGCTAGGTATTGGATTAATTTAAGGTGAATATAAGCAGGTGATATGATTAGATGCTTTAATTCACGGTTTGGAAGTCAAATAGTAGAAACGGCAGGCAGTTTTCAGCATGTGTGCTTTTCTTTTATTATCATTGACCGTTAGCATTCCTTCGTGGAAACTGATTGCGGATAAATATTTATACAGCCACTCTCATGGCAGATTAAATATCTGCACTTCGCAGATATCCGGTGTGCAATTACCCATAATTCGAAAGCATTTTCCTTATGTAAATACAGAATGAAGGAGACGCCAACATGACGCAAAGTGTTTATCAGTGCGCCAATAAAAGTCATTTAAGAAATTCTAAGAAGAATTTCGTGTCTGCTTTGACCTCTGGAGCTGCGCGAGTTGTGACACAAATGATATAGGCTGATGGATTTGTACCTTGCTCAGTTTGTAACTGAAAGGCGTTATTGCTGTGAAAGCGGAAGAATTTCAAGCTAATAATAGTAAATTAATCTATATAGCATTTAAAACATCGTTATTTTTGGAGAAAATTTCTGACAGATTTGGTTTTTATTTATATATAAACCAAATACGTAGAAAATATCATTTCATCTTTATTCTGCCGTACAGAAGTGGATACAAAATGCTGTAATATATGGTCACATGACATCTGTACAGCGTATGATTCCCCTCCAATGGTTAAACAGGCCTGAAAGTCGTCAACATGCTCGATATAAGGGTGTCTATAAGATTCTGTGGCAACAAATTCCATTCCTCCACAAGCGTAAACCTTAGCTTACCAAGTGACCGAGAGGTTCGCTGCCGGCGTTCTCCGACACATTTTAGATTAGATTTAAGTCTGGTAATCGTGCTGGCCACCGTAGTCGTTGGATATCTTCACTGGAGCTCTATGTGCAGTGGCGCTGTCCTAAGAAAATAAAATCTGGGTTAATCACATCCCTAAAATGGCGCACATAGGGTTCGAGAATATGTTCTCGGTACCTCTGATGTTGCAGGGATGGTACTGCATTCTTCATTGTCTCCAGGTGAACTTGGTCTGTTTGTTGGCAAAACGGGACTCATCAGAGAACAGAACTCACCCCATATGTTAGGGCTCCAAGTCACACGTTCATGGCACCAGTTTTAACTAGCTCTGCTGTGATTTGGGGTTGATGGGATTTTTTTGTATTGGGTATGTTGAGGGTCTAGCGGCTCCTGGGATTTCTCCCATCTTCGCGGTGTTCTCTGTATCGAGTGACAGTACCCTGTCAAGCCAGAGATTTAAAGTGTGTGGATCGTGTAGCTCTTCTTGTAATGGTTCCTTTCTCCTGAAGCTGCTATCACAGTGCCGAGACGACACTGCGTGCCACATTAAGCCAACGTGCCACCTCTTTCCTGCGACTGCCCGGCTTCGAGTCGTCCAACGACCCCCCCCCTCATCTCAAAGAATCATCTAAACGATGATGACTTGCCATCCTCAGTACTAGAGATGTGGTTGTCCCACTTAGCAGGCCAAAAAACGGGAATAGAGTGATGTGGTCACAACCCGTGGTTTTATATACATAAATAATTTGCGTCTCTATAAGGTGCTAGATCGATTTGTATTGGATACTCGGAATTCACATTCCAGAATGCCTGTTATTTCAAATATTCTCCTTCGGCGAAACTGTTAACAATAAAATAATCACGATAAACATTTTGTTCTGTTAATTTTGTCCAGAAATGTATTATAAAATAATCATTATTTCGCCTTGGATGAAAATACATCGCACGATAATTATATTACATTTATTGTGGTTAGGTGGTGCTATCCTGTACGATAATGGTTTCCTCGCCATTATCGTATAGGTCACTTACCAAAGCAACACAAAGCCTCCACCTAGGTAAGTCATCGAGGCAGCACAGTGAGCCAGCCACCAAGGTAACAGTAAGCTACCGTCCATGATCAGTCATTGAGGCAGCACAATGAGCCATCATCTGGATTCAACTATCGAATTAACCTGTGATCAATCACCAAGTTTTGGTGATTGATCCATTAACAATGGACCACCATCTGGAATAAGTCAGTAGGTAGCACAATGGGCCACAATCAGTCGTTAAGGTCACTTAAACAACAAAATGAACCATCGTTTAGGATGAGAGACTAATGTAACACAATCTCAGAGATGAGATTATTTGTCATTTAGAAGCTGCTTCAGATTTGTTCAGACCAACTGTTTACTTTCCCAAGTTGTATGATACTTCATTTAGTTAGTCTAAGCAAGTTTCTAAAGCTAAAGCCAAAACCATGATGCAATAGAACAGGATCCAGGTTCGCTACAGTATCCTAACGACTGTGAGAGATCCCAAAATGCCTCCAAACAACCAATCCAATTCGCAACACGTCTTTTACATGCAAACTCCTCTCAACTTGTCACTTAACTTCAAAATTCAGATCCAAGCAACTGTCGCCACTTTTAAAAAACAGTTCTCCTGAAAGGTAAGGTCAGAGATTTGCTAGACAGTTTGGAGGCTAGGGATTCAATTGATGGTAAGTGGACATCTTCTCAGTGCGAATGCCGTTCCCTACAACTTTTGCCTCGTATATGCGTACATTCCGACTGGTCAGCATCGAAATAAGCCGCTCGCAGGGAAGTAAGATATTCAAAGCACTTCGGCATAAGTAGAGCCACGACACCTTGTTTAATGTGTAATTCAAGTTGTTCATTAATCGAGCATGTTTTTAATCAAACACTTTGTCTATGCACATGTACTCAACTTGTGGTAGACCTAATTGTGCCGGATAGTACGCAAACCCATAAGAAAAAAAAAAAAAATTAAAAGTAGTTATAAAAGACATAAAAACACTGATATGATTTATTAGTGTGTTGTTACAATAACTTCCTTTTTTCTTTTCTTTTTTTTTAATTGGTACCTTAACATTAAAAGGCTGAAAATCAACTTGCCTTGGCTGTTTACCGATGCAATAGCTAAATAAGGACGCTTTATATTTATTCAAAAACACTAATAAAAATAAAACTTCTTTCAACTGACTATCATTTTATAACCTAATTTTACTTAATCTAATTAACCAACTAATTGCAATGCCAGGTCTAGTTTATAATTGACAATGCAGTCTTAGATTATGTTAAGATTTTTAATTGCCCTAAGAAATATCACGCCGATATAGTTTCTGAGAGCAGCTAAGAGGCGGCAGTCTCTCTCTCTCTAACCTGTAAGTCTCGCGAGAGCAACAAAATGAATCCACATTACGAGTTATTTGTTGAAAGCATTTCCAGCCAGTGAACGACCTTCGCAGTTCATATAGTAAACAGCCCATCAGTCCTCTATTTATGCAAACACTTCAACAGGGTATAACGTAGATGAAGTTAGTAGCGTGTAGGTTTGTGTTCGTTGAAGGGGAAAAAATCATCAGTCATTAACGTGTGATGATGACTGATGTTTTTCTTGTCGTTTAGCCCATTTCAAGTGAAAGGGAACTTGTCCAGTCTTTCCAGTACCAACGAATTCAATAAGATAATCTGTACCCTCTCTTGTGTGTCTCTCTTCAGGATGTGTGATTCTAATCCTTATCTACCATATGTAAAGCGTGTTCCTTTCCTCGCTATTATCTATTCAATTCGATATGTCACCCAATATGGAATGTTCCCAGGAAACACCATAAAATGCTGCTTTAATGAGCGTCGAAATGACTCTGAGAAACTAAATGAAGATAAACCATATAAACAAAAAATCAGAGAAAATTGTATCTTCACTGGTCATGAATTCATCACTGAAAACCATCAGAGGAAACCAAAGAACTGCGATATCGTTCTAGCAACTGTGAAGCTTCCTTTTCTACTGAAGAAAAGTAAGGGTACAACTTTCTGTAATTAATATTAATTAGCCAAAATAGTAGTCTTACTTTTTCATGTTAAATTATGTTACTGTAAACTGGTCAGATGTATCGTGTAGCCAATTCCATCTTCTACCCTACAGGGAGTAAATTTTGGAAGAAATAAATTGATTTCATAATAATACTAACATTTTAGCGAAATTCGTTCTGAGATCGGAAACACCAATGTTCTTGCTATCTCTGATCTCAGATGTCTCGGGAGAGTACAACAGCGCGTACTCTCTCCTCCCGTCCCTATGTAGTAGCAGTCATGTGGGACCAGATCTCTGCGGTACGGTGTTCTTTATACATACTTGAAAACATGCAATAACTCGGTTAGACAAAACTGTCTTGAAATCGCTCGCTGAGGACATCCAGCACTACATTTTCTTGTGCGTCCGAGACCCATTTCTGGTAAAAAAACTTCTTCCACGAAATTGACATCGTACCCCTTCAAGGAATGGGATAAATTCAGCCTCGCAGTCGTTCAGCGAGATGCATATAACGATCAGTAGTTGCCGTATCGTCAAAAATGGTACTATGGGCCACCTGTGTGCGATTCTCCATTACAATATTTCTTGAGGATCATATTCTGCTTTTTAATGTAGCCATTCAGATGAAAAGAGATTTCATTTTGTAAATCATGTGCTTACAAGTCATCTAAGAAAATGCGTACAGTACTGGACAATAAAAATCGACTCAATTGTTTTCATCGTTGTAGCCAAAAGACAAATTGTTGTATTTTCTTCTTGTATGATGAAAATACGATTGGATCCACCGTAGACCCAATTGTTGCAGATCGTTTTGCTAAGAACACTACCACTGTTCTGTTCTGTTGCATGTTGGCCAGTACTGCTTTTCATGCTTTCTGTCCGATAAACCCAGGGGCAGTACATGCTCCCAAGACCGTGGTCAGAAACACCAAATGAAACACCAAGTTTCTATAAAAAAGATCAGATATACTTCAATTGTTAATCGTGGTAGGGAACAAAGGTTTAAGTGAGTGCGACAAACCAACGCACCATGGGGAGAAAAAGAAAATCAATTTATTAATTTAGATAATTCTTTATCTGTATTTCTTAGATGATTCAAAAGCTTCTCACTTTCCACCACATTACCGTAGACTTCGCCTCGCAGTCGTTTTTATTTCCTTTTTCTGCGCTAATCCCCACCGATAGCAGACATTACGCCTTCTTTTGTTTCGATGTGGCCATTCTGTGAAATGATGAGGAATAGAATAACATTACAAAAGTCAAAGGTTATTACTTCACTCCGCCATTGTCTAAAATAACAGCCGCCTATCGAACTGAACAGAGTGCGGGAGGCACAGAATTCAACCGGGGAGGAAAGAAAATTCAAAGATAATATTGACGTCGAATATGACGATGAGGCAAAACATCTAAAAGAAAGGGTACGGGAGGATGTATGGTGGGAAGGAGTGAAAATGGATTTCAGAAAAATAAAGACGATTAACAATGTTAAAAATAGAAATTAATGACCTGCAACTGGCGAAGTGCGCAGAGGTGTATTACATCGATGAGACTGAATCACGTCAGAGATGCGCAGCGTGAACATCATTAAAGAGAAACATTAACGTTCAGAAGGGCTAAAACTTTTCAACTTCACCAATTGACATTAACTTGTGGCGTTGTCTTATTTAGAATTCTGAGTCTTCTGTGTGCATTGTCCATACCTGCACTGTGGACATAAAAATGTCGGCTCGCTTCCCAATCCTGAGGGACAGATTTTGCTTCGAAATCTCGCTGACTAATGAATCCAATTGCGTGTTGCATTTGCACAAATTTCCTTCCTTTGCATAATTCAGTAAATTGTGCGTCATCGGCAAAAATACACTTTATTGCTGATAGTCTGTTACTCTCACTTCGATCCTCGTGATCACGCACATCTTTAAAAAACGGATGGCAGTGACTTCCTAACGAACATCTTTTAACAAATGTTAAAACAGTTTACCTGCTTATCCGATGAAGAGAAAAGAAAGCGGTGCCACCCACAATCGAAAACATCCCTGGTGAAAATTTACATTTTTGGAAGAGAAAACTAATGCCCATCTATTTTTCCATTTGCGATAGATTAGAGTCGTAAAAACCGTGAGAATCAACGACGTTCGGAATTAACAAAGGAGAATTACCTTATCACTGTTTTGCATTTTACAGGAGGACAAAATTATTTACACAATCATAAAAATGAACGTACTAAAAGGAATATCAAACCGTATCCATGAAAAATCAAACAAAGCACAATATTGAAAATCTCATTAAGCGTTAAGGTCCATTTAGGTTAATTAATAGGTTTCATATTATAATAAGGTAAAGTTAATTTTACTTCCACCTGATGCTGTGACCAAGGCATTCAGAAATTCCTCTCATCCACATAGTCCAGACATAGGTTCTTCAAACGCTGTTGATATTCCTTTGTGACACGTTTGACTCGTTTTCTTCGAGGCTCACCACGAGAATCCTTAATCAGGGCTGTTGATACAAGAGCCTGATTCTCTCTAATACTTTCAATGGCCTTCCAGGTGGTCATGCCCCACAAGCCATGGAAAACAAGATTCCAAATCTCGCGTAGGTTGTTGGTGCGATACTCCTCATCGATGGTTGTCTGATGAACATCCCATAACGTGGTGGAAACAGGGGAGGAATCATTCTCATGCGTACGAGAGGAAGTGTTCCGATTGGCTGGATGCGACGACAGGTGCTGAACACATAGGTGCTACTGAAATGGTCTATCAAGCCTTCCTGTCCTTCAACAGCAGGTATATTCTCCATCAGACAATCCATCCCATTGGCCACTTCGTCTATAGATAGAAAAGCCAGTCCATACAACATTCCACAAAAATGTTTCACTCGATTATCACTCCTGTATGCAGCATTCATTCCAAAACTTTGCACCTTTCTTCATGTAGTTCAGTGGTAGAAACAGCCACGGGATGACACATGTGGTCCCAGGACTGCAGAAATATCATTGATCATTTGACGTTCAAAACCGGTCATCACAATGGTGGGATCTGGATTGAATCCCAGATGATCACATTTATCCAAGATTTTTCGGAGAAGTCCTTCACAGGCTTGATTGAGACTTTGCAGACAGGAAGGCATACACACGTTACAGCAGATAGTCCAAGAGGAGCTCGGATGATGTATAATTGCTGGAACAGTCTTGGAGCTGTCCCAAAGGCAAAAGTCCCATCCATAAACCATGTGTTACTGCCGGCTAAATGTTCAAGTGCTTGGTTCAAGTGCAAACATAATTCTCTCTGTCGACTCAGATCGATTGTCATAAATGAGGAAATTCTAGAGCCTTTGTAGTTTTCCATTCGCCACTGATACTGTCCAATTCTCGAGGGATGTTAGGTCCTTTGGCAATAATCCTTTCTGTAGACGTCGAACATTACGTTTCAAAGAGTCAAGTCGACCAATGGCAAAACAGACTTCAAGTGGTTAGTGACAATTTAAGATTAATTACGCATGAAGTACTATACACCGAAATATGTATAGTTATGTACAGTAGACACAATACACATCTAATTTAAATTAAAAGTCTTAAAAGAGAAAAAATGGGTGCTTTTATCGTGTTTTAACTGATGGGGTTTTTCTCCTGGGAGAGATTTGTCCAGACCCAACACAATAATAATTCGGATATGAGCGACAACCTTCGGTGCTGCTAAAATGACAATTTGCATTTGTGACCACATCCCCACATCCCCTAATAACGCTAATTTTTGATTTGTAGTCCATCAATAGAAGAAAAATGGCTTGATAGAATCAGTTTCCTTTATGAGAGAGGGGTGGGACTTCATTCGGCACCGATGATTTGTTAGGTTCAGTCTATCTCTCCGTTTGTCAGGCTTAGCATATTAAGAAGGCTACGGGCATTACAGAAAATGAAGCCCTCGCAGCCCATCGAATACTTTAACTTGTTTCTTCTGTGTGCTACATTTTTCATACACATTTAAAAAATGAAAATTTTATGTTTGCTTTGTTATTTCACATTTTATGATAACTATCGCTACGTCGAACAAAAAAATCATTTTGTTCAAGAATATAATAGTACTTTTAATATAATAAATGGAAAGGGGAGGGGGGTTCAGGAACTAGGCTTGCGTTCGGCATAAGAGACCGAGATTCCAGCCTGAAATAAATGAATTTTTCTTCGTGTGGTAGCTAATTTCCGAGAGAATCTAATTGAATATTTTTTGCCGATTCCAGCCATATTCAAACTCATTAGTCCAACCCCCCCCCGTGTTTATTTCTAGATACAAACAATCGTTTCATTACATTAATCCTTTTTTACTTCTTAACGAGCATTGATTTTTTTTTTTTTTTCTCACTGTGCTTTCGCTGTTGTATCCCCCAATTTTGTGGTCGCTGAAGCTCCTTCAGCGGTAGACTTTCTAAGCTGAACTTATTTAATAATTTTGGTTTAGATCGTTATCGATGTTCGAATTTACCTTTTTGTCTTCTGAGATTGTAATGAAGATCGTTAAGGACCCCAATATAATGAAAGGTGTATTCGATAAAAATTCAAACAAGATCGATATTTTCCTGGGAGAGTGTAATGATGCAGTCAAGAGCAGGTGACAATGTGTTATCAAATGATATTTTGTGGTTAGATTTTTTTTTCTCCATTTTGCAATAAACCAGCAGCTGTTACTTACAGAAATACGAAGATCATTAATTTTAGAAGTGTGTGATATGGAGCAAGTTTGACAAACCGCACAGCTAAGTAGGAAGAAAATCTTTAATAAAATGTTTTCCTTGATGGTGTTGGCACGATGGAGAAATTTATAATTTCGGTGTCAGAAACATCTGTTGCAGACTATGGCAAGTTTAACAGTACTCTTCTAGGAAGATGTTAAAGAAGAAAAAGCTGATGCTCCAGAAAGACGAGAAGCTTTGTCTGTAACGTACGTCGTCAGCAAGGACCGCGTACGAAAATACCTCAGCAGCCACACCGTTCAGCGCCGCCATTTCAATTGAAATCTCCCTCTCATTATCATTCAATATTAATTAATCATATAAAATCATTAGTGACACTTGCATGAATTGCTTTTTACTGAGAATTTCTTGTCTCAAACAGCCCTTGAAACACACTACTTCAGACAGTCTATAACGGTGCCCAAAATGTGCATAATCAGAAAGTTTTCTTCGCAGCACTCTGTCAAACTATAGAAATCAAAGGATAGTTTCTTAAGTACTACGTTTGAATAAGTAATTTCTAAGAACCGTTTTCTTAGAAAGAACGGGGTGAAGAATTTGAACAAATAACCCGATTAATCCTAACTCGCTGAAAGGAAAAGTATTCTCTTAATAGTAGTCTTAGTATCCGCTGATGTAATTATTAGTTGAGTCTTGCGATAACTGAACTGTCTCTCAGGGAGACATAAAAGACGCGCTTCTTCAGAAAAGAGCACATTTTAATTTAATGACACATTATTACAACGGCAAGAGATGTTTCGAAAAATATCTCACCTATTGATAAGTGCTAATCAGAAGTTTCCGTGATCTCAATTTGCCCCCTCCACCGCCCACGGTTACGTTGTTGTTTTGTGATGCTGTTACTTAATTAGCGTGCACAGTAGAGAGGTTATAGGAGAGAGAAGGTTAACTTCCATTCCCTTCTGAAGAATTTCATTTAATAAATTTTAAAGATTTTAAATTTTTAGAGCACGTACCAATTGTGCTGGGATGAAAATTTAAATCCCTCCTTTGGCAAAGTAAAGCTCATCGGACCTTCCAATTCAGTTTCGTTATCACCTGCAAAACTTCGTGAGATGAACAACCGGTTCCTCTCAGCGGTTGAGTTGAATTTTCACTGACTCAGAAAGAACTGTCTATATAGCAGCTAAAAATTTTTGCAAGAAAGTGTAGGGTGGCAATTTTTTTTCTTTTTCAAAGCCGTGAACTTTGTGTTCCACTCTAAGCTCATGGTTCGAAAATCGGTAAATGGCTTCGCTGTTTTTGGGATGAATCAGAGGAGGCAGTGACGGTCCCAGATAAGAGTAAACGGGGCTATAGCCCCACCCTGATAAAAACATGCGAATTTTTATGTAGTGCTACCTGATGATCATGCACAATGATTTCCAGAAACATCGCTTTAGCTTCCCCTTTAGAAAATTTTGCAACCTCCACTGAAAACAACTGGTTGAGCAGCGACCTTAGAATGTTTAACTGGGATGAACAATGGTCGCAGGTCTTCCTACAGCCATTTTATTCGGTTGACATTAATGAACTTATTGAATTGACGACGCACCTCATTCAATTACCTAATTTGATAATTAAAGACATTTTCTAGTCCGGGCATAGCCTCGTTCTGTACATATGAGGCAAATTGGGTTTCTTTTCTTGGCATTGGATTACTGTGAATGGAAAGCACTGCTGCAGTGGAGAAGTACATTGCTTTTATTTGAGGCATATGCCAATAGCCAGACCTGTACAATTTGATTAAAAATTATTTATTTAATTCTGGTTAAGGCACAAAATTTCCAAACTGATATATGTGGTCATAGAGAAAAAACATTTGCGTCCTTTTGCTATTCTAGGTTAGTTGCAAAAGGAAATCATCAGCAAATAAATAAACAATCTTTTCCAAAAGGGTATGCTAAGCTGCTGTTATTAATGCCCTAGTAAATTCATTGATCTAAATGGGGAAGGGGAATAAGTCGAAGTCATCGTTACGTCATTTAATAAAAGAAAACATTAATGGACTCGGATGAGAGATAATAAGAAATCAGAGATAAAGATGGACCAGTCTTCGATTACTGATGATATCTGAGACTGTGGCATTAACAGGGCAGAAGAATGAAAGAACGCAAGCAACTGTCAGTAATCTCCAATGCGGAAGGAGGAGAACATGGATGAACTGAAAGGGAATGAGCAACGGAGCAAGCACTAGGTGCTGTTTCCACGTGATGAGTGGATCATAAGTAGGCAGCTGTTTCCAAAACAGTTTGGAAAATAAAAAAGGTGTCAACCTAAAATAAACTCTTTTATCGATATCTACCCATTTTAAAATGGCTTTTTGGTTTTATTTGAAATAAAATGAAAATAGCGAGGTAATTAATTCGAAATTTAATAAACATCTCCCCATGGTAGGACGTCATCTTCGGTATGTACACTTGAATTCTTTCGTTTCAAAGACAGCAAAATTTGCATTTAATTTTTTTGGTATTATTGTTAAACAAACAAATTGAAATGTTAGAAAAAGCTCATTCAACTGACAAATTTTTTTTTTTTTGATAAAAAAATTTCAACAAATTTGTAATTACCGAATGAATAAAGATTATTATTATTTTTTTGTTCTGCTGAAAGTTTTGGAGCATCGCAAAAAAAAAAAAAAAAAAAGATTTGAAGAACGAGAATTTTTTTTTCTGCGATCACTCTTAAAGAAATCAGGTACAGAAGTCGAACGGTTTTAAGGCGTTACTTTGCTGATTAACTCGAAGTAAACACACATACTATTGTCCATTTCTATAATTAAATATAATGAATTGATGCAGTCATTAAAAAAGGTAGCATTCCAGTTCTATCGAATATAACTCTTGGCATTAAAGCAGAGAGTGAACACCATCGTGTTCATTGCCTGCTCTTGCAAGACACTTCACTGCATTTCCAAAATTTGGGTAAATATACACTTATTTTTATTAGAAGGTAACGGTCAGAAACTTGACTATCCTCTCCTACTAATTCGATATCCACTTCGAGAAATTGATGAGGACACGTCCCGATGATATCCCCATGTAAAATTATGATAGTTTGTTTAACCCTGTGCATGCTAACAATTGTATCTTTGCTATCAAGAAATATTAATGCGGACAATCAACTTGATACTTCGTGCGTGTCAAATTATAAATGTATTTACCTGATCTTATATATACCGATGAGCCAAAACATTATGCTCAGCGGGTCGGGACACGGTATTAAAACACCTGATACTGAGCTCCGTTAATCAATGTTACTCTTGTTCTTTAGATGGGACTTAAGCGAGTTTGACAAAGGCCAAATTCTAATGACCAGACGGCTGGTGGGATGCTCACAGTCAGCCGTGGTTAGTACCTACTGAAAGTGGTTCGAGGAGGGGAAACCCACGAATCGATGCTCGGATGGTGCGTGGCAACAGAAGGGCGACTGTGGTGCAACTCGCCGGTAATTGGAATGCTGGTGATGGAAATAATGTGTTTAACCCTGCTGAAACTGGGTCTGCGTAGCCGCAGGCCGCTCCGAGTGCCCATGCTAACCACGGTTAACCGGCGACAGCGCCTTCAATGGGCACGCTAGCATCGAAACTGGTTTTGATGCTCGCGTGAATCCCCTCCAGTACGAAGATAACCCCAACGAAAACTGCCGGATGGATAGATCCATCTATTACTTTCCCTCTTAATCGTCCAATTTATTTAGGCACTTTTCACAGTGTACAATTAAATTTCTTGTACCACTGCCGATAGTAACTTTCGCTTTGTTAACTAACTCATTTGTTAAACCGAAGAAATTCGTCAGAAACAAGTAAGTCTACTTTCAATTAGTGTCTTACTGCTCCATTGATGGTCCCATGAAACCCAGGACCACCGGAAAACCTGGATTTTCATGAGAATCTAAATATTGACCACATATCCTATAGTTTGGATTCCTCCCTCCCTCCACTACGATCGGTTCTGGAAATCAAAGAAACATTTTCAAGGTCAGGGTTTCAATCCGCCGAAGACATTTAACAGGAACTGAACACGGCTTAGGATGCAACTTAAATATGATTATGCGCCGTGAAAAGTGTTTAAATATATTGTACTTTTATGTTGAATAGTAGTTTGGTTCCATTTATTAACAACCTTGTCTCGTTCAAAGCATTTTATTGGAAAAATGTAGAAACTTTATTTTTATTTTGATCAAATTTCATTATGGCGGTTTAACTTATGAACTTATTGCGTTAAAAAAAAAAAAAAAAAAAAAAAGCAATGTCGAACACTGAGAAAACTCGCTCATCCTCCCCAATCAAAACGAATGGGCTGTTATAATTTGACTTTCCATACCGTATGATAACTCTTAATCGGCAAACCACTTTCACAACAATCAACTCTCGTACCGTTTTCAAAATTGACGATAAGAACTTTGTGATAATAAATTAATAATACCAAATAAAAAGGTTTTTGATTAACTAAATCACACTATAAGAGAACGTGGAGGAGATCGGCGTGCCCAGTTAGCCTTTCTGTATGATCGTAGACATGATCAATTGGATCCAGGCCACAAAACTGGCTTGCCACCTTTGTCTGGAGAATAGAGAACCAACTGAACCCAATGTGGAGGTGCAAATTGTCAATTTAAATAAATTCGCCCCCTGTGGAACTTCGGTAGGATCTTCTCTTCCTATTCGATTTATAAATTAGGGTGCTTCCTTCAAAGATGTGCGACCATTCGTCACGATGCTTCACCGAAAAGACAGACCATTGCCATGGTGTATATAAATATATATATATTTTTTGATGAACAAGTGTCTCATCGAAAGATGACACTTTTTCTAGATCCTTTCAAAATCAGACCACTTTTAAAATCATTTTAGGACTGAAAAAACTCTGATTTACTCATGAGAAAATGCTTTTTGAAAACTCTTAGGAGGTAACTTCAGAAAGACGGTAATCCACCTCCTAGGACCCCCCCCCTCCCGCCATCACAAATAATCTCGGCTACTCATCACGTAATGATGATGTTTGCGTAAACACGCTTTTGCTGAATTGTTTTATTTGATAATCCTATTACTGGATCAATACGGAAAGTGATGCCTTTAAACATGTTAAATGCAAAAAAAAAAAAATTTAATTATTTTGCCCGTTTAATGGTGTTAAGTTTTTTTTTTTTTTTTTTTTCTGTAAAGGGAATTTATTCAAAGCGTTCATCAACGTACCCTATCTACCGCCGGGCTACCAACATATTTAGTGATCATTGATGTTTTATCGCGAGCCAGCAAAGGCAACTCAGAGCGAAAAGTGCGTGAACAAAGATTTCCTCAGGCCTGCCTCTCAGCTACAGAACATCACGATCAGCTAAATGTTAATCGCCTACTGTGAAAGGAAGTGTGTTCACGCATTATTGAAGAACTAACAGTTAACTCTGAAACTTTATCTGC
The DNA here is from genome assembly GCF_048544385.1 of Mastigoproctus giganteus. Taxonomy (NCBI): domain Eukaryota; kingdom Metazoa; phylum Arthropoda; class Arachnida; order Uropygi; family Thelyphonidae; genus Mastigoproctus; species Mastigoproctus giganteus. The sequence goes on from NC_143581.1 coordinate 124,695,811, forward strand.
TGTTGTAGGTCTTGATAAGTTTTTCTTTTTATCTTGGTTTCCCCTTTCCGTTCACCTATAGAAACCTAGAAATTTGGAACAGCCTTCTGATCCAGTCCACAATTTCTAGAATTATTCTGAATATTCTTAGGGATCTATCAAGTAAATTTCGTATCCATAGGTTAAGCTGTTTCCCGTTCCCGCGTGCCCCTTTGTGTGTTTCTCTATCTCTTATTTTATTTAAACTCCAAAGGAATTAATGCGACCTAAGTTGTCCGGACAACGTCCCGAAATTTTGCTAGTAAAATTTTGAACACACCATGAAATTTGTTGTATGAACTTTGTAAGAAGTTCTCCCATAAACCACTTCGTTTTCTTGTTGATAATTTGCATCGATTCCTAATATTTTGTCTCATTCGAATGGCCACCGTTGTCTAACGCTCAAACGCAGCAGTAGTACGCGCGTTCAAACGAACACGTGTAATACTGCATCCTCGCAATCTTGTGAAGTCCTCTGACCTAATGTGCTAGTCCCGGATACGTAAAATAATAATACTGAATAAATAATTTTTCTGTTTATACTCTGGAACGACTACATAAGGTCAAAGGAATTCACGAGATAGATAGAATACAAGAGCGTCGCCGTATTTAGTAGTCATGTGGACTTAACCATTATTCAAGCGCGTTACGTCTGTATCCCAGTGCCTGATCATTCGGCTAACTGGGAAAACATAACCAAATAGTGTGGAGTCTTTGCTCCACATAGGGAAAAAGATCTATAGGCAGTTCTTTTCCATTGTAATCAGATCGCTGTCGCGTAAGAGCCTCATCCCAAAAGAAGCAGGATATCAGTTTTGATTTCAGTGACATCCAAAACCATTCTTTACTGCTGCAGAATCCTAAATATGAAACCTGAAAGAGATAACTTTTCATTAAGAAACTTATGTTTGAATATAAGTGAAGTGTATGCTTTTATAGAAACTCCGAGTTAAAGTGTGGTGGATTCATCGGTGTATGATCTTCATTTCAAAATGCAGATTTAGAATAATTTCTCCTCTAAACTATTTTCACATTATTACTATTTTAAAAGATGCCAGTCGTTTTCTGCGCAGGTATTTTTAAAGACAATATTTTGGTGAAATACACTGAACACCCAGACAAATTACTCTGGTAACAATAAATGTATATTTCTCCTACTGCATTATTATTCTACGTTTCTTCATTGATCCTAGAGTACCTTTAGTAATCAAAGCTTTATGGAGAATAGCTACACCATTACCTTAACAATGTCTATAAGAAACTTTACAAGGAAAAGGCAGAATCACAACTGTAACCATAACCCGGTTTGCCAGCTGAATTAATCTCATCAGGCTGAAAGGGGTTTAGCAGTGAGTCCGTCTTTGTTTGGAGAGCATTTTCTCTAATCTTGACAATTGAACGTCTCAATGAATGAAAATCCGTAAAATGGATGCGGATTTGGTTAAGGTTAGTAGACTTTTAGTAGCACTCCCCTTTCTTCACTGACAAAGAGGTCATGAGCGTGATCCCTTTACTTTCGAATGCGTCAGTCTTTGGTGAACTTTAGAAAGAGGCTGCTGACGTTTATTTTTCGCAACAGTGTAATTTTCTCTGCTCCATTGTGTGACCCATGGCTGGTTTGAGTGAATAATTGCACACGATATACGCACCGCTTAATGCATGCGCAAACGAAATATACTACCAGGAGAATCTGTACTTTTGTGTACATGCGCATATATGACAAATGCAGCTCGTCACGTGTATACTGTCACGTGCGATAAAATGACAACATTATTTCTGGGAATTGCTTTTACATCACACGTTTCTAAATCTGTCTGCTCCCAAGTATCAAAGAATGGAGTTGTGTTTATTTTAGAAGTGGCCTCGGGTGTCCTCGTGAGACGAGAAATAAATAAACGGAGGGTCCTTACGTCAACTTTGTTTAAAGGATCCAAGTGGTTGGAAGTGTGAAAAGAAGACTTTGTTAGTCTGTGTTGAGCAAGAAGTTCGCGGAACAGAGATTTGTTGGATGTGGGCCATATTATAGAGGCAATTGTTTGTCTGTGTTATCCACGGATGCGGTGACTCAGTTGATTAGAAACATGTTAGAATAAATGACCTACTTCTCCTCACCCCCTTCAGTATTATCAAACTGATGTGTCAGAATTAATCATCTTTCCCGGTCGCACTTTATCACATTATTGCGCAAATAAGTATATTTCGTTTTCTGCGAATTTCTTCGTGATTTTTGTTTCCTTTCCGGTTAGCTGTTGATACTATTTTGTTTGAACTTAAATACTTACAAATATGTATGTAAATGTTATTTCAAGGGCCACCAAAATTGCTTTTATAAATATTTTGTTAAACCTTTCTCGGTTTTTCAATACCTTAGTTTTTAGAGCTTTTAAAGTTCATGTATTCATAAAAGTAACATATATATATATATATATATATATATATATATAAGAGATATATCGACAATCATTAACGTAGTTTTTGTAATTTAGTTACCTGATTTTATGGAGTTAAAAACGTTACTTATTGCGCTACCATCCATCCCTTTGAATCGTCTTTGGTTCCTACATCGGCTAGCTTATTTTGACAAAGTTGTTTAATAATCTTGCTTGAAATAAGTAAAAAGCGTGTGGTGACTCACTGGAGAGGCTCCAAAATTTGCAATTTGCTAAACCGTACCCTCCCTTCAGTGATAATGATTTCATAATTGCCTCAGTCAGAGCGGCATGTTTCCTGTTAACCCTGCCATTCTGTGAGTCGTGTATATTAGCAGAATAGCTGGTTTTTGTCATTTTTGTTTTTGCAAGCAAAATATTTCATTAACTTAAGAGAAATTAAACGCGACAACTAGGAAAATTGACAGGACCAGCCACACCTTAAGAATATTTGTTGGGGATGATAATTGCGAGATGTTCCACCAAAAAAAAGACTTTCATGAAGATTGATTAAATGCATTTTTGTCCATAATTTGACCAGAATCTCGTGCAGGCAACACCACAGGGACCGGAAGATGGAAATATCTGCATTTCCAGCTGTGATAATGTCAGCGTCTGATCTATGAAAGCGGCTTCTCTGAGGAAATATGATAACAATTTACTGCAGCAGTCTGAAAAGAGGAGTTTATTGATAACACGGCACGAACGAGCAGCCAGAGAATTATGGAAATAGGTTGGATTGAGACGTACTAACAAGAAAAATAAGCGCATTTGCCACATGCACAGCTAAAGTTTGAACACAATTGATGTGTTCAAATACGTTCATATATGTACACAGTAAATGCTAGTGATGAGGCAATTTCCCATGAAGCATCAGTGTTCTTGAAGGACAGTTTGTTTTTTTCTGGATGAAAAACTACTTCTTTTTAATGCTTACCAAAGTTTCTGATAATTCGAAATGCAATAAAGAGTTATTATCCATTCTTTTCCTTTTTACTAATACAACAAACAATTTGAGGATAATTATTAGACAGGGCATCGAGAGGTCATGAAATCTCGATTAATCTGCTTTATTTTCGGACTATCGCTAACAGCATAAGTACGATTAAGCAGTCACACGAACAATACATATTGAAAAATGGTTGCCTTTTCTCATGTTTGAAGCCACCTTCTGATGGACTCTTCTTTTTTTTTTCTCCCGCATAGTGATCAGCCTCGGGCGAAGGTTGAGTTCTTTTCATTTCACAAACACAATACAAAGACACCTCATGGACTCGTATGTATATTCGTGTCGTGTCGTTGGGTGGCTCCCAGACTTTCGTCTATCTCCGCTTGTTTACTCTGCGGGGAAAGAAGAAATCGCAATATGTAGGTGTAGTGTGTTGTTATGTCAAGCGACTCTGCCACCAGGGAGCAGCCACCCGATGGGCAAATGCTACCCGGTGCCCATCCCTAATACGTAAAGCCAAGCCTGGGTCCATTAGTTCTATCAGTGCAATCATGCACTATAATCCCGCATCCAGACAAGGGAGGTAACCCTCCCCACGCCTGAGTAAAAAAAAAAAAAAAAAAACTATCATCCGTCTTGCAGGAGTGCCAAACAAATCCCGCACCGGCTATCTTATCCACTGCCCGCAATAAATAAATAAAAAACCTTTTCCCCCCTTTTCTTTTCTGCACTCATGCAAGTTGAACAAAACAATAAAAAAAGTACAAGTAATTTCAGATCATCAATCAACTACCAACCAAAGAGATGGCCTTCTCTTCTTGACAAAAACAGCTTTAGCAAATTCTTCCAGAGCCAAATAATTAGACAAATAAATAACTTCACTGCCATTACGTAAATCTGTTAGCACAGACATCGACTGCTGTCTACACCCATCATATAGTGGGCAGCCATATAAAACATGATGCCAGGTTTCCTCTGCTTTACACGTGCAATAGGAATCTGCTTTTAACCAAAAATAATGTAATTCAATTCACCATGCCCTGTAAGCAAATAAGACAATTGCGTATTCAAAGAAAGCCATTTATTCTTCTTATTATTAAACAGAAACCTGGCATCAGGTATATATAGTTTAGTAACGATACCTGTTGTACTTTGATTCCATTTAGCTTGCCAAACATCCAATAACTTTTCCAATATGCGTTTCTTTTCTTTTTTAATATCAACGTTGACATCTATGGTTAAATCGAAAAAAGTAAAATGAATACCTTTTCTTATAAAATAACAAAAAACTCTGTAATGTACGTACAGATCTAATGGCATATGTCCAGCTAAAACCTGAAGAGCATGGGGTGAAGTTGTTCTACACACACTTTCTACTGCTAATAACATAGTTCTTTGTAGAGAATATGATGATTTGGTTACTTCTGCTGCCTCTATCTGGGTGACACAAGTCACCCAGATAGAGGCAGCAGCAGTAACAATTGGCAAAAATATTGCCTTAAAGTATTCCTTCTTAATCCCCATTCAGCTCTTGATATTCTAAATGTGGAAGCACTGAAATTCTTAATTTTATTAATTAAATAATTAATTTGGAGTCTAACATCACTCCGAAATACTTATTTTGATTCACCAAACGTTCTTTCACCTCATGAACTTGGTTACCTTGCCGCAAAAACTAGCCAAGCTATTCACGAAGCCACCTTATTTTAGGAACAGTCACGCAAGACCGCCAAATGAGCAGACTCTTCACAGTCATAAATCAGGTTATACTGCTGTAACTACTTCGGTACAAATAGAGGGGGAGGGAAGTGTAGCCAATGAAGGACAATATCCAGTTGCAAAAAGAAACACCTAGAAACCAAAAACAAAAGGTAATCCACACTTTCAACCAGACATAAAGTACCCGTATCTCCAAGAGGCTTCGCAGACCATGTTCGCCTTTCTTATCGCTAAGATGATTATTTATAAATTGCTAATGCTTGACAGCCATTTTTGAAAATGCAAAATGACCCTTTTTTTTCAAATTGCACGGTTTATCATTGAAAAGATATATAATCTGGCATGAGCCATTCAAAAATGACTGCTCAAGTGTAGCGGATGAACTTATTCAAACGGACCAATGCAGCGGGTTGGATGAAATCCGAAATAAACCATCGGAATGTATCCTGGAGTTCAAATTTTATATCCCATCTGTTGTACAGCTCCAATCTTGTATTTTCTGATTTTTGTTTGTTTGAACTGCTTAAAGTTTCAACACAATTGCCCGCACACTTCTATCAGAAAGCCTGTGAAGTCGTTGAAATTAATATATTGACGTTGATCAAAAATATTGTATGCTCATGTGTCTGGAATGAACTGTATAATCCACGACGAAACTCTCCCTCTTGATACGAATATACGAGATACCACGATAAAGTAACCAGGTGAGATTTAACTTCAGCAGTCAGCCAAAATATGTAATATGAGTCGTTTGGATTCGGTTTTTGTGGAACAGGAAGAAAAAAAAAAAAATCATGAAGAATGTTTGATTGGACGAGCGAATTTTATATCATGATGCTGCATCTTTCCACAGCTCTTTTGGTAAGGAAATTTTTAGCAAATGAAATAATATCGTTGGAACACCACCGTATTCTCCTAATTTTTCCCATCTGACTCTTTCATACTTCCACACATCTAAAATTAATTCGATGAGACCTTTGAATAGATACCATTTTGACTCAGTTGAAGACTAAAAACCTGAACCTTTCAGTACTTCCATTGCTTGAATTACTAAAAGGACTTCGAATAATTTTTTTCTTAAAATAAATCTCTTACTTTACTGTCACATCTCTTATAGGAATACTTTGAGAGCAGACGCTATTGATCGTGTGAGAATCGAATTCTAAGAACGATGGTTTGCTGTGATACAATGGAAGATACTTAGATTGTTGGTATTGGGCTTAACGACACAAGGGCTACTGAGGCCAAATTGATGATACTTAGAATCTGTGGGGGGGACATAATTGAACACCTTTAGTGAAACGATATACAGGTGTAGATGAAGGAATTTATTGTGAATATAGGTCATGGAAGGACAAATTTGCGCACACTAAAAAAACTTGAGAATAGCGTTGGCCAGCAATAAATCAATTTTCTTATTAAAACTAGCAAGCTAATCTAATATGCCAAGTTTGACAGTCATCAAATATAAAATAATAAACATTCCGAAGGGAGGAGAGTCTCGTACATGTAATTAAAATATATTGATTATAAAAAAATTATACGAGACTACATAAAGCAAGTAATCTTCTTCTTACAGTCTCCCCTGCTATTACCTGCTTTTGTGATATTTAGTATCGAATCGCCTTCCTGTCAAAAATATCCGCTCTTTGCATTTTCTTGAATGCTAAATTTTGTCTTTTGAATAAAAAGTGTTTTAATTGTGTGCAGAAATATGTTCACAGATGATGCTGAAAGGGGCAGGGCCCAGTTTGAAAGGATTTAAATTAGATTACTTTAATGATGGTGGAGTCTGGCAGTGATGGTCGATAACCTTAAGTATAGCATAATATTAACTAAAATTTTGACTTGGAAAAAAAATCTTTCATTTAAGGGAGCATATAAATGAAATAATTTAAGTCAATTTTTTTACATTAATCAAAATGTTAAATATTCTGGGATGTTGGGTTAGTTCTAATAGACAAGCGAAGTTCCCAATGCCTATCAGGACAAAATTTGAAATAATTCCGAATGCAGAATCGTTTCAAATAGCAGTATAGACTCTATACTTCACTCGAGAAAATATTATGTCATAACTTTCACACAGGAGTACAAATTGCAAAGAATTATTTGGTTTTAGGAACCCAAGATTAAATCGCATAGCTGCATACATACCCTTTTGAAGTTCTTTCTGGAAAGAGACAGGGGTTCGAGATGTAAGTTCGAATGAGCAGTTCATATTCGATCTTATTCCTAAAGAGACTACTAATTTGCAAATCACCACAGCAGGGTCTTATATTTCGATTCATCTCGAGGTAAATCGAAGTAAAAACAACAGTAATAAACAGTAAAGGAATTCCTTTAAAAAAAACACAGGTTTGTAACATTTTATTTATTTGTCATTATAAATAAATTTCCAACGTCATTATGAGAACGTCAAAAACAAAACCACCGATGACTGAGTCGAATGATGAAGGAATACAGTTCTTGTAGATTGAGAGCTAACAACACCCTGTTGAATGATTGTGCAACATCCTTTCTTTGTATACATATCCATTCATTGGAACACATTTTAGATATAAAAATATTTGAATAACTCACTGTCTAAGACAACATTAAATTTACATTCTAAGACAGTGCGATGGGCCAATTCTAACAAACAAAGTTGTATATAATAAACAGTGAAACTAGCAAGTTAAAAACAGTCGTTCTTTCAAACCGATTCGTCTTGCTATCAACACTTAACAATTAAATGAAAGTAGCTCTACAGAGCGATTTGAAAATGGAGGTCAGTATTTCATGAAGATTTTCTGCGCGACAATACAAACAACAGTCCAGAACCATTTCAGATTTAATGCACCGTTAACAAGCTATACAATCTCGAACTTCCGTGACATCATTTCCGCCCAGGTACGTAATGGTCAATGTAACGTGAAGATAAGCAGTCGAGAAAATCGACTACGATGATGTGTGGACATATCTACGTCATCTTGTTTGGAGTGCAATGCCATTCATAGAATTAAAGTGGCTGCAATCAGCCTATGCCATTTCGCGTCATGAATTGGCAAATATAACATACTTTGTACTTAAAGTAATGATTTTAGTTTTGCAATTTTATAAGTTCCTTAACTGCGTGTATAATATTATATGAAAAAGAGATCATAAGGTTATATTGAATTCTCTGTAATGAGAAGAAATAAAAATGTATCACAACATTTACTTGACCTTTTATGAATTTTATGCCAAAATAAAAAATTGGTGGCCCCTGACCTAGACACATGCTTAGCGCACTGCAAAAGATGCTCATGAATGCTATTTTACATTCACGACTTAGTGTGTATTGAGCGCTGCACAGGAAGTCGTGAAGTATGCCACCATAGAAAAACATCGTCCGGATTTAGATCGGTTAACTTTGCAGCCAAGATCTCGAGCGACTGCTCAGGCTATTCGTATCGTATGATAAGTAGTCGAAATGTCAACGATGAAACGCAGGTTTTTTTTTTAACATTGAGTTGATTCACTAATAGCCAAGAGTTGCAGTTATGCCCGTTAAGCATTGGCGAATGAAAGTTGACTTTGTCCGCCGCACATTGCAGAAAACGTCTACATATCAACACAAGTGCAGGAACCACCGACTAAAGCTACAAGGTCTGCCTGACTCATCTTTAAAATACTTGAGTGCATGCCATCTAACGAGTATTAATGGAAGGGTCAGCGTTCACAACAGTCAGTACGGTTGATTCCGAATGCCATATCGAACGGGGTTCATCATGTGATTCTCCCTATGGAAACCCTATTCCCGGAGTTTGGGTTGAATTATCAAAAGTATAGTAACAGTTGGAAATATTTTGTGGGGTGGGCTGTAGCATTTCATTGGCGTTCACCTAAACAAAGAGCATATTTACATGAGCGAAGATATTTTCTGTAATGATGGGATGTTTTTGACATTATCTATAATGTGAGTAATGCGGCGATTTGTAGAAACGCTTCCGATAACGGATATGACGTCACGAAAGTTCCAGGTCGTATAACTCTGTCCTATATTCGAAAATTTCCTACAAACATTGTGAAATATTGACTAGTATTTTTGGATCGCCCTGTATAATTCTGCGAATATGCCGAGGAAGGGCATTAACAAGGTAAACTACTAACCCTGTGGAATGATTAAATTTTTAACATTTAAAAAAATTAGCTACATTCGATGGTGTAAAAATTAATTTACGATAAGTGGTCAGATAGATTTAACAACCTCATCTATGTGCGCAGTTCGCAATATTTATCAACATACGATTGACTATTTTAAGAACATTTAACAATGGCAATAAATGCATCCTTTCTGTTGCATTTTAACTTTAAAAATGGATCACAAACTGTTATTTCGCAGCACCAAACCATTAGTTTAAAATTCTCACAAGGCAAGGCAAATCAGTGCAACAGAACAATCAACGTGTTTCAGTCATGACTCTATATATTGGATTCGGTTCGTGATGATTAGTTAATGAAGAGTATTCCCTATCGATCCCAGAATAAGTTCATTATTGCTTCGGATGCTGATCGCTTTTATGGTGGAATTGCGTACATCGCCACTATATGTACTGTGGGCGTGTTCTCAGTTGGTTTCAGCCAGCAGATGAGCAACAAGAATTAGCGAACGATAATAAATCCGCGAGGAACTGTTCGTTGTTATTAAAGCTTGTTCGTGAACCATTGTGATGAGCAAAGATTATGGAGGTGAAGGAAGATGAACAACTGGCGCGTTTGGTAGCGTAGTTCGTCTAATTGAGACATTAGTCTGCATGCAGCTTCTGAACTGCTGTGTACATCAGAAAAGTGCGTTTATGCTCTATAAGTTATCAAGAAAGTACCTGTTGTATGTCCATATCCTGCAGGCAGCTAACTTAAAAAGAAATTTATACTGGAAGCTGCTCGTAAATAGTATGGCAATATTTATTCAATATTACCATGTAACACGTGGCCTCTAGCTGTAAAGGGACATGTCTTTGAAATAAACTGATATTAATAATAAGTGCCCAGAATGAAGTTCATGCAATGCAATATGATTAGTTCTTATCTCTAAGGTGATATATCGTGGCCCACGAGAGTCAAAAGTTCGCTCTCATTGTTTAATTCAAATGAAATGCGAACATTAATATTTCTAAAATCTGGAAATGGAATTATTCAAGTTTGTATAAATGCATTGGCGAAATTGCGTCAGGATCTCTTCGATGAACTTAAGGTAATTTAAAGCCAGTTCTTGTTGGAAGTTATTTTCGCATTAAAAAAATTATCTGGTCAGAGCTACTCATTCCAGCAAAGACTGTCTTACATGAACTCTGTCAAAAAAATGACTGACCCTAGAAAACTCGCACCTGAAAGCCAAGAAATGACAGTCGAATACATCGATTAAAGCCAATCAGTCAGAAACAAGGAAGCCATTTTGAAGCAATGTAATGTCTAGAGTGGATTATGTTTTGGAAATCGAGGTGTAACGTAAGTACACATTGATATTCATTCATCACATTTTGTACAAACCATATACTGCCAGAGATCAGAAAAGGTTGGCGGCCACAGCCATCCTTCGAAAGTAATGACCTTCGTAACTTTTAAATGATTAGCATCTATTCTATGTGAATTCACCTTACACTAACATGTGGGTGATTTCGTTATTGCAAAATGAAATTCTGTCTCCTCACAAAATCATCAATTACAGGAATACAATCTCAGAAAGAATGCTCACATCCTCATGGTAGTTTACTTACTCGTTGTACTGGACCTTTATCTTCTCCACTACGCACTGAAAACTATTCCAGATACTTACGTATTGAATTAAGTACTTCGGTGTTCTGTTGCAACCATTTAAACCAACTTCTCAAGGCCTCAGTGGTGTAGCCAAGCAGATTGCTGTGCTGTATAAACTTCGACTGGCAATAATTATTCTGTTTACAGTATCCGCTGTAGAAAAAAAATACTGAAAGAAAAAGAACAGATTTTGAGGGAGATGAGGAGAAAGCAACTTCACCTTCTGACTTTACTAGCACATCGTTTCGGCTTGCTCTCCAGCCCACTAATAAACTAGAATTCTGGGATCCCTAATAAATATAACTTCTTTGTTTTGTTTTTTAATCCTGTAGGACAGCCATCTACTGTCAAAAGAAGTTTACACCTTCATTGTTAACCCATACAATTCAACCATGCTAAAATTAACACCTAGACATGCATTTTTCCTGGAAGCTTGTGGATTCGAATGCGCAGCATGCCTGCAAATGTTATTATAAGCTCATTAAAAAAACGAGAGCTCTGTGCTGTGTATTACGTTTAGGATAACCTTCGTATAATTAAAGTTATTAGTATTTTATTGTTGTTTCATCTCTAACAGCACAGCCCTTGGACTACATATAAAAAAAATTTCGCATTAGTGAATTACCGAAACTAGAACGCCCCTGTTTGTTCTGTATTCTATACCGTTTTCTTCGTGGTACAATGGTTTATAAATTGAGAGGGCTTGCTCAAGTCCACTCAATGTAGAAATCGAATTCGGGTGACCGAAATGTGGCTTGAATTCTGTAGATTAGAACAACATTTGTTTGTGAATCCATCCGAAGTAATTCGTAAAAGATGCTAGACGCTGTTTTTTATCAACAAATTATAAAATCGCTAAATATTACTGGACTATTATAGATTATTGTGAAGAGATAAAAACAGATCGCTCTTAATTTACCACATTCGAAATATATTCATAAATGAGAAAGATATCTAATAATTTAGAGCTGGAACATTAGTTCCTTAACGTACTTGTATGATCTATAACTGAATGCCTAAAGACGCAGATGGTTCCACTAATCCTTTGAGAAACCAAATGAATTTCTATTCATGCCATTAGTGGGTGTGTGTGTGTGTGTATTTTATTCTTTTTCAGTCTGGTTCTAAACGTTTAAAGCTCGTGTCTTTCAAAACATTATTAGAATTCTTACAAGATTTTAATGTGTTCCTTTCTATTATCAGTATTACACATTTCGATGTTATTTATTTATCCTTGCAATACGATAAGCAATTTGGCACTTTGATTTCCCCATTGTAATCTCGTAATGCATATTTTATTAAATGACATGGGTCAATTTATAATCACCACTTACTGCAAGTTCTGAACTTTTTTTTTTTTTATCTGATTATATAAAATATGTTCTATTTTTATTCGAATAGTATTTAAAAGCACCAAGTCAGCTCATGATTGGATAACGGGAGACAATGATTGATGTATTGAGCGATTTTAATGGCTTTCAAAGATTATACCAAAATACTGCGAGTCCATCGTAACTATTAAGTTCTAAATATTTAGCTGTAATTGGTAGCCAAAATAAATGCTCAAAACATCGATTTCACGAGATACTGACAGAATTAAAATTTACACTTCTATTCTATAGACACCAAAATAACGTTCATATATTTTCATGCTCATTATCTCATACTGTATAAACAACTCCAACAAAGACCACAAAGGCACAGATTGCAGACTGCATACAAACTACATGGCAAACATTAATATTTCATTTCAGCTAACAACAACGAAACATACATATATGAATAAGGACGAACTCCTTTATTTACACCATTTTCTAGCTTTTCTCGTGCAGGGTAAATGCATTTGGAGTAGGATGCAGGGTTGTCACGAGGTATGCTCATTTACTATATCAAAATATATCCTGATCTTTATAAATACTCGTCTATATCGCCAGCTATCTTACATTCCCAAACTAACCTGTATTCCTTCTTAAGTACATTTGTACAGCGATGAGAAAGAATGAATTAAATAATGCAAAGACAACTATAAGATGTCTACGTGAGGCAAAATGAATAGGCGCATTTCATCAGACACCCATGATTACAATATACAGAGTACTGGGCACAACATACATCGTTACATCACAACAGCAAGCTTACTGAGAGTCCAAGTTATCATCTGGCATTTCTTCGAAAAACGTGGGCAGGTGGATTTGTCTGATCAAAGAAGAAATACCGTCGTCTTTCAGTTTACAGCGACACAAGATTTTCTTAAAAGCGAACCGAAAGTCTTTGCTAACCAGACCATATATAAGAGGGTTGATAGCTGAATTGCAGTATCCCAGCCAGAAGAAGACGGAGAACAAAATAGAAGAGAAGCATTCTTCGCAGAAAGCTCGAATTAAATAAACAGTGAAGAATGGTAGCCAACACAAGATGAATCCTCCCACAATGATTCCAACAGTTTTTGTGGCTTTCGCTTCTGTACGGAAACGCTTTGCGTGCCACCTAGCGTTACGTTTGCTCAGACGATTAAAAATATTTCTCCCTGATCGGTGCTCTTTATCGCTTCCACCAGAAGGCAGATTATCGGATGATTGTCTTGCCGCACATAAACTTTCCGATGTTTCTCCGTTCTCGGTCTTTCGATAATGCATTTTGACGTAATACTGTTTCCCGTTGGATTTGCGAGCGATGCTGGTGTGTACTTCGTCTTGGCTTTTTCCGCTGGCCACACTGAGCGTTCTTCTTGGAATAATAATATCACCGGGTCTACGATACTCTGCTGATGAGTGCTGATGACAGTTTGGGTCGGGTGAGGGGTTGCCACGATGTATTCTTAGTGTCAGATTCTCAGTGTCCGTTTTTACCCGTCTAGACTTCGTGGTTCTGAACCCGCGTTTGATGGCGCGGCTAGTTCTAATAGCTGCTACGTAGATCCTCCAGTAAAAGAATAACATGATTAGCATCGGGATGTAGAAAGACCCTAGGGCCGAGTACACAACATAACCTCGGTTGTTGATTAAGGTACACTGAGCTATTGAGCAGCGGGAGGGAAACGTTGCGTTGTGTTTAGTTCTGTTCACAAAACGAGCCACAGTCTCCACACCAGCGTGAGAAGTGTTGAAGTTGCTCTCGTTTAAAAGCGCAGACTCGTTATCGTAGTCATACAAACTGTCGTTATCATAAGCAGCAACATCACTGTCCAACATCTGATCATTCCAGCCTACTAATGGCGGAAAACAAATGACGAACGACAGGACCCAGACCGAAGCTATTAGTAGTTTCACCCGGAGAGGGGACATCACGCTGCGGTAATGGACTGGGCGCGTGATAGCTAAATAGCGATCGATGCTGATTGCACACAAGTTTAAGATTGACGCAGTACAGAGACACACATCCACTGCTAACCACATCTGGCACCAAATCTCTCCAAAGATCCACACCTCCAGAACCTCCAGAGAAATTGAATACGGCAGCACGGTGATCCCGACTAGAAGGTCACTGACGGCGAGCGACACTATCAAGAAATTTGTTACCGTGCGAAGCTTAGCCGAAGCAAACACGGCTAATATGACCAACAGGTTCCCAGCTACGACAACGGCATTAATCACGCCCAAAGTAACGATGGTAGCGACAACCTTCACGTCACGCAGCTTTTCGGCGTTAATCCAGTCAGGACACGAAACCATCTCGCCGCCTTCCACCACCAGAACACTGCTGCTGTTGTTCATGGTCGATGAGAGGGACGCTGCTTCTCAGTGGCTAGCACCTCATCTGTTTGAATAGGAATGCTCTGTGACCTCTTGGTCGGAGCACCGGCCCATTATCAGCGAGTAGTGTGCTTTGTGATCTTGGTGGTCCTCGTATAAATTTTGCTCGAGACACGTCATGGCCAGAGTCGAAATCTGGAAAAGAAAATACAGTAAACTCAATTAAGTGATTGGCATTGCTTTTATATTATAATTAAATTGTTTTTTTAATATTATTTATTATAAGTAGAGAAACTAAGAAATAAAGTATATTGAATGGCGGCAGAACCTGCAACATTTTTCCGTATATTCTGGCCATTAATTTTGTTAGGTCTAAAGCCAATAATAATATAGTGGGCAACTGACTGTAGCATTAGTTTGAATATTGATAGCGATATTATTAGAACTTCAATGGATATCATCTGATTTTGCCTCTCGATAATTATTGCTTTAATATTAGCTTCATATATTTACAAAGTCGCATCCAATATTGCAATGGAAAAAGAACTGAAGTGAAACTAAAACAAAAGACATGCTATTAGAGAGGAGAAAAAACGAACAAGTTAATTAAATGTACGCAGTGCGTTAAAAGTAATAATAAACCAATGAGTTTCACGCGCATCCGCCATATTTCTCATTCAACGCACAGCAACAAATATACACTAGTGTTCAAAGAAAGTGCATCACCTAGGAATTTCACATATCTAACCCTTTTTCACGATGGTATGTTACATTAATGACTAGCATCACAAATAGAAATATAAACAAAAGATATTTCTTAATAGTTATTAGCATTAGCATTAGCAGAGGCATATGATGCAAGAAAGCAAGCTTATTCATCATCAGCCAAAAAAAAACAAAAAAAAAAAAAAACCCACTCCCATTTCACCCCTCCGTTCGTTCGAAATACCTGTCCAGTTGAGCTTTAAATTTGTTTAGGCTATCAACTTCAACAACCAGTGATGGAAGTCGGTTCCACCAACCAACCACCCGCTGGCCAAAGGCAAATTTCCGCACATCTATCCGACATCCGTCCTTCCTCAATTTGAATTTATGCCCTCTGAGGTGATTATTCTGAGAAAGATGAAGAATCCCATTGGCATTGAGCATGCTCAAACCATTCAAAGCCTTATACACCTCTATCAGATCACCTCGCCGGTGCCTAGTCTCCAGACTCTGTAATTTGCAAAACTTAAGCCTTTCTTCGTAAGAGCAACCCTTTGTTCCATTTACTAATCTTGTTGCCCTTCTCTGTACCCGTTCCAGCAGCTCTACATCCTTCTTGAAATGAGGCCTCCAGACCTGTATACAGTACTCAAGATGTGGCCTTACCATTGCCTTATACAAGGGAATAATCACCTCCTTATCCCTGCTAGAAAAATTCCTGTATATCATTGACAAGACACCATGAGCTACTCTTGCAGCTCGTCTGCACTGCTCAGAGAACTTCATATCTGCCTGCACAATTACCCCCAGGTCCTTTTCATTCTCCACCACTGTCAGTGTAGTACCGCAGAGTTGATACGTTGCTCTGGGGTTACTGTTTCCCATATGCAGCACTTTACATTTGTTGATGTTAAACCTCATTTGCCACCTCTCAGCCCATCTGTTCAACCTGTCCAGATCCTGTTGCAGCAGCATAGCGTCAGTATTGCCCTTAACGACCCTGCCAACCTTTGTATCATCTGCAAACTTGGACATTAAACTTGATATCCCATCATCAATATCATTCATAAACACCGAAAACAACAACGGACCCAACACTGAACCTTGAGGAACTCCACTAATAACATTAGTCCACGTTGAGCAGTGTCCATTGATTACCACTCTCTGTCTTCTGCCACTCAACCATCCCCTTATCCATAGCAGCAATTTGCCTCCAATGCCACACTGCTCCAATTTGTGCAGCAGTCTTCCATGTGCAACAGTATCAAAAGCCTTTCTAAGATCCAAATATATAATATCAAAGTTATTCCCTGCATCCAGTTCTTTTGTGACTACATCATAGTATCCAATCAAATTGGTCAGGCAAGACCTGCCCTTAACAAAACCATGCTGCGTCTGAGCTATAACTGAATTCTTGTCTAGATGATCCTGCAGTGCTTCTTTAACCAGTGCCTCCATTAATTTACCTGGAACAGAAGTTAAACTAACAGGTCTATAATTACTTGTGTCAGCCTTTGAACCTCCTTTGTGAATTGGGGTCACATTTGCACATCTCCAGTCCATAGGTACCTCCCCTGAGTCCAAGGAAGCTCTCATAATTATGGCTAAGGGTTTGCTTACTTCCTTTGCTGCCTCCTTTAATATAACTGGATAGATCCCATCCACCCCAGGTGCCTTTTTTATGTTTATCCCCAACAATCTCTCCTCCACTTTCCTCTCAGTTATTACAAAATCATCCAGCTCACTGCCAATGTTTACTTTACCTACATCATTCTCCTTCCTGAATAACTCCTCATGCGTGAATGTAGATGCAAAATACTCGTTTAGATTGTTAGCCACCTGAGCAGGATCCTCAACTGTTGAACCATCAATATCCAGTGGACCAATCTGATTCATCCCTTTCCTTTTCGAGTTCAAGTATGTAAAGAACTCTTTTCTGTTTTTCTTTGCATCCTTTGCCAAGGATTTTTCATAGTCTGCCTTTGCCTGCCTAATCTCCTTTGTGACTTGGTTACAGACCAACTTATATCTATCATAGGCTTCCATGTCACCCATTAATTTGTATGTATCCCATGCATTTTTCTTCTCTGCCACATGTCTCATTAGTTCATCTGACAACTATTTAGGCCTAAACCTTGAACAATATTTCTTAGTTGGTATGTAAAGCCTGGTAGCCTCCAAGATTAGTTCCTTGAATGCTTCCCATTTTGAGTTTGCTGTTGGTAACACCGTCGAGGCATTGACAAGATCAATTTCTGAGAATAATCAACTGAGAGTTCATGGGTTCAAACACCAATTAAGAAGTTCACGAAGGATCTTTGGTTTCTTTCTGGCAACTGCAGATTCCACACGATACCAGCAATTCTCTATAGGATGCAGGTCCGGGCTTGTCCTGCCAGCTAACAGCTATAATGGACCGTTCTTCCAACCATTTTTTCAACTGTAACAAATGTAAACACATTACTGTCGAACCTTTAATTCAGAAATGAAGCTAAAGTAATTACAGAACTGCCTACTTATACTTTTCGCCCGATGACAAGGAGTAGAGTCGTCCTGAAAGATGCAGTTACTTGGCAGATTGAAATGGTCTCTAATGGTTTGCAGCAGTTTGCCTTCCAGTATAGCCAGGTATCTATTGGCATTTACAGAACGTTTTATAAACTGCAGGTGATACGAAATGCACCCCCCATATCATTTGGCTGGTAGGGAATTTAACTGTAGACACCTTCTTTCTCCTCAAACGATCCAAGGATGGCATTGGTAGCCATAATCAGGTTACTAACTGTTGATCTGTTGTGCAAAGCATAATGAATTTAATGAGGCCTGTGAGGGAGAATGTGCATGGTAAGTGTTTTCAGTACTGTTTTTTAAACAAACAAGAGGAAAAAGAGATGGGTCTAAAGTGCTTGGTTTCAGTTGGCTCGGTAAACGGCCATCTAGTGATTCTGCTACAATATACGGTGTATGGAAAACCCATGATATATGGGGAAAAAATAATAATAATTGCTGGATTTCAACTGGTCCAATTTTTAAAATTGGAAAAGCTCGAAAATCGTTCTAAAAAGGCCAAATGTAAAATTTCTTGACAATTCATTCAGTGAGAATATAGTTATTACATGCATATGAGCGGACTGACAGCCATGGAGAAGAGAATAAGCACCTATGCTGACGCGTCAAAAAATTCTATCCTTATAAATTATAAATTCAATGTTTTCGACTTTAAAATGTAGCAGAATCACAGATGCGTAATAAAATTTTACAGCCACCAGTTACCCGAAATAATTGACAATTAATAAAGAGATCACGTGCCACTGAGCGATAAGCAGTTATGTTTGATTCGATGCAACTCACACGCTATACACAAAAAGTCGGTGATTGTCTAATGTTTGATTTTTCACGTACTTCGTAATCAGCCTGCAGTTTTTATTTCAATATGCATCGCACAAATCATTCTCAGCTTCCTCAGAAGAGATTACGATGTCAACCCATTTTTCCGGCAGAGCTACTAAAGCAATATGCTTTTTATAAACTGTGTGATTAGCATAATAATTATAACTGCGATAATGACACGAAAAAACTCAGCAGGAAATGGGGAGGTTGTGTTGTCTGAAATAATGCATGAGCTTTTCTGAATCAATGTAGTTAGCGCGCTGATGTGTATGGAAAGGATTTGGCTCACATTAATTTCATGCATATACTGTATTTGTGATTTTATCACTTTTGGCAATAAATGAAGAAAAGTATCAGTGGCTGCGAGGCATTACAACCGTTATTATCAATGCTGATTCTGGCATAATACTTAACTTTGTCTAATAGCGGTTTGGCATTTGTTGAGCGCCTTTCAGCAATTATATTTTAATTTCTCAGTTACGTTGATGGATTGATTCACGACAAGCATTGTCCGGTCTGTTTTATTTATTGTTCATAATAATTGAAGCAGGTTTTACATTTATCCGTGGATGCCGTTAATGTTTATATATTGAACTTCTAAATTGTTTTAGCAACGTATTCTCTCGACAACACGTTTATTTTCAATTCACCCTTCTCTTCTTGTTGGTATAGTAATAAACTACTTAATTTGTGTGTCTTAATATATAGCCCTATTTATATATACGTGACTAGGGCCATATATTAGAGTGAAGTACCGTATCCATAAAAAATCTACATATACCGATCATTTCGTAAGCTTTTAATCAACCACACGGATTTAAAAAATCCGTTTAATGCAGCTATATAAATACTATCCGTAGTGGACAATTTTACTTGAATTTCATTAATAGCATAACAGAGGCTTCAGAAAAGCTAGAAAATCTCACCACAGTAAATAAAATTATAAAAGCAACAACACGTTTGTCGTACTTCCATATCATATCCAATTAGCCAGCAGGAGCCAAGGTGCATTTCTATGACTGCTAAATACAGTGTTGTTTCTCGTGTGGTCCTCCCAGAGTATAAACAGAAATATTCATTTATTTTAACAACATTGCTCTACTTTCTCTTCGTATGCCAAAACAGGTTCTACTTCTATAATTACAAATACTCTGTGCATGACAAGAATGCTGCAGTACGAAATGTATTGGCTCTACATACAGTAATTTCGAGATGGTAACTCCATTGCAGAGTAGTCCTGGAGCCTATTACCATAATTAGTGGTTTTTTTTTTTTTTTTTACTACTGATAAACTACACTGAGTTCCCACCAACTATGAATCATAAACCTAGAGTTAGTAATGGCGTAATACAAACGTCCTCAAAGATGGAGACTGAAAGCGCATAATTTTCAAATCACTCCTTTATTTGGCTCTTCATGAACTACAAATTAGGAAGAGTATTCTTGTTTATCGAAGCAATTAGTGTGGTCATCAACACGTTTTGGTGTTAGAACATTGTGATTTTGTTTTAGCCTAATGCACCAAGATGCCATTTCGAGTACCCATTAAACTGGGCTTTACTGTCCACTCTCTTTATGAACTTTTCCCTAAACGTAGCTGAGTAGTCAGCCTCAGGCGGGGGTTACACGCAATTAAAGTCACCTATACTGATACCTCATAGCGTTAATTGCTTTGGAGCTTAATAAACACCTAAGTATCCTAGATACAAGTCATATTCCCTAGCTATTTAGTTGAATTGCATTTACTGAAGAGATGGAAAAAGAAAGGAAATTAAGATCGGCAACAATAACATCCGCCTCGTACCGAGCAGTGATTTCAGAGTTTTACAGGATTCCACAAGGCACTCAGAGAATAAATCAAATTTTCCTCATTTCTGAAATCCTGCTCTAGTAGTTCCCAAACGTCGCACGCGAAAGGGTTTAAAGGGTACACCGCACAATTATTTATTTTACTTTCAGAAAACAGTTCAATAAAATTTAATCAGTGTGTGACCCAGACATCTGTGAATTACTCACTTAATAATTATGCCGTTTATTGCTCGATTTTTCACCTTTCTGCGAATGAATGTACAGTAACTGGGTTCATTTTAGAATGGCAGTGACAGTAGTTTTTCCAAAAAGTGCGCTTGACTAATCCTTTATTACTCGGTGACTGTTGTAAGTTGTCGTGTAAAATGTTAAAAAAGTGTTTGGTACATAACAATTTTAATACAAAATAGTAGGCATTAAAAATGCTTTCTTCACTAGCTAACATGTACTTAAATTTCTGATACCCTTTATTCGCCCAAGAAGGGCGAATAAAGGGTATCCAGGTTAGCGCCCTACTACGTGATGGCACGACAGAAGTATAGAGAAGATATTGTGGTAATCTGGAAATCGACGAATTTTTGAGAAGCAGTTTTTTCCCTCTCTCTCTCTCTGGGTGAAATCTGCATGCACGTACAATCAATGCCCGTCTGAAAATAAGTACTAAAGCAGACACTGATCGTGAAGTAAATTAAATTGCTTGTTAGCATTTGCACGAAGCTTCATTCTTTTGAGCTTGGAAAATGCCATGTTCTAATTGGCTAATGCAGAAATAATCACCTCACGTGTAATTTAATTCCGGTAAATGATCCCTTCAAGTGTAGCAAAACGATACGATCTGTGTAACTAGTCGGGTCCAGTTCACCTCGCTGCATTCTTGGCATTCGTGGTGTCCATCTTGTCTCATTAAGTGACATTTAAAGCCTGTACATTTGTGGAAGTTATTCCATGCAGACACGGTTGTGTCAAACTAATGGAGTCTTCGAGAGCAGTCAGCTTCGTTTACGGTTGTGCGGGGATATTCGGCTCAGAACAATTCTCACGATGGTTGTATGTAACTAAGCAGCATTAGTGGGAAGTGCATCAGTTTAACTTCATACACGCCTAGATACAGCAATCACGGATGTGCAGATTTTGAGGATTGTTACAACCTTTCTCAAACGGTGCAATTTAGGATAAGAGAGGAAAAGAAATAGAAACTGCAAGGCAGAATACTAAAATCTCTCTCTCGGGTGTTAATAACAGCGTAAAGAGAGAATGTGGCAGCATATTTTGCGCAAAGTTTTGAGGGTTCTACAACTTTTTCAGGAGAAAGTTCAAAGAAGACGGACTGTCTTCTAGTGAGAAGCTACCCAATATACACTGAGTGATCACTGAATTATGACTACCTACCTAATACCGTGTTGGACCACCGCTATTCGCCTAGGCGTTGACTTCACTAGATGTCTGAAGCCGTGAGCATCTGCACGGGGATCACTTTCCATGCTGCCTGTAAGGCTTCCCACAGACAAGTGTTCAATTGAATTGAAGCTAAGCGAATTTGGAAGCCAATCAAGATGGATGATATGTTCGCTGTTTCTCGAACCACACGTGCACATAGTCTCGTAAGAGCTGCCAATAGATCTCACCAGTGAAACATTGGTCTATGCACCAGGGGTTCTAGTTTTTGTCAGAAAAACGTGCCCCATATTAAACCACCGTCACCTAAACTGTATAGGCTTATTGACATCGACGATGATCAGCGGATTGTCATTTGAGATGATGTCAACTGTCGCTTTTATTTTTATTTGAAAGCGTCCCCTAGCAAGAAACTGGAAACTCCGCTATATACATATATGTATTGTACACCTTCATATGATATTCAGAAATATAAATTGAGGCGCAAGGAGCCACTGATCTTATGAAGTCTATCATGAAAATCTTTCTCAGTCAGGTGAGCAAGATTTTGACTAGCAAATAAAGATTCATTTCTGAGATCCAAGTACTCATGGCAATAATATATAGTATGTCTCCAGAGCTGTGCAGTGCCACTGCGACTTTTCCGAAACACCCAGCTGGCTGATTTAGCTTTCCTAAAAATGAGCCACGACCGGTTAATAAAAACATAGTTTGTAGATTATGCGCAAACCATTTTCCTGATGGAACATCAACAACAGAGGGAAAGAACCTACGAGTTATTTGAGTTAGCCCATTTATTATTCCAAAGAGTCATTAAGATTCGCTTCGCTTCATTCTCAAGATTACGAATAATAAAGAGTTGAAAGTCATTATTCTGTAAATCAGCCTTTTCCTTGTGACAATCTGTAGTGCAGCAGTGGAGACAGCTCTACAAACTAGAGTCATCTTCAAGAGCATCATCCTCTGAATGGAATACAGTTTTTTTTTTAAATTAACACAGTCTATCCAAGCTGAGATATAGGAAGAAAAACGCAGTCATAAAGAAGAAATAGTGTCGTTCCTAGTAATTCTTGCTATCATGTTAACAAATTTTGTAACCTTTTCAGATAGAAAATTGATATGGGTGTCAATGAAGACACCAAGATATTTAATTTTCTTACCAGGTCATCTGCATATGCAATCATATCAATATGACTTCATTACATTTCGTCTAATACCAATTTCCACATTAGTGGGGCATCCTCGAATTCCAACTAGACTTAACTGTAAAAGATCTCTCTGAAAATAATTCACTATGACGCCCGATGAGAGCATTTTGCGAGGCGAATGATCAATAATAACACACTCCCCCAAGAGATATCGACGAAAATGCCAAGAACATATTGCATTTGAATCTCTAACCAAAGATTTTAAAGCATGCGTTCATAGACTTTATCCAAACCTGGAAGATAAGAAGAGGGCTCAGTTTTAGGTTTTTCAGCTGACTTCAAAATGATCTTAGGTAGAGCATCCTTCCACGGCGAAGGAAAAATTCCTTCAAGCAGGCATTTATTGGAAACAGTTTGAAGAAACGTTTAATAACTTCCCTTCGATGAGATCCATTGACAAGGTGATCAAGTATAACATAATAGGCCGAGCCAATGTACAGTTTCAGAGTCCCCACAATGCATAGAACTTATCACATTCCCGGATGACCTTAATTTGTGTAAACACAACTTATAAACAATACCCCATATATTCTCATTACCAGCTGTTTGCACTGTTTTTCTATGCATCAAATTCCTTTTAGCTATTAAACGGGTATATAACAAATAAATAAATTTTCTGTTTATACTCCGGCACGACAACCAAGTCAGTAGAGTTTACAATAAATTGTCAATGCAAATATTTAGTAGTCGGGCTTGAACCCCGGCCCACTCAAGGAACGCGTGCTATGCACTCTCACTCCTGACCACTGGGCTACGTCATATTTTCTTTTGATTAATTGATACTCAGTTTTCAACATAGCAGTAGTGATCTACCATTGAGACCATATAACGTACTACACTATTCCCTTATACGAACATACACGTTGCGTAATCCTCTTCAGTTCTGTCAGCGGGAGGTAGTTTAACCCGTTCGACACCATTCTTTGTACGCCGTGAGAACCGATAAGACGTTATTTCCAATGTGGACACACCCGTCGCATCATCTCCCACAGTCATGCCCTTTTGAAACTCCGTGATATCTTTACTACATCTCATAACTGCTACTTTATCACTTTGACTTGCACGACCAGATGCAAATTACCACTGCTGTAGCATAGCATAGTCAATTTACCGATGGAGTGGTCATAATTCAGCACACTAAATAGACCTATTATGGATGGCAAATATTGAAACAGAACAAAAATTTAAAAAAGGATCCTATTAAATTTTGCAAGTCAAAATAAACTCATTCACTCTCAGAATACGAACAACATTACATGCCATCCTGCAGGATGTGTCTCTTTTCTTGTCAACCCTAAATCTGAGCAACAAAGGCAAGTTCCAAATGCGATCAATTGGAGACAGAACAGTTGTTTGTAATATTGATGTCAGGCCCTCTGCATGCTAGATAAGCGTATCAATATCACACCATTACAAATGGTATCGTGCATTTGTTGGTTTTAGGGAATCTACTTCATATCTGGCGCACCCCTTTTTTTGGTGGCTCGTATCACGAAGACAATATCTAGATATTTGTGTAGCATGTGCTCTAGCAATGAACGGTCATAACATTGGACCATCATGCTTTAGACAGTACCTTGAAATATTGGTTCCACCACACCACACCACATAGGTTTAATGGTTTGCGAGAGGGACGTTTTAGTTTTTAACCAGTGTGGAAAACCTGATGACAATTTGAACTTAATCCCCTTCCACTCAATATGTACAGATAGAAATATAACCAGTGAGTCATCGCGGGTACCTCACTTTTAAACAACAAATTCAAGCCCAGTATGCCGAACTCTCAGGAAATACCTCGAAACGTACTTCGGTAGGGTGGTCGCACCAGATCTACACTGCATGCCCGCAAAATAAAAGCGTTCCTTCATCTAAGCATGATCACATGAAAGGTTGATTGGCGTTTGCCAGGAAGACACCTTCGCAGTAACCCCTCTTTGTGCTCAAGGCACCAGAGTTTCAATAGACAGTCTCGACTTGGACCTATAACGTGGACTTCCGTCTATCTCCACCTGATAAACTGACTTTGTGCAGAACCTCTGCAAAACAGACCTGTATGGCAGGTCTCTTCGCCGCCAGGGAGGGGCACCTGCACAGCCGCTCCCTGGTGGCGAAGAGACCCTAATGGCCGCCCATAGTCACTTGGTACTGGTCTTCTATTTTAAGTTCCTCATGCACAAAAATCCCGCTCCCACACCTGAGCGCTATAACATGGACTTCCTGTTTCCTTCCCCTACTCTGTTCATTTTCACAGCGTAACCCAACACAGTCTAAATTTAAAACTTTGACTTGGGGTCGCCTTCCCTATTGGCTCCATATTTCTGACTTTCGCCCCTACTCTGCCTAAACACCAGCGAACCCCCATACAATGTCAAAGTTCAAACTGCGTACGAAAATCCTGTTCGGCCTAACCTTTCAGCGACTGCTTCCAAATACTATTAAATTATTATTATATATATATTTTTAAGGTCCTTGCCACTGAAATCTCAGAAAAATTAGGTGGCAAGACCTGCCAGAGTACTTATCTAAAAATACTGGTGTACCTGGTCTGCCTCCACAAGGCATAGTGTGGACAACGTTGGGCCTCAGCAGGGGTCTAGCGGCTAAATGGCCAGAAGAACAAGATACACTACACTTTTAATTCTCTGACTTTTACAGAGTTCTGTATACCACGCGGAGATGGGGGAAAACCCTGGTGCTGTTAGACACGAACACTAATATAGTGTCGGTCCTAGTATGCCGATGTCATTTTATATTAAGATTAATTCCTTGTTCAAACATTTTGTCTTTAATGGTTAATTTGTAGCTGAATTTTGCATTTGTAAGATTCCTCTGGTTATCTGTGTAGGGAATCAAAAATGTATACCAGTTAATTTATTAAAGAATTTTATTATTATTTTCGCTAATCCATATATTTTCCATCCATAAATGGCAAGTTTAAGTTTTAACTATGGAAATGTTTACTAATACGATTCCTTAAATACTTAGAAGAAAAATAACCTTAGCTGTACGCAAGTTGAGCTAAAATTGCTAGTTTATTGGGTATTGAAGCGTGCTCATGCACTTTAGTTATTCAAAACTACCGCATAAGTGAAATTACTGAACCAATGTAAATCCAGCTCTACTGCCACGATGTTCTGTTTGATGATAATTTTTTTGTTGTTTGTTTCATCAAAACGCCGGTCTATAAGATTCTTCGCTGGTGCGGGTGGTTTCAATATTACAGCTCTCGGTTTCGTATATGAGAGGTTTTACAATTATTATGATCCCTGCGGGATGTCGCATGCAGTTTCAAATTCATTAAAATGAATGAGTTGGGGAATGAAAACGCGTAGGATTAAAAAAATCTACTGAACTCACGAGATGAAACTGCTATGTTTACAGGATGTGTTACTCTACTACGTCATAAATGAAACACGTTTCCTCTTGAGAAATCTATTTCGATTTCTCAGCTCAAATCTAAGAGGTAATTAAAAGATAGGCGACCGCATTAGGGAACAGGAAACGTATGCCGAATGATGTATCATTTTAATAATATCGTGTGCACTCTGGAAGAGTTCTTTATATGTCCAAAGTCAGTAGTGTACTGCATTATTAATGAAAACAACAACATCGTCTTTGGGGGGGGGGGTTATTACTTGTTGTTGTTTCGACTTCCCTACTGAAGTCACTATCCCACCATACTACAGTACAATTCACTACCTCTCAATTTACAAATTATTAACATCAGTTGTATTTTACTTAATATGAATCCTCGATGATTACCCAATCATTCTCTTACATTACCAAGTTTCGTTTCTAACCTTTACATGAAATGTATTACAACAGGTATCCTGTTACCTCAGTAATGTTCACTGTAAATCCCTTAGTCGTCCCTCTTAATAAAATTTCCTTCTGTTTACACCTCACCTGATATGTTATGTTGTGTTGGCACCTGGCCTAAATTAATGCTATAGGTTAACATATCCGTACAGTACCACCCTTACATTATTTCATAACAAATTAGCTCATCGTTAGAAAGAACTATCAATCAATTTATTACAGAGTTCGGAGTTAAAAAAAAAAAAAAAACAGGAACAGACTTACGTTCCGAATTGGCCGCTACTTCCAATTTTCTTGCTCTTCTTGGCTTGCATATCTGCCCAACTGGCCAGACACAAGTGTAGTCTCTTACACGATAAAACTTCGGAGGAACATCTTGCGATTTCATTGCTAAGGACGCCGACCACCAAAAATATCTACTTCTTCCACTTCAACCCGCAAAATCACGACTTTCCCCTCTTAGACCGAGGTTCGAGCCCGTCACCACCAAATACGGAGGATGCGGAAAGGTCAGGGAATGATCACCACATATCCCGGAACAATATGGCCTTAATTGCTAATGCTCCTAAAAACCAAACAACAACAACTTGTTCTATTACTCCCCCAAGGACTCTAACCAATCCCCCCTTTTTTTTCACACGGCACTATGGCCCTTTCATGTTTGCCGGTCACCTTCACTGCTAAATATAGCCAACTTGCCAAAATATCATCCCTTCCCTAGTGCTGACCGCTGTCTCTGTTTGCTCTCTATATTACTTGTTTCCATTTACATGTACGACTATAACTTTTCCATCCGGTGTTTCTTCAAACTTTAACCTTATTTACAATAAAACTAAATATACGGCATTAATGCTAATTCTTGATTTATTTTAGCAAAACAAATATTTTAATTTGTATAAGACCTACATCTTACAGTCTATATGGACTAAATCAAAGCGTATTGTCAATACTCTATCCAGGCAGGCAAATGGTATATTTACAGAAATCTGTATTTCTGCCTTCTCCCAAATATTTAAGTTTGTGGAATTCACTTCAATGCATGTGCACTGAATCTAGTCACAGCGTTAGTTATGGCAGGATATTGAATATGGAAAATCAAATCTAGTAAAAAAATGTGTTTACTATTTCATTGCTTAATAATAACAGCGAAAAAAAAAGGAACCTACTCAATGCGAATGATATTATTATTATTATTATTATTATTATCCGTTTATTTCCATAAGGAAACCACCCCGGGACGGCAAAGTGCCAGGAGGGTGCTAAGTACATATCAGGGTACGAGATACTACGTGCAGTGGGTTACATATACTGAACACGTAGTCTCGTCCCGAAATATTATATACACATTTTATGTTTAATATATATAGTATTTACACATTGATGATTCTGTACATACATTATACAACTGATATATTTACAATTCACTAATAATTCCATCTATAAATTACATATTTACATAACTGTTACAGAAGGTATATTTTTACAGTCAACAAATTATTATTGCTCTGAAAGCAGAAAGTTTCTCTTTTACTCTAAATTCTTTGGTACTTTGCAGCCGATTCATATTTTGGTAAGTCTATACGAATCCTGGAAGATCTCTTTCCGGTATGTTGCATCCTCACACAGTTTTTCGGCATCTATGTGTAGTGAGTTAAATATTTTCGCTGCATTTGATGGGAAGAATCTTTGCAGGCTACTAAGATTGTTCAGGACTGGACGCAGTGGATTATTTACTTCCCCGCAACGTCTAGCAGTGGCACGCGGTTTGACTAGAATATTATCCAGGACTGGAGCATCCACTCTGCCTGTGAGCATTTGTGCGAGAGTGTGTATGTTCCTGTTAATTGTCCGCTGCATCCAGGGTGTGATGTTAAGGTTTGAGTAGAGAATGGCCCTTGAGATAGTAAAAGGGTGACCAGCAATTCTGTTAAGCCATCGCAAGAACCAGTACTCGATCCCAAGGACGGACTTGTAATGTGAATCTGGAGCTGAAGACCAGATTTGCGAGGCATACATTGCAATTGGCAGGACACACATTAAAATGTACTTGGTCGCTAGCTGAGGATCCCTAATTCCTACCAGTTCCTGTCTAGTAGCCCATAAAGCGGCGAATATTTTTGTCTTCATATGGGCGAAGTGTTGAGCAAAGGTGAGTCTGTCATCCCACTTAAGACCCAGGTCCAGGTGAGAGTGCACTTTTACCACATTAGACCCGTTCACAGAGATCGAAATGTCATTTTTATTCTGCTTGCAAGTTATGGTCATTTGGGCAGACTTCTGCGCATTAATACGGAGCCCGATGCAATCCAGGTAGCTCTCAAATTCTCTGATTGTGCTATTTGCCATCTGACAAATACCTTCTGCTGATTCATGGTCTTTGGAAGTGATGAAGAATTTTACATCGTCAGCATATGTTATAAAATTGTAGTACCGTGCAAGAAACGGCTCCAGGGCGGCCGCGAAGAGAGTAGCCGAAAGAACTCCCCCTTGTGGCACTCCTCGCGAGATGGTAAAGCAAGATTATAGCTTTTGGTGCTTAACAATAAGTTTTCTATGTTCTAGCAGGCTGGTTATTATAGTTAACAAATTTCCTCTTACATTAAAATAATTCTTTAAAATCGCAATGAGCGCTGGAATTGAGACGTTGTCGTAGGCTGCGGAGATATCCAAAAAAATAATATCAATTTGCTCCTTCTCATTTAGTGCTCTCTGCACGCGAAAAAGGGTTTCCAGTAAGTTTGTTATTGTTGATCTACCCGAAATAACTGAGTGCAAATGCGGTGGTCTATGACTGAAGCAGTGTTGATTGATGGTGGGAAGCAGTGCTTTTTCGAATACCTTCTGTAGGGTGCAGCTGACAGAAATTGGTCTGTAATCCTTAGCCAATTTTGGGTGTTTAATCTTTGGTATTGGGGTTACAATGTAATTTTTCCAGGCTTGCGGGAAAGCTCCTGACCTGATGATTTCCTGATAGATGTGCAGTAATAGATCTATTATAAATGGGCTACTTATCTTAAGGATGAACATTGGAAATTTGTCTGGTCCAACAGTGGCCTTATTGGGCAGATCGTTGATTGCTTTCATTACGCTCTCTTTGGTGATTTGTATTTCACTCAAAGGAGGTCTTGTTGGTTCCTCTATTGCCGAATGGTTTCGCTTGTTTAAATCTTTCAGGAATTCAAAAATTTTGTTACCATTATCAGTGTTCTCAATTTGATTCAGTCCATGCAGGTTACTAAAAGTGTTATTAGCCCATTCCTTGAAAATGCATTCAGTCATTTTCTATTGCTAGTAATTCTTTTTGCTATTTTTAGTTTATTATGAACAACACTGCAGTGTGCCTGTCTTTTTGCTTTGATGAAATGTGCTCTTTCTTTCTTATAACGAATGTGATCGGCAGGATGACCCGTTCTTTGCCATTTTCTATACAGTTTTTGCTTCCTGAGGAAACTTGCTTTCAGTTGTGGGTTAAACCATTCTTTTGTTCTCTCAGATATTTTGATTTCTTTTGCTGCTCCTTCCAATGCTGTTTGGTATAGCTTTTTAGTGATCATTTCTAAAGCTTCGTCTACTGGCTTTTCTTGCAGGTCATTCCAGTTGTAACTAGTCAGGTGACTGAGAATGACCTCTGATTTAATATACTTCACGGAGAAAAGATACTTACTTTGCTTTTCCCAGTTCGTGTGGTTACCCAGCATGTATTTGTGTATCTTCAGTGCTGCTTCTATTTCAATGGGATTGTGGTCCGACTTAAATTTTATGCAGTTTTGCGCTAGCCTTATGTCTAAGGAACTATGATACAACAGGTCAAGTTGCTGCATTCCCCTTGTCACTGGTGTCGGAAGCTGCGTTAAGTGCAATGCACCCAATGTAGCATCCAGCTCTTTCTTGGCCTCCCTGTGTTTCGGAAAAGGCAAATTAAAATCTCCCGCTATTATTGTGTCGACTGATGGCTTTAGATTTGCAGCAAGCCAAGCATAGAGTTCGTTTCTTGTCTCCTTTGAGTGCTCAGGTGGGAGGTATATGATGCATAACTGTATTTTCCCGTGCTCTTTTGAAAAGGTAACGCAAATCCCTTCAAAATTATTTGAATTGGTTTTTCGTTCTCTTATAGGCTGGTATTTATTTTGATAGCAAATTATAACTCCCCCTCCTCGCCTATCTGTTCTTCCGGTTCCCACACATTTGCAGTTTGCTGCCGCAGTTAGCCGATCTAACTGTTTTCCATTTCCCAAATGAAATCCAGGTCCTCGTACATCATCATCGTTTGTAGGGTGTGGAGCTTATTTGAGATGCTCCTCACGTTTTGTACAAACAGGTGGATGTGATGTTCTGCATTCCCAGCTGGGGGTAGTTTTCTTGATTGCTATTGAGCCCGATTCCTTGCATCATTTTTAACCAGTGGTCTGGCCCATCTGTCTCTGTAGGGCTTGACTAAGGTACCTACTGGCCAGGCGCTTACGTCTTGTAGGCGAGTTGCTTTATCTGGTGGACAAGAGATTATAAAGGAGGAGTAAGCTGGGTGTCGTGTTTTCACCTGCTTTACTTCCACAGTTATCCCATGTTCGCCCTCACACATGGCTTTAATGTTTCTGGGCTGTGTTGTGGGTCCCAGCCTTGATACAAAAATTTGCTCTCTGGTTGCAACGGAAGTAATGTTGTACATTTCAGAAAACCGTTTGTTTGTTTCAGGTGTGTTACAGGAAGACACGTTAATACTTTCTCTGTGAACTGGATTACGTCGTCGGCTGTCCTCGGCGAGAGTAGGCATGAAATTTTGGGATGGGCGGGTTTTTCTACCCTCAAAAGTGTTATGCTTTTTAGGTAGCATAGTGATGTGCGCATAAGTGAGTGGGTTTGCAGGAACATGATTTGAGGGGGAAGATGTAACTCTGGAGTTCGTACTCTTGGAATACATGCCTGCTCCAATCATTTCAGTTGATTCCTGTTGTCCTAATATTTCTGAGGCTTCTTTATTTTGGTTTCGACTTTTCCTAGTGGAATGTGTGGAGCCATTTCCTTGTGCTGCCCCTAAAGTTTCACTGGGTTTGGTGCTATTGCTTGCGAGGTCCTGCTGCAAACAGACAGTTCGCGGCTGGGCTTGAGATTCACATATTATTTGGCTGTCTTGTAGTTTTGCAATTCTTTCTGATATGTTTTCCTCCGAATTCAATTCTTTTCTTGTCTTCTGTTTGTGATTTTCAATGCTTTCTGTCCTCCTGTACAATCCATGCATATCACTTCTACTTTTCTTTGGGTAGCTCTGCCTCGCATAGCAAGTTTCGTCGGTTACGGGAGCCGTTGAGCCACCTTGTGCAACGAGGACGGATTCAAAGCATCCTAGCTTTTCCTCCAGTCGTTTAAGGGTGTGCAATATTTTACTGTTTTGTTCTTTGAGAAGAAAATTCTCTTCCTGCAGTTCCTGTAGCATTTTATGTACAGGGATGAAATTGCTCGCGAGGTTTTCAGCGTATTCCACAGCCTGCATCGAAAAGGGGCTGATGCAGTCTGCAAGGATATCCTTTAATTCCGTACGCGAGACATATTCTTTACGGTTCTCTTCCTGCCTTTCATCCGGGCTATGATTGCTCCTCTTTCTAGCGAAACCCCCTTCAGAGTGCTCGCAGTCTTCCAGGCAAATATCGCATCCCAAGGTTTCAAAAATTGATCCTTCAGGATGGCCCAAGATGCCATTTCCAAGGTCAGTCTGCGAGAGGATTTCTCTTGTTGCTTGTTCAAGGTCATTAATCTGTTCTGTGCAAGAATCTTCACAAATGACTTCATTGGGTAATTCTTCATTATTTTTCCCTGTTTGTTGCCTACAGGCGTTACATTCAAACTTGCGTTTTCTAGTTTTGTTTAATTTCTTAATATCTACAGAAGTACAATCAGGCTTATTGCAATAGTTTTTGTGACAAGTAACGCATTTAATTATGAAGTCATCATTGGTCAGACATATACAGCAAGTAAGCGGCACGGCTGATGCGCTGAAATCTGTCATTCTGAAATGCAAATGGGGGCTGGAATTTCAGTAATTTCGAGGAAGGTAGTCTTTAGTACAACAAGAATGGGCACTTCTATCGTTCGATGACTAGCCTATGAAATATGCAGGTGGAAATGGGGGAGGTTTTAATCCCTAACTTTGTCACCGCTTGACCTTGTTCAGAGCTTAAGTGCCGTATTGTCTTAAGCAGAATATTGCTATGTTCCGCTGCACTGAATCGCTATAAACCAACCGTTCCTTTCAACTATTACGCGAAGTATGAATGCTTAAAATCAAGATTAGACATATTACCTGTTCAGGATTCCATTAGTAGACACTATATCCAGATTCCACTTCTCATAAGCTCTCTGTCAATATGCAGTTCATATGAAAGAATCATGTGTTTCTCGTCCCATTAAATTTTGTTTTCACGCTGCAAGTGTACCACTTAGATTTCAACCGCCAATCTCAGATGAATGATATTGAATATCTGCAGTGACTGATGTGCTCTTTAGACTTTCTTTAATTAAAATAAATTACGAAAAATTCAAATTCTGTTTCATTAGCTGTACTGTTGTGCGTACATTTGAGTTGACCACGGTTCGAATCCACGTAATAATTAAATGGCTGGCTGTAAATAAACTCTTCTTAACTACGCGGTCATACCTAATATAGACAGAACTGTATCCAGATTTATTATTTAAAATCTGAATTAAAGTGGATTACAAAATAGCGATTACACAGCATGGGGATCAGCCATCTTAACTCGCAATTTAAGTGTGGCGTGCTGCACTCGATTCTATTCTATTAATCTTGTACTAATCTACATTTCTGAAGAACTAAAAATTATAAAAACATAAATCCCGTTAAATATATAAATATTCATTTATTGCAAATACAGCAAGCCCATCACAGCACATGGCTAGGGGCAGGTAAAAATACAAAGGAAATTACATAAAATAATCGAGTATATGTACAAAGCAGATTTTAAACAATGACTAGGAATTTTAGTCGTGAATTTAAAAAAAAAAATTGCAGAACAGGACATTTGGCTTTCAGTTGCAATTACTGGGTTGGATTTGAATCGCTGGTTTCTTGAATTTTCCCTGTTGGGGGCAACTATTATATTGGCTAAGTTTGGTGAATCACATGCAGAGGTGATCAACTTTGCAAGAAGCATGACTCCAGACTCGTTAATCATCTGCTGCAGAGGCTGCTTTATTTTTAGGTTTTCATAAAGCTTTTGCCTGGATATTGTATGGGGAAAACGAAGCTTACTACTGAGCCATCTAAGAACCCAATATTCTAGGGCAAGGAATTTCTTGACGGTTACTTGAGGAGCACCAGGACAGAATGAGAAAGATGCATCTTTGAATATGCTTAATGACTGTTTTTCTGTCTTCAATCGCTGCTGTTTCTTGTTTGATTGAATTTTTTGAGAAACATATAAATAGTGGGCATTAAAGAAGAGATTTTTATCAAAAACAACTCCAAGGTCTTTGTGAGCATAAACATTTGGGATTGGGACATCTGCAATTTTTATTTCTATGTGGTTGGGTTGTTTCTGAAGGGAATAAGTAATTTGAGCATATTTGCTTGCATTTATAGTCAGATTGAGATCAACCGGCGGCATTCCTTGGGGAATGCCGCCGGTTGAGGTTGACTAGAATATTGTCAGTACTAGTGGAAAAGAGGAGTAGGCTGTTGAAGATAATCATTGTGTCAACGAGAAAATGATTTTTTAGTTTTTGAGATCAATGTTGTTGAAAGCACCTTTGATGTCAAAATAAAGTACATTGCATTGTGCCTTGTTTGGATGCGTACAATGGTGTCATCTATGCTTGTTGTTGTGGAGCGCCCTCTAGCACCAAAATGCATTTTGAAGATATGGGAGCATGATTTTAGTAATTATTGACGAAACAGCAATTGGTCGATGGCCGGGAGGGTTATTTCTGCAAGGTTTTTTTGGAATCGGCGTGATGCTGGGAGATGCCCCTGGAAATGATATGCACTAACGAATCAATAATGTATACGCTGAACAATCTAATAATTAAACCAGGGATGCCGTCAGGACGTATTTGGTTAACTGCACGCTGAATATTCTTGTTCACAAGTTAGTTAATTAGCAGGGCTTGATCCGGAGACACATCATGTTGCACTTTGTCTGCTTGTCCATAAGAATTAAATGCTATAAATCTGTTTTGTATACCTTCAGTGAAAAATGTCAGATCTGCCTGTTTCCATATTGCGTCTTATCCATTCAAAAACTAGTTCATGCTATCAGAAAGCTGTTGTTTTTGTGCTTTAGCGTGGACCTAACATAATTTTTTTGAGTCAAAACAAAGCTCTGCACTTTTTATATTTTATGTGTGCCGATGAAGTACCGTATTTCTTCCACTGTCTGTGGTATGGTCTCAGGTGAGAAGATATTGTAACAAGTTTGGATGTCGACTCTGCTTTCAGTTGATGTAGCCATTTTATAAGAAAGGTGGTGTCCTGAATATTTTTAAGAGTATGGGTAGTATTTTAAGAGCTGCAAAAACTTTTCTTTCTGAAGGAATTTAATTGATGATATTCTTTTAATGATTTCCAGAGGGGGCGAGAATTCCCGCTGCTAAGTTAGAGTATACAAGATCAAGCGCTTGATTATCTCTTGTAACAGGGACGTCGATTTTTTTTTTTTAGCTCCTAGAACTAAAAATGAGTCAAACAACAGCTTCATTTGAAAATTATATTTGGGCAGGGGAAGGTTAAAGTAGCCCATTATAATGATGTTAGTTTGAGGCTTAAGAACAGTAGTGATCCAGGTTATTACTTCATTAATGATGTCATCAGTAGGTCCAGGCGGAATATAAATATTATAAATTTTGAAGCAGGGAAATTCCTTCAAAGTTGAATGTGTTCAAAACTTTAATATTGGATTGTAAAATTATTGCTGTCCCACCACCTCTACGATTAATTCTTGATGTCATGAATGCCGTGTAGCTGAGATTCTTCGGCAGTAGGAAAACATCTTGTAAAGATTCCTGCATCCACGTTTCAACTAAACATATGATATCATGCGATTCTTCAACCGTTAATAAAATAAGCGCAGTCATTTTTATTTTTTATGCTTCTTACATTTGTGTTAGATCGATTATGAATATTATTCTCTAGCTATGCAGAAAATTAGTTGGTCACTTTTCACTAGAGTTGTTGACCGATCCTCCAATAACTCCATAAAATGGCATGACGAGTAGACCATTTGGATATTGTTGTAGGTCTCAATTCTAAATGATGAATATGTGGGATGTTTCGTTCTTATTTTGAACGCTCTAATAGTAGCGGGTCTAGCCTGCTAACAAAAATGTTACTACTTCTAAGCGTCGAACTATTTCTGTTTCTAATTTTAATGCAAGACTGCATATCTGTTGTTTCTGCGGGGAGTTTGTAGGGAAGGCACTTCAGGATAATGCTCACAGCGATCATTTTGACAGTGCACATACAAATTGCTCGGTTTTTATTGATTACTAATAGTGGTGGATATCGGTTGTCTGTTGTTGTTATTTGGTTTTTTTTTTTTTTTTTTTTTTTTTTTAGGAGTATTAGCAACTAAGGCCATATTGCTCCGGGATATGCGGTGTTCATTCCCTGACCTTAACGCATTCTCCGTATTTGGTGGTGACGGGCTCGAACCCCGGTCTAATCAAGAAGCGTGTGCTACGCACTACTGCGCCATCGGTTGTCTGCCTGTGTCAGCACGATTGTGTTCTCGGACAGAAAGAGCTTGATTTTTGGGATCGCGCATCTATTTTTTTTCTGGAACAAATCCTTCAGCAGAAGGGTGAGGCACCTGATGGCTTTAGTTCGAGAAGCAAGTGGTAGAATTTACATTGCTGATCTTCTATTCGAAAAAGATGCTGTTTAATACCTTCATTTTCTCAGCATTTGTTCCAGGGAAGCAGATGAGCGATCATTGTTTGGCGCTGTTGAAGGCAGGGGGACAGAGAGGAAGCGTCATCCGTTTGGGCGGAGGCACTTTAGTTGACTTCCTTGTATGGGCTTAGGAGATTGTACTATATTGACGGGGGGGGAGACGAGGGATGGTTAGCGTTGCTAAGGAGATCAGCATCTGTTGGGGTATCCTGGGAATTCAGCTTATGCTGACTAGGAGACTGTAAGTTTGCACTTCCCTTGTTAGCACTTTTGCATGAAGGGCATCTGAAATTGTTTTTTAAGTTACTGTATTTAGAAAAGTTCTTTATTAATGAACACGCATCACAAAAAACCGTACTCAAATTCCCTTGCAGATAACCCAATTCCGTACTGTTTTTTGACATACATTGCATGAAACCGCTTCCTTAGGTGGCATGTTGAAGAGTTGAGAATGACTTTAAATATCAGCAAACAGAATGTAACAAATAAGCAGGTCGAACGTGGGAGTGACTAACTGAAAAATTGCTAGAGAGCTGCAGGAACACTGCCAAGGTCACGATAAGAACTTCAGGCCAAAAGTCAATAACGTTGCACACTAAAAATTTAAGCTTAAATAAATAGTACTTATCTTGATGAAGACTTCATAAAATTCACCTAATGAACATGTCAATACACAGATTTTATAAAGATGCCCTTTAAAAATTACTTAAAATCACTATAAAGCAGGAGCTGAATCACAGACGTCTAACACCTAGGCCACCTGTCGAGAGAGTGGCGGTTGGAGTAGTTCGCGTATGTTACATTATGTAAGGGAGCAGTTTCACTGTTCAACACATAATATTCATTCTGAGATCACTGATTTTAAGAGTGAACGACGGGAAGGATACTTTTCTTCCGTTCATGGAAGTCCAGTTAAAAAAAAAAGCTAGCTAGTGTGTATCAAAGCATTGGCAAAATTACCAGATTCTGCAAGTGATATAGCCGAGGATAATTACAAATAAACACGATTCTCGCTATTAAAAACTTCATTTAGATGGCCCTGTATTGCCCTTTTTTTATCATCCCAGACAGTGAAAATAGACAAACTCCATTTAACGTTCGGTTTCTGGACTGTTACCTCTGAACGAATTCTAATTTTTGCTTGGCTTTTGAAACGTAGAAGTTTAGGTATGTCAAAGGCGGCTCGAGTACATGAAAATATGATTTAGAGAGAGAATCTTGATTGTAACTGGTTTTAAGTATTGCAGCAAGAGCACTGTCAGGCTCGTTTCCCGTTATATTCACAGGTGTCTCCAACCGGGGCAGTTGCAATGCTTTGTCAAAAGATGGTGGCGCTGACAGGTCGCGCCCTATGGAGTGCGTTGGGCCGAGTATCTCACGTCTATATCGTCGGTTGACGGCATCGATGCCTGGGATGTGGAATCCCAGACAGATGTAGATTAGATGTGCGGAAATTTGCCTTTAGCCAGCGGGTGGTTAATTGCTGGAACAAACTTCCATCTGTCGTTGTGGAAGTTGATAGGGTGAATAAATTTAAGGAGGAACTGGACAGGCATTTGGAGGGAATGGTGTGATTTTTTTTTTTTTTGGCTGATGCTGCATAAGCTCATACATTTGCTTTCTTGCATCACATGCCACTACTACTACTAATCCTCGGGGATTCCCAGGGCCTGGGCTATTTCAATTGTATGAATATGGGGTGGTAACCTGTGCTTGTAGATTATCCATTTGGGGAGTATATAATGGTCCTGACATATTTTGTTGAATCTGAGTTTGTGTCAAAGACAACACCCAAATCGGGATGGAAACTCCACTGATGTTGGGCGAGATAATTGTTGTTTCTTTCTTCAGGGAGAAGAGCATGTACTTAGACTTCGCTGGGTTAATGTTAAGGGAGGGCACTGTGATCCTAGAGGGGTCTTGGATTGTGGTCAATATTTTTAAATCATCCCCGTAATACAATTACATCTGGTCTTTGGCTTATGAAAGGGGAGACCAGAGAGGACTCCCCCTGTAGATATTTGCTTGAGTAATGAGAGGAAGTGCAATGCATCCCCGCCTATAGAGTAGTGGTATTCAAGCAGTCGTAGGAGGGCAGGTACCTGAACTTTAATATCTCTCATTGATGCCATTAGTTGAGATCTGCGACTCCTCTGAGAACCTTTTTTGTGACCAATGGCATTTCTAGATTTTTCTCTAATTAATATTTTAAGATCCGTGATTAAATGAATTCGGAATGTTGTTGGAACTTCATAGCGACTGATGTGCCCATACTTTGGGTAAGTGACAATATTGCATTTAATAAAATCATAGTCGAAAGGTATATTTAACTTGGACTAGAAATATAACATAAAATTGAGATGGTAAGCTTAATATAATGTTCAAGAAAACGAAAAGTTTTTGCTCATTGTATCCTCCCTGGCTTGCCCTGCGTTCGAGTCGCGTTGATGACGGGAGGAATTTTTATGGACCTTTTTTCACAACTTAGCTGAGTTAGTCGGGACCCGCTAATAATTTATCGTAGTTTTCTTCAGGAACGGCTGCATCCGGGTGAGGTGTAATTTGGAAGGAGGAAAAAAGCCAGGTTTTGAAACATGGACATTGAATGCCATTTTCAATCCACTGCAGGATGAAGGCCTCTCCGTTGTTGTCTTCCAGGTTTTCTTCGAGCTATGTATCCTGCCCAAGAGCATTTTAGTTTTGATAAGAATGTCCTTTACTTGAGTTTGCTGCCTAATACATGTGTTTCTCTTCTTATCTAACAGTCTTATTCCCAATATAATTCGTTCCATTCTTCGCTGTGTAGTTCTCAGCTTCTCTTCCATAAGTCATGGTGGAGAGTATACATTGGGATATTGCTCCTCAGTATGTGACTATATTTCTTGAATGCTATCCAACCATTTATCATTGTCCCAGATAAGAATATGACTTTATTACTTTTGTTTTAGTCATTTTTAGTCCAAAAATCCTCACTAACTCTGCATAACTGATTAAGATTTTCCTCTAATCATTTGGGATCGTGGCTTATGACCATAATGTCATCTATAAATCGTTTAAGTATTCTCAATTTTAAATTTGCTACTGTCTTTGTCTTTCCAGTGCCAGAAACATTGCTGTATGGAGTCAAATGTCATTCATAATGACCCTTGTGAACAACTTGTAGATGGCAAGCTAATTAGTCTATAATGTCTGATTTATCTCTTTTCTTATGCAGCAAAACTATGATTGCATTATTCCACTCCTTAGGCGTCACGCCTTTTCGGATATGTCTCTTCCTCCCAACTCTACACTAACTTCGTCAGGTATGTTGTATGTGTTACTAATTTG
This sequence comes from Mastigoproctus giganteus, assembly GCF_048544385.1. NCBI lineage: Eukaryota > Metazoa > Arthropoda > Arachnida > Uropygi > Thelyphonidae > Mastigoproctus > Mastigoproctus giganteus. Next base: position 124,735,947 of record NC_143581.1, read on the forward strand.
CGATCCATCATTCCCTCGCTCATTGTATAACTCTTTATAGTAGTCTTCTGCTATTTATAAGTACACCATCGCTATTCTACATTTTCAGTATAATTACTCATGGCTGCTGATTTAAATCCTTGTGTCCTCTCCGATTTATCACTTTCAGAAAGTTGTAATATTCGTCATCAATATCTTATTCCTGAGCCATCAGCAGAAGCTCAAACTTGCTCTTAAGTTCCAGTGCATACTGCTTTTTCTACTCTTCTGTTATCTCAAAGACCTTTGTATTATTTACTCGAGTCAGTTTTTTCGTGCATCTTACCATTCTGTGATCGGTAACATCATTCACGATATATCTTCTGTTAGTGAGGATGAAGTCTATTTCATTAGTTGTTAATCCATTTGGGCTTTTTTTTTTTGAAAAAAGTGTTCATTACTGATGTTTCACCAATTCCAAAATCTCCTAGTTCTCCTTTCTGCGCTGTTTTGTCTCTTTCCAACCTTTAGCTTATAAACCTCTTAGTAGTCTTGAATTCCAAAATGTTGTTTTTTATATCTTTATGGACCAGAAAACCAACTCCACTTGGTAAACTTATAAGTGATCTTACGTTGTGGCAGCCTGGTCGTACCCAGAGATTCTTAGCACCCTCTGCCATAAGAGGGGGACTGAGGACCATTTGTTTGGGCTTACCATCGAGAAGGAATGGATTTTAGGGAGGCAGGCCAACCGGACTTCTCCTAAGTCTTCTGAAATAGAAAGATATTGGTTCGACACTAGTGCTCAAAAGTTTAATGTCTTAATAATGCATAAAGACAGCAAAAAATTCATTCTGAAGTTACTACTTTATGCAGATAAGCGGCCAAAATGGCGCTTCAACAATCCATGGAAACATGCCTTATTATGTGAGCGTTCCTAGCTCGAACATACTGAGAGCTGTGCGACCATTGATAATGATTCCGGCCCACACACCACCTCCAATTGTGTTGCTTTTTGCGGTGGAATCCGATTGAAGACTGGATCTTGACTCATTAGTAAACAGCGCTGCTCCTGGGTCAAATCGACTACTGCCAGCATCAATTTAAGACGAAACAGACCGATATTTAATTCCCACTGTTGATAAATAAGGGAACATAAACAATTGGTCCTCAGTACCCCCCACAGACAGTATTTCTGGATAGATAATGTTCATCTTGTATGCACTTGATACGGATTGCCCTGGACGTGTGTTTTCGAAGTGATTCCACAGAGTTGTAAACACACTGTGGGCTCCTTCGGTTTAACTTTGATGTTCCTTAATCTTTCCTGTTGTGATTCATCCATAAAGGTGTCTGTGCCATTTTCACAGTGACGACTATTATGAAATGAACAGTGGGAAAAATAAAAGCGAAATTTACCGAAAACAGGTTCTTTTTATCTGGATACTCTCGTTTTGTAAAAGGTTGTGCTAGACTTTTGTTTCGTGAATATTTCTTTATTAGTCACGTGCAGTGCACAATGCCATATTTTCAGATGGGTATGAGTTAAATACAAACATCAAACTATTTTCAAAATAATCACTTAGGCAGTTTTTTTAATTATGTATTGATTTCAAATAGCAAGATTACCTTATCAGCCTCTCCCGAATAACATGACTTGTCCAATGGGTGCACGTCAGGAGTGTGAAAAAATATTCCTATAGAGAGATATTTTGTTACACCAAGCCAGACGACGTAACTGTCGTCTAGCCGCCATAAATATGCTTGGCAGAACGTCAACGAATATCGTTGGAGATAGCCTTCATGACGAGTTCAATTCGTGCCCTCTGCTCGTGATTCATATTGTTAAATTTATCTAATAAATCGAATGCTATCAGGATTAACTGTGTTCCTCTGGTCGGTATAGACGACAGCTACGATTGATTCACGTGACTCACAAGAAATGATCTTAAAATAGTTTAATTCAGGACTCTTCTCAAATTGTAAAAGGTGCATGTTCGAGTACTATCTTACTATAAAAAGGAGCCGCTGCATGCCTCAACGGAAGTCTACGTAAAGCTGTGTTAATTAATGAGAATCACAAATTTATAAACGAACTATTCTTCGAGTCTCGATAATCCGAGGTGATTTCAAAATAATAACGCATATTTTGTAAAACTGGAGCGTTTCCAGCATGTTATAAAATTGAATATGCACTCGTAGATCTAGAAAATGCGTTTTACGGCTGCAGCTTGTGCAGGCCCTCCAGCAGTGAAAGATATGCTTCTGCCGATATATTCAATACCGACTAAAAAGGTTGTTTATCAATCTCCTCGCTGTGCAGCGTACCTATGTCTTACGGCACTTCGGCAAATTTAGCTGCTCTGATAACCGAGTGGAAGGAAGTAAGGTCATTCACACCTCGTGCGCATCATTTGGGTTCGGAAAAGTGCTTTATCTCTTCCCATTATTCTTCAATTCATGCAGCCCTCTGTACGGTTGGAATGCCCTGATACATTATGGCTGTATAAAAGGAATTTGTTTTAAATATAGAATAAATAGGACGGATTGTAGATTGCTCTTCTTTGGCCACAATACCGATTTCAGGATATTCCATCAACAGAGTTGGCTAACTGGCGACCACGCAGATTTTGAATTCAACCGAAAGTTCCGCTTTAAACACTGCAACTGTACGAATATATACACACAGTGGACAAGTTTTTTTCGGATTGCTGTATTATTTACAGGTAACAGAAATCTTAAAGTATCTACTGATTACATGTTAATGTATAAAAATGACAACAACAAAAAATAGGTTAGGTAAATTAAAAGTATCTGTTGTCGTATTACTTAAACAATTACAAATTTTTCGTCTCAGACTATTTCATTCATTGCATACCATCATTTTGAGTATAAAATCTTATTGGCTTAAAGAAGACGTTTACAGTTAAGTTGCGAGATGTCTCTCATTATTGTTCCATTTTGGGAAATGAGTGAGAATGAAACATTGATTTTATCTACCAACGATAAATTCGCAAACGCTTGTTGTCTGTCTGTCGAATACAGATGCTTCCTAGTCTTGAGTACCGTGACCAACTGAACCATTCAGTTACTACACGAACAGATAGCCAGTTTGTGGAGGCAGACGCAACTTCAGATTGTATTTATCGCTCTCTTATCAACAGGATGCAGAGCATTTGTGGACAGTTTATCTTAAGTATGCGTGAAAATGAGCACTTTTACAATATCAAGAAAGCCTACGTTCCCTCATTCATACGGTATGTGCAGATAGACGCTTGCCAACTGCCTAAATATCTCGGGATTCGTTCTGTTGTGAAATACAAAATAAACCATCACAAAGAATGGAGCAATTATCTTTTTCATTAAGTAAAGCAAATATTAAAGAAAGACTACTTCTGATGTAGGAATAATTAGTAAAATTTATTCCATTAAGTACGCCACATTAAATTTTCCCCCCGGAAGTAGAGAATTTAATTTGTGATAGCCTTTTCGAGGACAGTGTGTAAAAAAATAATCAATTAGGTTCATCATCTGAAAGAAAAATTTAAAACTGGTAATACGTAATATTCCGAGTTCTCTTATATACCTGCTGGAGCATAAAGGATTATTGTGATCGTGTCTGCCCTTTATTATATCAGATTTGCTTTCCGCTTGGACTCTTTAATCTTTAAATGGATCTTTCTTTACTGGCACTCAGAATCATTGCCGATTTATCTGTTTTTTTACCAAAAACGCTAATCAAATGAAATAATTGTCTGTTCCTTAGGCAAAGTGATTCCCCAGTACGTAAAAGGCTTGGCAATCTTAGATTTGCCACACTTTTCTCGGTATCGTTTAAGTCCATCCCTCATTTACATAAATACTCTTAATGTTGTTCACTCCATTCTTTCAACCGGCTTGATTTTGATATCAACAACAAGGTAACTGGAAAATTAATTAAAATCATGTTGATGGCGTTCAAAGTTTACCAGCAAATATGTCCCTCGGCATTCATGAAAGGTTATTCTAAATAAACTAAGCGCATGGGGATTTCATTAAATGAGAAGCTGTTGCATTCTTTCCTTTGTGTAACAGAATGTGCATAAACACGATCATCAGAATGGGTGAAAATAAACTTACGTTTAGCTGATTAATTATGAATGGTGGCTCAACGCGCTCCAAAAAAGGATGTTTCCTTCCATTTGCTAGCATCAGCCTTAAAAGGATTAAGAGCTTTCTCTCCCTTAATTTATAATTAAATTATTTTCAATTCGTGTACGCGAGCTTACAAAACTAAGCAAATATTCTCAGAACACCAAAATGAAATAATGGAAATGTTTCTCGGTTTCATCAATTCCAAATTTATGCCTCATAGCGTCAGTTTATCGTCAAGATTCAATAACTAAATGGTCTTAGCTACCTTAGAGAAAATCTAAATTTTCCTTTTGATGGTGCTAATTTCTTAATTTGGTCATTATTTTAAGAGAAAGATCTCTTATCGTTGCGATGGATGATGTCGAGAGATCCGATTTGGCTAAACACGAAATGTCACTCCACTTAGTACACCTCATCGAACCAGATGCGTCAATGAGCATTCTGCCCGAGTTAATCCCAAGACAATAAGGCTGTAACAGCAGGTGCAGCTCCGTGTTGCCTTCTTAATTCTAAACATTCCGCTATTCAGCAGAGAAATATTGCAGTTTCTATTAAAGGTATTTCAATGTTTTTCGCTCTGCTACTCACTAACAGAGAGGTAAGTAAAATTAATTCTTCGTTTCTGTATTAATATATATGACGCCGATCATTCAGTGCAACGATCTCCTGCAGGGCCCAATAGATAAATCAAGTTTGGGTAGCACTTTTCTATATTGCTAGCACGAAGTGAAAACTGGTATCCATATTTGGAAATACAGTATGTTCTAATTTTATAGGTGGGGAGACAAAACATTACTTTAAGGAATCTGTTTTACCGTTAATTACATTCAACTCCACTGCTAACTGACGTAGATCCCGAATATATTAATTACACACAATATTTCTTTCAATTATTTAGCCTCTAGAGGCACCCACAGATATTCTCTTAGGTATGCCAAGCTGGGCTTGCTATCTGAGAGTCCTAAATGTTGATGGAAGTGATATTCGGGTGACACTCAAGTCAAGTGGGGCGAAGTTCGGTCGGTCTGTGACAGCCAAATCCTCTGCTTGGACGTGATCGAGGTGTGGCGCCCACACACCATGGAGGAACGCCGCTCCTCTATATTACCAGGCAGTACTAGGTGGTTGATGAACATCGTGGTGAGATCCAATATTCCTTACATTTCGAGGGTACAGCTCTAAAACGGTGTTCGCAGGCCAGCTGCTAGTTAATACACTGGACCGAACCTATTGGTAACTCTCTAGGAGGTTTCCGGATCAGATAGTAACTGGAGGGAGTCCGAATAGTGTGTATGCGGGGAGCATTGTCGAAGCCACGTTATGTCAAGGATCTGGGTATATTCTTAGCATGTGTACGCCATATCCAAAAATTTCATTACTTCATACAGCATGTCCCACCCACTTTTTCTTACTGTTGAATACACCATGAATTGTCAAACTAATAGAGCAAGCTTATCTGCGAAAAGATCTAAACCTCACAAGCACTTCCTAATTCATTTCACAAATATACGTGGTCTCAATTCTAATCTCAACGATGTCCATTTCCACTTGCAGTCTGCCAAACCCCATGTACTTTTTCTGACAGAATCTCAGTTATCGGTTGATTCAACTACTGCTCATCTCGGATGCCCAAATTATTCGCTATATGATTCCTTTCTCCTCGAAGGTGGTACTTGTGCATATGTCCGTTCTGACATTCCTATCAGAGACTTGGCAATTTGGGATCTTCTCTGGCTTAAAATCTCTCTACCGTTCTCCCAACTCCACTAATCACTTGGAGCTCCTTGACTTTCTCCAGTCCGGTAATTTTCCTTGGTGATTTTAATAGTCACACCGACCCAGCAGGTCGAGATGCTGAGGCTTTTGCAATTACTAATGACCTAGCACAGATTGTTCATTTACCTACAAGAATAGTGGACAATCCTAATCATACAGCCAATACGCTTGATCTTTTTCTCACAAACAACCCTTCTAACTACACGGTCGACGTGAGAGGTCATTTAGGCACTTCAGATCACAACTTGGTGATTGGCTATTCCCAACCTCGTGTTGTTTGGCATTACAAGAATGCAAAATGGGATGACCTGCGAGACTTCTTTTCTTTGGTCGGATTACTGTTTCAAAACTTCTGATGTCAACGTTTGCTCAGATCGTGTTGGAGGAATGGAATCCTTTATCCCACACTACACTTTAAAATCTCGTCCTTTTATCTAAACCTTGGTTTTCCAATAAATGTGCTAAGGCTGTTCCGTTTCATTTTCTGCCTACACCAAAGCTCGCAACTTTTGCCCATCTCTGTCCAAATGAGATGGTTCTGTTGTCACTTCAGCAAAGGATAAAGCTGACCTGCTAGCATCCCATTTTTCTTCCAAATCATGTATTAATGATCTTGGTAAAACACTTCCCAACACGCTCCATTCAATGCTTCCTGTGGTCTTCCGTCAAAAGGATGTCACGAATCTTGATGCTAAGAAAGCTCCAGATCCCGATGGTGTTTTTCCTTCTGCTTGGAAATTTGCTCATATCCAGCCTGTTCCTAAAAAGGGTGGCCAATTACTTCTACTCTTAAACTACCTAGAAACCTTCCGTCTGATCAACGATCGCCACTACGGATTCCGTCAGTGTCGATCCACTGGTGATATGCTGGCTTATGTTACCCATTTATGGACTAATTCAATAGAAAGGTTCGGTGAAACACGAGTAGTTGCTCTTGACATCTGAAAGGCTTTCGATTGTGTTTGGCTTAAAGGTCTTCAAAACAAGCTTCCATCTTATGGTTTGCCAACTGTTTTTAGTAATTGGTTATCCAGTTTTCTCTCTGATCGCTCACTGAGGGTTATGGTAGATGGCTCTCTATCTTCTAACGTCTCCACTAATGCCGGTTTCCCCCATGTATATTCATGACTTTCTTCATTGTCTGAAAATTCCATTTTGAGAAACCTTGTCCTGCTCAATCTGCTACCAATTCCTTAAATACCGATCTCCAGTGAGGCAAAGACAACTTAGTTGATTTCAACCCGTCTTATATCTCGCAAAAAGGATTTTTCTGCTCCTATGTTTATCTTTAGTGACACTCCGATTTCTAGGCAAAATGATATCTCTCTTTTGGGGATTACCCTGACTTCTAATCTGTCTTGGCACATTACAAATATTGCTTCCTCTGCATCTAAAAAACTTGGTTTTCTCTTTCGCTCTGGGCGTTACTTTTCTTCCCACATCTGGGGTGGTGCCCCCAAAACCTCTCTCAGGTTTCTTGATTCCATTCAGAAGAGGGCAGTTAGGTTAATTAATGATTCATCTCTAACAGAGTCTCTCCACTCACTGTTCTTCCGAATTGGCTTCTATAATTTCCAATCTCGTGCAGCCACCAGTCAACATCCATTTACTGTCCAATGTCTTCTCGATACACGCATGAAAAGTTCAGGAGAACTGCCGTTTCAGAGATGCTTTGTCCAGTCCGTTAGACCACTCCTTTTCCCCCATTCTTGCTACGGGTTGTACCTAATAACGTGGCAGTGCAGTGTATATTATATATACGAGATTTAAAAAACTGCCAACTGTCACATTATTGGTAGTGTAGAGAACATTCATCCTATTTCACTTCAAATTCAATGGGGGGAGGGCAATAATAAGCGGAATTTTGGGTACCGCTTCATTTTACCTCTAGGAATGGGATCGGAGGCCTATAGTTATGTCCACTCCGCATATGTTTAAAATCACTAATAGATCCTCCTGATGGCTGCAGGGTGGATTGCTCCACGTGCACGTAAATTTGATTAAACATAGTTGTGGACTGAGTTTTTATCGTACGTAATATGCTGTCCTCCAATCCCGTATTGTTATTAAATAGCCACATCCTTAAATCATAAAGAAATTTATAGAAGTTGCATATGGCTTCCAAAAGAGCAACCAGCAGTTTAATAGCATGTAACTATCCTGCTGTTCTTAAAAAAAATTAAACTATTCACTCGGTGGCTGCTCGCCCGTCATCGGTTCCCCATCCCCGCTCTATGACCAAAGTATTCGACAGCTCATTCTAGCCACTGATAAAGACAGAGAAAAAAACACAATTAACAAGCCTTCTGATGGACTGTTTCGCTATTAAGCCATTATAATAAAGAAGTAATAAATGGTATTTCTGATAGTGCTAGAACGCCTGGAATTTCTCACATCCCTGCCGACAGCGCGTGTCACTAAAGAATCACACAGATGGTCAAGGTTGATGTGATATTCTGCAGACGTCTGTCACGAGTTTTTATCAATCACTTCTCTGGTTGTCCAGCATAATTAAAGGCTTCAGGAACTTACTTAAGCGTCGCAGCTGTTAATATTTCATAAAACAAGTAATGTTACTGCGTAGTTTTAATGAAATAATGTCAGTTATCGAAATCCGGTAGAGTTTCTCTGTCTAAAATAGAAGCAGTGTAATAGAATTACTCTTCCTCGTCATTATATCGTATTCGTTAAGTGCTTGACTGCAGTGCGGCGGATCACATTACACCTGGATTCCTTTCTTTGCTTGTGGTTCCGAGAAGGTCTAATAACCAAACGAGTGGACTGTCTGCACTAGAAATAAAAAAAACGTAAAAATCTATACATAGCTCAACTCAACATGGGAATGTTATTTGCGAAAGAGTGTGTATTTAAATCGGCTTCCAAAATCCGGCCATCTTTCCCCTCCACACGAAACTCGAGGAGAATGTTGTTTAGTAGTAATGAAATGCTAGATAGCTAAGGCGTAAACTCTCGCGCACCCGCGGTCCGAAAACTATTTTGGAATGAGCCTTGCTGGCCACTTGATGAACTTTAGGCGTTTTATAAAATTAATGACACTTTTCTGAAACACGAACGCGATTGATTATCCCTCTTGCTTATAAATAGCGCGATTTAACTTTCGCATTCCGGATTAGTTGAGTGATTCACTGCTCGCTTTCCTAGAGCAAGCGCAATATACTCGATTTATCACCGGATAACTTCGTTGGTCTCCACCATTGGCAGCTTCTGTCGACGCAAGGTAGTTTAATATGTTTAGTTATTTTCTTAAGACGATACTATAATCTTTTTTTTATCAGAAATTTTCTTTCAGTCGGCACACTATTACTTATGCAAAGTTTAAGAGTGATGTGAAAATAATTTCCTATAATATAGCCACGACTATCTTCCACGCGTCGCTCTCATCCAGCTGAATGATACAAAGGATTGATGGGAATATTCCATCCAAAATTCAATAAAGAGAGCTTACGTGTCTTTTGTATACTGCAAGCGGCAACTGGACATGTTGTCTAGAGAGATTTTGAGTAGGGTTGGGGTTTCGTGCAAAGTACTGTATACGGGTAGCAGTAACCCCAGAGAAGAATGAAAAACACATGGCGGTAATTGTGCAGACAGGCTGCCAGAGCAGATCGTATAAGGCAATGGTCTGGATACCTGACTGAAGAAGCGAAAAAAAATTTAGTTCTCTGGGTTGGCCAGTGGATCTTCATTTGTTTTACCCCCCAACATCTGTCCTTAAAAGAAAACAAACAACCTCAGATATTACTAAGAAATTTGCTTAGCTTAGTTAGTCAACAGTAGAATCAAGTTTTGAAATCGTTTACAGACTGACAAAAATGACACGGTTTAACTAGTATGTTATTTTCTCTCAGTGTAGGATGTATAGTATTGAGCATTATAGCTCTGGTTCATGCTATCAAGCACTGCACTGTACCATGATTATTATAAAGTTATTTCTATATGACCACCCGAAATCCACTCAAGTCCCAAGTTGCCGTGCTTCGTGTGTATGTACATTAAACTTTACGATTTTCACTCTTTTTGTGAAAGAATGCAAAACAAAATGTTGGGATATAGTCCTACCTTCGTTGATTAAGCAACGGTAACGCTTAACCAATTTAGCACGTTTGGTTTCATTCTATAGAAATGCATACTTTGTGAGTAGGGGCTTGGCACACCCTGAGCTGGATATCATCATTCTCTTTCTTGGTGATTCTAAGATAGAATTTTTTTTTTTTTTTGGCTGGTGCAACATAAGTTTACTTAAATTTCCAGTTGTATTTCTCGCTTGGTATGTTAAAGATCACTTAATAATTATGTTTAAAACACTCAAATGAATTAAAAAAAAACGGGGAAAGTAAAGATAACATTTCGCATAACAACTTTAACCAAAACGTATATAAAGATTTACTTGACGAAAATGCGCTTGCTTTGTACAGTGGGCGAGCAGCTGAATGTGTACATAACAAACAGATTCTAGCGATGAAGGCAAAGAAAATTAACTTTTAGGATTGACAAATTTTTTTACTGTCTTCTTATTCCCGAATAATTCAGCTGTTGCAGTTTGAAATCAGAGACAGCATGATTGATGTCAAGTAACATTGAAAGATAACTAAGTATAGAAGTTAAATATCCTTTTAATGTAATGAATCAGTTGGTGATGAAAATACTCACATATAGTTTAGCGTTGCGTTAAATAAATTAATAATTGGTTTACCGATACAGCTAATATAAGCTCTTAACTATATAATCATTTTTTTTCCCTTTGAGTTAGAAAATTTAACAAACTGACAACACACATCCTGTTTGGGCCTGATGAGGATTTCATATGGGACTCGAAAATTTCCCACAATTTGATTATGTAGCTTGGGTGGAGATACGTTAATATATTTCATGCCAATTGATTATAAACAAACGTGGTTGTCACGTGTGCTATGAACATTCCCAATATACAGTAAAGAATTCTTAAACATTCTTTCTCGAGCGCAATTATAAGAGCCGGGAAACAAGGGATAAAATGTAGTTTTTCGGTGAATAAGTTCTAAAAATTTATGCGGATACGATGTTGTTTAGACGCTTTCCGCAAATATTAAAAGCATCATTTGGTTGTAAGTGACGTTTAAAAAGACTTGAGAAACATCTCTTTCTCCGACCTCTTGGTTTTATCGATGTTAAAGAGTGGAGTTAATATGCAAATCGTTGCAGGATCTCAACAGATGTGCTGCCATAAGTCATCTCTACATCTGAGTAGGACGATTGCATCTCAAAACAAAATAATTTCCGTGCTCCGATATCACATAAAAGCGCGTCAGTGTGTGTGCCGTGCCACTGAGCGGTTTAGAAACATTCGAATGCGATAAAAGGTGATGGTTGATATGTGAACGCTTATGAAAACCAATTCCAGCTACAGAAGAAGAACCTCTCAGTGCACCTGCTGAATTATTCATGCCTTTTCCTGATGTTGCTTCTGTAAGACATTTCTCAATGAAATAAAAGACTCGGTGTCACATATCCAGGCAGAAAGCAAACTAAGTGTTTGTTCCGCAGCTGCTGCAGGATTCAAATAAGATAACAGAATTATGTTTTCTTGAGAATGCAAGACGATGTGAACTTTATTGAGCAAGTTTGTTTTGTTTGGCGAAAGAACCAAGCAACCCTTGCCTGATACAGACTAATTCTGCCGCAATATGAGAAAAACTCATAAATCCCTCCCCGGACGAGTAAAATATGTGTTTATACTCCGACTTGAACAGTTTGCAACTAATCATTTAAGGATCACGTAGCTTTAAACTGAATTGGTGATTAGTGACTGGTTGTATTACAGTCTTGGCTGTCCAAGAGAATGTGGCCTAAATATTTGACTTCGTATCTTCTCAGGACCTTACATCTAAACGGACAAGTTCTGTGAGTCGTGCTTGGGTAGCGGAATTGGCTGGGACCGCCTGGTTTTATAAATAAATAAAAACTACCGGTGAGGTAGTGCTGCAAAATATGAACCCAATTACTTATATATGTGGGGGGCTTCGGCAGTTTTATTGCAGCCGAACTGAAATAGACAAGAACTCCTGTGCATTCTGCATTACATTGTTTCATTTCAGAGATTACTGCTGACCTCTTAATCGCTCCAAAGATTCGTTTAGCTATAAATCCATTTGTATATAGGGTGCACACAAAAAAAGAACACTGTTGTTTTGACTGAATACCGAAGTCTGCCCAGTAAAAAAATCGTAAGTCTAGAATATGTAATCACATAACTACGCCTTGAGTTGTCATACGACCTTCTTTTCCACTATAAAGCTAACCTCCATTTGCCATAGACTTTTCCGAGAAAACATCATCTATAATTAGTGCCCCAGTCAAAAGAAGTAGAAATTCTATCTCCGTACTGCACAAATACAAAAAAAGGCAGTTTACGAGTGTTATTGAAACAGCTAATCACACAGAAAGCCTTCCGGAGTTGACAAGATTGTTGGGATAATTTTTGTACACCGTCCTTCAAATAAATATATGCTCGTCTTTTTCAGTGCTCCTATCCAAACAGTATGGGTAGATTATGTGCAGCTCGTTAAAGAAACGTAAATGAAAATGCAAATAAACGGCGGGAAACGTATAGCACTTCTGCGGTGTGTTGGCACCAGGAAATGAAATATTAGAGCGAGCTCCAAGTGAAACTAAAATGCGGGCGTGTACTTGCATATAGAAAGAAAGAGCGCGTGTGCTATTATTTCAGTGGCCGGCTAAGTTTTCTTAATCACAAAATAAAGAACTGAGTATGAAATACTGTCCTTTCCACAATCCGCGCATAATTCTGAAGAATCAACCTAATCGTTGTAGTCAGATTTCTGCGCTGGCATGACTAATGTCGCAAATGTTGTGCTTTTTAAAACGGAGAGGTAGGCAAACTGGCAGGACCAAAGTGCGGTGGTTTTTACTGATGAAATGTGAGACTTCCAGCTACCGCTTAGGAACGAACTTTTGCCACTCAACATTGTAAAGTCTTTTAAGTTTGAACCTAATTGACTAACATCATGAGCTTCGTGTGAATGCTGTCATTGGATTTAGTGCCAAGCTATCGGAGTCGGTATATTATAACTTTAAGTTGCATGCGTTCTATAGAAATATTGCAGCTGGGTTTCATCAAGTGGAACCATGCTTACATCGCCCCTGCAAGGTGTGAAAAAAGCCTCCTACCATAAAGACAGGAATCAAACATTTGGGCAGTAGCTTCAGTGCATTTGGGAAAATGGAGTATTAATGAGATGTTGTCAGGAAGATATTTCCATTAATGAAGGAAAGACTATCGAAATCCTTTTATCTTTGTTAAAGGAATCGTTATTGTTGGATATTACTACCCGTGATAAGTTTGCATGTCCCTCTAGAAGTCATACTTTTTCGAGGTTGCTTGCATTCTCTTTTTTTATTTATTTCATTCGTAAGGTGACCTATGACGCACGCTCAAAAACTATTTAGCAAATTTTGGAATTATTTTAGTTCCGCAAAAATAAGCTTTATTAAAAAGATTCGAAACTGATATACTTTTCATATGGTGTTTGCTCAGTTCGAATTCTACCATCTTAGCACATGTAAACAATGAACGACTTTTCCTACTCCACGCAACCTGAAAACACTATCCACAGCAAAGGGTAAGTTCCATGTGGTTTCTTCCATAGACATACGTCATCGCTGAACATTGCGAAATGGGATTTGTTTGTCCACATCGGACTTTCATGAACCTTTTTTGTCAATAAAAATAAAACAGTAATCCAGCCACGCTTGAAGTTGCGCGATCGAAAAAAACATGCTCCCTCCATTACCGAATGAAGAGGAGTAAAGAATCCCACAGGGTGGAATCAAACCCAGACCTCCTCAAAGGCAGGCTGCGATATATCACGCTGACCAAGCTGATTGCAGCTGGTTTTTCCATACTGCAGTTCTGCTAATAGGTAAACTTATTTCCACGCATTTAGATTTAATAGCAGGCTGCTTTAACTTTGCGATGTTCCAATATTTTTTTATAAACAGTATACAAAGACAGCAAAGTGAGATCAGGCAGTGGAATTCGCTAATAATAATCACCCTGTAAAGAAGAAAGCGAAAACTTACTTTACCTCATCGTTTTCATTCAACTGCTCTATGCTGACCCAGTTCAGCGTACGGAAATAGGTAAGTGACTGTTCCTTTAGTTGCAGCCTTCAGGAGCACCGAAGTATTAATTTTCGATGCGATTTCCCAGGACTTGAAGGTGTGATGTAATCCGAAAGAACTGCTTTTATGTATTGTAGGATGAGCGGTTAAATCCGTAAGTCAGTAATAACTTGGGTAATAAAGTATCGAAAGAGAGCTCTCCTACAGTATTTTGGTTGGGCTGCAGATGTAAAGATATGTGCCTCCACCTTACCTCTGAACGATGCCAAAAGGTTAGCACTTAGAAAGTAAACCGCCATTTTTTGTAGCAGAACAGCACTCCGAGACGGAATGCATAAAAAGGCATTCCCCGGATGAATAATTCAGACGTCAATAAAAATAAATAAATAAAAAGGGAAAACGATAGGCATCAATATTCGAAATCCTTGCACATTCTCAATGGCAGAGCTCAGGCGCATTTTCGGCCTTAAGTAACAACCTCTCAAGTTTTGATAGATAATTCTACTGGAGGGATCGATATGACCCGGGAAGAGATAAATAGATCATCGTAAAGCGAATGGAGATCAATAGCCGACTTCCATTTTATAGAGCTGGGAAATACACGTTGCTCAAATCTATCAAAATGCACAACGACTTTTCTCAAAACTTCGCACTTCCAAGAAACGTAAAACGTTAATTCTCTTGACTGCTGCACTTTCACTTGCACGGATAAGCATACGCTTTACAGCGATTCAAATGAAATAAAAGGAGTTTAGGCTCTTGCCGCATAAGATGCAAGCAGATTCCTTTTCACTTAATATCTTATTTTATGCTAAGAGTGGAAGCGACTAAAAACAAAACTCGCAACTTTATATTCTAGCTATCGGCGAATCTCGAGGAAACAAGTGATAAAACTGCGGCCCTTTACACGATCTTCACCCCAAAAATTTATTCTTTCCTGTAGACTCGAATTTTATAAACAGAAAAGCGAAATGCTTACCGTCCGCTTCAATTCGTAAAATTTTTATGAAGCTAGTTTTCAGATTTTCAAAAACATTTACGCTGGCACAACCCTAGAGGTAAAAATGATTTGTGCAGTCGCAAGAAATCTTAAAACACAAAGTAGCTGCTTCAATTTGGAAATGAATCTAAGTTTCTTTTGATCCTATTGGCTCAACTAAAAGTCCTATTTGACCGATCCATAATTGGGTTGCGTGGAATTAATAATTCCTCACGAACATGTGGCATGGGTCGTCATAATAAAGAACATGTCCACTACGAGATCTAGGTTTCTGCTTCAAGTGAGAATTCGTTTTTGTTATCCACAGAGATAGGTCCTGGGAAAAATGTGATAGAGCTATTTGCTATATAAGATCGACGTTTTTGAGTAGGCAGGAATTGATTTTCTGGATAAAAGTCATGGCAGAATCATTTGGTAAGGCCTAGAGAAATCTGCAGTGGTCGGATTAATGTTACCAGGCTTTTCTTCGGTGAATTACGGGAATATTTCTAGGTTAGTGGCGATTTCCTTTAAATTTAGTTCTGAGCACACACACCAGAAAGGTGCTCTTCTCCGTATTTATTTATTTTTAACATATAATATGCACAACAGGCATGCGTCCAGTTAAAGTGTAGAATAATACATTTTGTACTATTAAATTGAATATCTTTATTGCAGGCAGTGATTGCCTGATGCAATAATACCCACCACAGCGACAATACTAGGGGTTTAACATAAAATAACTAATAAAAGAAAAATTACATGTGAAAAGCGATGACAGTCACTAGGTTGAAGACGAAAGCTGGTCCCTGATGATGCATCCTCTGTGAACTTTTTGTAGTCCACGCCACAGACAGGGGGGGAGGGGATCCTCCAATTGCACATCTGCCAAAAATTTGGCGCATTGACTTCACCCGCTATCATTTTAATTGACACAAGCAAGCAGAGGGTGAAATCTGAAGTATGTATGAGTGGTGGCAGTTTATGCTTGAAGAGGATCCACCGAAGAAGCCAGTACTCATCAAATGCAATGGTTTTTTAGCGTGGTCTTCGTTGCCGACGCCCAGATTTCTAACCCGTAGGTGATGGCTAGCTGCAGAAACCGGTATATGGTATTGGAGCGGTTGCTCTGGAACATTGTTTTTGAAACTGAGTTTAGGGTCGAATATAACGCCGAGATCTTTGTGCTTGATGACTGGGGGTTCCATTTCAGGGAAAATACCATTTGTGCAGATTTTTTTGGATTTATCTTAAGAGAGAACTGTGCCAAATATATAATCAGATTCTTGAGGCTGTTGATAATGGTTTCAGAATCAGGTCGGGCGGTCCCGTTGATCCGATAGAGGAGCTTCAAGTCGTCTGCATAACTGATAAATTCTGTTTGCTGACACAGGAATGGGTGGATGGCAGCCGTAAAGAGGAGCCCTGGGACACCTACACAAACTTTCCTTGTGAAATATTTTTTATTCACAGTCACGTGAAGGACCCTGGTCGTAAGTAGCGACTTCAAGAATTCCAGTATATTGCCTTTTATCTTGTATCCATCCTCACAAAGTTTCAGGAGGGGCTGGATGTCTATGCTGTCGAATGCAGACTCGATATCCAGAAAAACAATTGCCACCTCAGCCCTATCTTGTAGAGCCCCCAGAATGGTGTTGGTGGACCTGCGTTTCAAGGTATGGTGAGACGTGAGGCTTTCATTATTGGCCTGAATTGTGGGACCTCATCATATCCAGTGCAAGACCTTGGTGGGATATCATTGATGGCCTGGATAAGCTCTCTTTTTGTGATGTAGTCTAGCCATTCAATTGGATTAAGTTGAGGAAATTCATCATGCCTTGCCTTAAACGGTGCCTTCCCGATCTTGATTGTTTTGTCGATATAGGCTTTAATGGCTACAGATATACTATGAAAGATCATTCAAACGGAAAAAATCCAGCGTCATGAAAACTCGCAGAGAGCAGGTGACATCATCGCGCACACGAGTCAATCATTCAACCTACTCCAAATAGTTCTGTGAAACTGTTTCTTGTTCATGAGTGCCTCGATATCTCTAATGTTAATGCGGTCTTCTGTCTAGTAGCCACCACTGGACCGTGAAGGTCAATATGGCATGGAGCGATTCTATTTGCTGTATCAAGTATGCGTGTATGGGTTCCATATAGGAGAAGTAGAGTACAGTTGTCTTGAAATCTATACGTCTGCCGTTTAATGAAGGCAATTTGTTTTTTAGCTTGGTTTAATATATTTCTAACATGTTTATCAAACCCACATGCAGCGGTAAAAGTAACTCCCAGATCTTTAACTTTTGGAAATCGGCATTTCCTAGGATTAACCTCCAACCCATTCAGCAAAAGAGTTGACTGCTGATACGTGAATATAGTTTCACATCATCGGCAAACATTAGGATCTTAATACCACCTCTCTCTCAACAAATTGCGGTAGATCGTTGATCATCCTATGTTTTCGATATGAAATATAACTCATCAACCAGGATAGTAAAGGGTCAAGTATTCCGTAAGCGGCTTAGTTTTTTAGCAAGAGTTGATTGTGCGGGACGGTGTCTAGAACCTGCTGGCAGATAGTGAGTGGATTGGTCTTTTCTTTGGGATAGGAATAACTGTTTTGAAGTGGGGGGGGGATAAATACCAGTCTTAAAGGAAATATTGACTATATGCAATATTTAAGTTGTGGAAAGCATTTCTTCCACAAGATAAGTGGAATCTTAGCTAGGGCAGTTTTCTCCGAAAAGAAGAAGATCTTTAGTTTTGTCACAGGTTATAGGCTTTCCATCGGAATCAAGAATCCTGGTGTTCCAGAATGGATTGAATATAACGAGCGTACTGATTTCTGATCATCTTTATGTTCCTTGAACAGTGACATATATGCTTCATCATGTGTCGCCCTAAAGTGTTTTCTGCACTGTTCTTTAGTTTGTCTGTCGTGATCCAATTCATTTAATTTTTACTGAGAGGTATGACCTCTTGAATGATAGAGGAGATTGTGCTAATAAGGTGATCGGTGACTGCGTCAAGATCATTAATCCGTGGGAAGGAGAACCAATCAAGTTCACGCCCTAATAATTGCCAGTCTGCTGTGATATGTTTATTTGAGGCAGAAATGAAATTGCTTCTAAAATAAGGATCTTCTTGGATGCAAAAATGAGATCCAGCATCGCTATTCTGTTTGAGGCTCAGTTCATACATGTCATATAGTGGAGAGTGTTGAAGTCTCCAAAAGAAGATGATCGACTGGGGCGGAAGGTAGATAACTGCAATGAATACAGTTTTGTTATGAACCTTCAGCTGACAAAAGGTTATTGCAAATTGGTTTGAGATCATAATCGCGGCAATAGATTCCCTGTCTCTTCTGAGGACAGTATCGGCCACTTCAGAATCCCATCGTGTAGCCATGTTTCTGTGAAGATTTTCAGAATTTAAAATAAATACACTAACCGTTTAATACTGAAAACTAAAATGTACCAAATGATATATGCAAAAGACTAATTTACAAAGATAAAAGCGATAAAACATTGACTGAAGCTTCCGCCTCCTTTCTCAGCAACACATAATTAACCAGGAGCATGCTCAATATTTCTTCCATACGATCCAGGACCACAGCTTCTAGTAGGGGGTGAAATCGAATACCCCTGTCCCTATTCATACTATTGTTCTCAGACGAGCCTATCCACAAACTCTCCAGCCACTTACGGTCCCAGAACCTATGCGCCCGGTCAAGGATGACAGCATTCACCGGGGAGACCTGATGATGTTTCTCTCAGCAATGGCGGACTTATTGAACTCTGCGGTCTGTATAGCTCGCATGTGCTCCCCCACATAACATTCCCCACAGTCCGGGCATTTGATCTCATATACGTCCCCAGGAATGGGGTCTTTGACCTATGACACCACTGTGTGCAACCTCCGACCCGGAAGCTGCACACAGCGTGCCTGAAAGTCACTTAGCATTCTTGAAATTCGATCTGACAAGCCCGGATAGTAGGGAATATAAACTGTGGCGACTGGAACGGAGTATTCCATGATTAGGCTCCACGCCTCTATTCTATTTATCAATGACCCTCTGGGGGTAACCGCATTTCATAAGATCGCCCTAACTTACCCAATTTCTTTCTCTCTCTCCTCAGAGGTGCTACAATGCGTCTTAACCCTGGCCACGCTGTTTTTATGCTGGGCATTCCATTTTTTTGTACACACACACACAATTATTATATATATACATTCTCGTTACACATATATGAGACCTCCTGGTGCATTTCGTACTTGTGGCTCCTAGGCAAAAGCCCACCTAGTTCATCTATTTTGGCGTAGAACCTCAACAAATCTAGCCTAAAAACATGTGCGAGGTATTTTACCATCGCCAATATAAGACAGCTGTTGCCCAGGTTTACGTTATGTATTTGTGGCGAATGCAGTGGGTGTCAACAAATGAATTACTAGTGGAGAACTTATACAAATTATCCTCACTTACACACACTAATTATTATATTAAACAGATATATACAATACTTTTTTTTTAAAATGTGCTCAAAACAATATATAACAATTGGCTTGAATCTTCTGTTTTTTGGTCATTTGTGAAGTCAATTCCCAGAAGATCTTAGTTGAGTCCTCAATATGAAAACTGATCTTGAGAAGGTTTGCAGAGCAGTAAAGTTATTATGGTCTCCAATAAGTTGAGAGTACTATGTGCAGTACGGATCAGGCCACACTCAAATAACTTAGCCCGGAGGGACCCATGTCCTGTTAGCAGATAAGAAGTTGTCATAGAAGGTCTAAACCACGAAATAACTCCAAAGGTTGTTGAGAATTCCACTTGTGCAATATACTTTCTTGTTACAAGCCCAAATTCGCTCTCATCCCATCTTTTTCGCCAGACAACAGTAAAGTCGCTGGCTGGGTCGGTCGTAATTCCAAGCATTGTCTTATACTGCCCTTTTTTTGGGAGAAAAGCAATACAGGAATCGTACCACCAAGTATCTGGAATGCGTTGTTTGAAACAGTCCTTGGCATATTATTGATCGTCAAAATAACTGATCTTTGTGTGGAAATAAGCTTCTGTTTCACTTTTTGGTACCAAACACTTGCTGCGCATGATATAATAGGCAAAAATAGAGTAAAGGTTTTCTTTGATAATCCCCACTCTTCCCTTGAGGCAGAAAACTGAGTTTATCATCTAAGGTGATTCCCGGATACATATGGTATTTGAGTATTATTTAGTCGGATTCTGGGCGGTCTGTTGTGACTAAAATGGTTCTTAAAAGTCATCCAAGATAGGCTGTATATTCTCCTTGTGTTCCCGCACAGCGTTCTATAGGAGAGGTCCCAACACTGATCCTAGTACGTAAGATGTTTTGCCACCACTGTAGATATGCGGATCTCAAGCTCCTGAGAGCGGCACCTCCGTAGCCGGGTGGGCAGGAGCAGCAGTGCGTAGCACACGCTTTTTGATTAGACCGGGGTTCGAGCCCGTGACCACCGCATAACCCCCGAGCAATATGGCCTTAGTTGCTAATGCTCCTAAAAAAAACAAATAATAATAATAGCTCCTGAGAGCACTTTCCCACAATAAAGTGTCAAACAGGGTGAGTTGGTCAGAAGATTTATAGCGTTTGCTAAAAGCGAAATAGGTTTGTGCAGTATCTTTAGTAGAGCTATTTTCCATTGACGAGGAAATATTCCTTCTAGTAAATACTTATTCATCAAACTTAAAAGAATGTGTGGAAAAAAATTACCGATGACTGTGTTCTCAATCAGGTCAATACCGGGGCATTTCTTATCCAGGAGTGAAAAGGGTTCAATGTCTGAGGTCCTTCATACTTTTCATTATCATGACGCATTTGTTCAGATGAATCTAGATCCGTTATATCTTTGGGGAATATGTTTTTAATTATGGAATCCAGTCTTGACCATCTACTTTAACTATGTTATAAACATCTCCGCAAGCCATTTTGTCTCTTCATAGTGCTTCCCGGAAGGTCCGAAGATCACCAAAAAACAGAAGTTCTTCTTGTCGGCGTATCCCATTGCCGTCATAGCGTTTAAACTATCTACAACATCTGCAGCGAAAATAGTGAGAAGATAATCTCTGAATTTTTTCCATTTAATGGTATTCATTGAGAAACGTTTAAGATCGTGTGGGTGTGAATCATTATATTGCTATCGAGGCTTCAAACCAAATACAATAGCTCGATGGTCGCTATTCTATTTATGTTTGAAAGCAGTAGAGAACGGCTTTGTCAGACAAGTTTTGCACACTTAAGTTGTATGATGAGAGCTGATCCGCTGTTATTATACGATTTTTAGGAGCGAAATTAGTACATGGAGAGTCAATTGTATATCTTCACTAGGCGGACAGTGTCCGTGCACAGACCTGTAATGTTGGTAACAACCATGGCACTTTTTTGAGGTGGGAAAACCCATAACTTTGTGGGCCCCCAGTATGCTGTTATTCTAATCTCATCCATTGCCACTCTGCAGCGCTGACCTTTTATCTCCTCATATATAATATTACCTAAAATTGGATTCTTATCGGCCAACGCTGTTGCAGAATTTGAGCCGTTGGTACTGCTTTTAAGTATTCTGGACAGTTGATATATTTGGGAGAGTCTTCTTTGGAAACTGTGTGATGTAAATCCTAGATAGATTGATTCTATCGCTATCTAAAATATACCGCATCATGCGAGGACTGAATCCAATTAGTCACCTCGTCTTTAACTTCATCCTGCGAGAAACCATAGTCTTAAGTTTTTAACGAAAAGATCAAGTATTTCCTCCTAAGGAGACGGATACCTATTACAGCACGGATACCATGCAGTGTAAATGCTGCAGTCAACGGGTATCTGCTCTGATATGGTTTTATCTGGAAAAACAGCAGCAGATCCCACATACGATTCTGACTTCGAGCCGTCTGTGTAAACTGGCAAGAAGTCAGAATGTTCTGCACGGTGTTGTAAATAGAGCTGAAGGTAGACAGAGGCTGGAGTATTAGACTTCGTCGCAAGTTTGAGCGAGAAGTCACATGCTGGTGTTTGTGCATGCCAGGGTGGAAGGGGCTCCTTTGGTGATTGAGCAACCTTGTCTACCGACATGTTAAGCTTATTGAGTAGCTCTTGAACACGAATGGCCGATTGGTAGTACGTCGTGTGTTATAAAGATTTTCCCATCGTGGGATGGTCTGGTAGAGACAACTGCATTCGTCGAAGCGACAAGGATGGCTCGTTTGCTTCGACATACAGACTTTGGACAGGTGATGTTCTGAATGCACCAGTAGCAATACGAATGGCTTGATGATGGATGGGGTCAAGCCAACGAACAGCGCTATTTCTGGCAGATGCATATACCTGAGACCCATAATCTAATTTTGAGCGTACAAGGGCACGGTACAGACGTAGAAGAGTGCACCGGTCTGCACCCCAAGAGGTAGAAGAGAGAGAGCGGAGGATGTTAAGCCCTCTCGTGCACTTTGTGCGAAGCTGACGAATGTGTTGAACAAATGTCAGCTTTTTGTCAAAAATGAGTCCCAGGAATTTCGCCTCTGATACAACTGGAATGGTGCTTTGTCCAAGTCGTAATTCAGGCTCGGGGTGGAGGTTACGTTTGCGACAAAAATGGACGCAAACGGTCTTCTCCGGTGAGAACCTGAAACCATTGGCCGTGGCCCAGATGTTAACACGTTCAATAGCTTGTTGCAGTTGTCTCTCAATAACCCTCATATTGCATGATTGAGAGAATATGCTGAAGTCATCGACATAGAGTGCACTGTTTATAGTTGGAGGAAGTTGTTCAGAAATAGAATTTATTTTAATGGCAAAAAGCGTAACACTTAAGACAGATCCTTGTGGTACCCCCTCCTCTTGGCAAAAAGGCCGCGAAAGGGAGGATCCTACACGAACTTGGAAATAACAGCAGGATAAAAAATTTTTAATAAAAATTGGAAGGTGGCCTCTTAGACCAAGATTGTAAAGGTCTTTTAAAATACCAAATCTCCAAGTTGTGTCGTACGCTTTTTCCATGTCACAGAACACCAAGTGTTCTCTTTTTAGGAAAGCATCTCGGATAGATGTTTCCAGTCTAATTAAGTGGTCCAGTGTGGACCTGTTTCTTCGGAAGCCGCACTGAAAGCGGGAGAAAAGGTCGTTCGATTCTAAATACCATAAGAGACGGGCATTGACCATTCTCTCCAATATTTTGCACACACAGCTGGTCAGAGCAATGGGACGATAGTTTTTTGGACATGTAGGATCCTTTCCTGGCTTAGCAAAAGCAAGAATAGTTGCCTTGCGCCAGGTATCCGGAAAATGCTCTTCAAGGAAGATTCTGGTGAAAGATGGTTGATCATTTCATAATGGATGTTGTCTGGTCCAGCAGCTGTAGCCTTTGTACGGGCGAGTGCTGTTTTCAGCTCATTGATATTAAACGGCCCATTGTATGGGTGGGAACCCTTTGATGTGAAGTTAAGGGCCTGTTTTTCAATGTTGTGCTTTAAGACCAGAAACTCTGGGGAGTAAGATGATGTTGCAGAGATGTTAGAAAAAGTTTCCCCAAGAGCATTGGCTATTGCAGTAGAGTCTGCAATAGTACATCCATTATATTCAAGGACCGATGAGGGGTGTGCTGTGTATTTTCCCTTCATTTTCCGGATTTTTTCCCAGACCACCTTAGTACTGGTCGTCTGGGTAATGGATGATGTGAAACGGATCCACGATTCCCTTCGACTCTGACGGCGGATGTAGCGTGCTTTGGCTCGGGCACGTTTAAAGGCTAATAGATTGACTGTGGTAGGATATCTTCGAAATATCCCTTGAGCCTTTTTAGCTGCTGTGCATTCTGGATTCCACCATGGCTTTGGAAACCGGGTGGATGTTTTTGGAATTGTGGTTGCAGCTGCATGGACAATATTTTCTGTTATGAACGTAACTGCATCATTGATAGGCTCCTGACTGAATGTAGAGTTGTCAAATTTTGCCAGGTGTTGAAAGGCACTCCAATCAGCTTGATCAAACTTCCACCGCGGTAACCTGACAGGAAGACAAGGTCTCCCAGTGATTAAGGTGGTTATCACGGGGAAGTGATCACTTCCATACAGATTCCCTTCTACCTCCCAGGTAAATGAAGAGAGAAGAGAAGGCGAGCTGATAGAGAGATCAATGGCAGAAAACGTACGGGTAGGCATGTGGAAAAAGGTGTTTGTTCCCACATTAAGAAGGCAGAGGTCATTGTCAATGAGCATACGCTCTATGACTCGTCCCCTTCTATTAATGCTAGCACACAGGGTGTTATGTCCATTAAAGTCCCCAAGAAGTAAGAAAGGGGGTGGCAACTGCATTACGAGATCATCAAGGTCTTTCTGGCAGATGTCAGTACCAGGTGGCAAATATATAGAGCAAACCCCACTGTAATTCGAATTGCTACCGCCTCTATGCTGGTGGTAAGTTGCAGATGCTGAAAAGGGGTATGGTTGCCCACAAGGATTGCGGGGCCATCCCCAGTTCTATCCTTGCGAATGACAGTAACGTTGTGCATCCTGGGGTTATCATTTGCCCTTAGGTAAGTCTCCTGTATGCAAAAGCAAGATGGTTTGTGCTTTTGCAGGAGTGCCTTGATGTCTTCTGCATTTTGGCGGAATCCACGGCAATTCCATTGTAGGAATTTAGCCATTATTTTGGCTTGGTGGGTCCATCAGGCGGCTTCCGAGGTGCTGAGGGCTTACTTTTATCTTTTTTGGGGAAGAATGGACGCTTTCCCGTGTCCATTTCCTCCTCCGCAAAGAGTTCCAAGACTGAATCTTCGGGTACCTCCTTCTGCTCTACATCCATCTTTTCTTGGGTACTAGGGGGCACTTCCCCTTTTTTATTCTTTTCTTTCATAGTTACCTTTGGAACTTGTGGAGCATTAGGAGGTACCGATATAGGAGTGGCAGCTGATTGGTCCTTCTGCGCAGGTTTTTGAGAACTTAAAAGGTAACGCGCGATGGGAGTGAAAGACTCCTTTGGAGGAATGGTCATGTCCGTCTGAGTTCCGACAGAACATCTCCCTGCTACCTTCTGGGCGTAGGTAGGTTTCTTGATATTCAGGGGTTTGACTGATTTCCTTGCCTCCTGGTATGATATATTTAGCTCTGCCTTCAGCCGTTGAATTTCTTTTTCTTCTTTCCACCTCTGGCATGCTCGTGAATAGGCCGGGTGTTCGCCTTCACAGTTAATGCAGGTGGGTTTTGCGGCTGAACATGCTGTTGTTTCGTGGTCCTTTGCACCGCATCGAGCGCATGCAAGGACTCCACGGCAGGCCATTTGAGAATGTCCATACTTCTGGCATTTAAAACACCTTAAAGGGTTCGGAACGTATGGACGCACTGAACAGTTGATATATCCAGCTTTAATCTCGTCAGGAGGTTTAGGAGAGTTAAAAGTCAGGATAACGCTCCTGGTTTTAACAATTTTTCCATCCCTTCGCGCAGTAATTCTCTTGACGGCAATGACTCCCTGTGGTTTTAATTCTGAGCAGATTTCCTCCTCGGTTACGTCGAGAAGGTCCCACTCCGAAATGACACCTCTCGATGAATTGAGTGTTCTGTGTGGTGTCACTGTTATAGGGATTGTTCGGAGGAGATGTTCAGATTGCCTGTCATTTTTAGTTTCAATTAAGAGGTCTCCAGAACGAAGCCTCTTAACTGATTTGGGTGAACCTGCTAACCCATCTAACCCTTTTTGAATGAAAAAGGGCGACATTTTACCAATCGGTGTCTCATTGGTAGAATGCATGATTAAGAACCTTGGGACTGGCCCTGATGGTAATTCGGTTCGCTGCCTCTTTTTAGCAATAATGCTATCTGTTTCACTGTCTAAATTTTCAGATAGGGACCGGGTTGGGGCCCCTGAAGGAGTAAGTTTATCAGGATTCATAGAGGTTTTTTATTTGTTCAGTGCCCGGGCTCCCCACTACCCGGCATGCAATAAATGCGCTCGGGAGTGGGACGCCAGGGCTACCCAGACACTATACCCGCACCGCCGCCAGCCTGAATCCTGTCCCTCGGACCATGAGGGTAGGGGCGTGGCATTGACACGGTTGACCCTCGCAGGCGAGCCTACTAGCCGATTGATCCTAGCCGGGCCTTCCAGGACCACCCGTCTTGTCGAAGCAGGGGCCAAAGTGGTGTATTGAAGCTGGGCCCCTCAACCACCAGGATCCCCCTTTCCGAATTTCCACGGGTCGCAGCGCACGGCAAACACGCCGGATTCCATTGATGTAAGCCTGGAACCTGGGCTGTGGGCGTTGGATCCCAGTGATGCTAGTCTGGGAGGTCCCCTCACCACGTACAGGTGCCCACGTCGAGGGGTTCGCAAGGTGTACCATAGGGATCGGTACTCAGCGCAACATAGAAATCTATCTATATGCTTTGCAATAAACAAAATAGTGTCATGGACTTCACGTAATGGTTATCATCTACCAGCAATCAAAACTGCAGCCATTCAGTTTTGTAAAAAACGCCAACTGGGAAATCAACCGATGCCAATTACCAGCTGTATCCGATTCTTGGGCATAACTCTTGACACTAAACTGACATTCCAGGTAGACATGTGTATATGTAAAGGGCGGCTCCTAGAACGTTTGTTCAACTCCGCCTCGTATCTCTGTGAAGAACAGTATCACTATAAATGGGCCAGATATGTGTGTTCTGTTCTGGCCGCTTGGCTACCCAGCAGCAT
This sequence comes from Mastigoproctus giganteus, assembly GCF_048544385.1. Lineage (NCBI taxonomy): Eukaryota > Metazoa > Arthropoda > Arachnida > Uropygi > Thelyphonidae > Mastigoproctus > Mastigoproctus giganteus. The sequence goes on from NC_143581.1 coordinate 124,762,661, forward strand.
CAGTCACCTGTACAGATGATTCTGGGTACTCGTCCACACCACGGGAAGGTGGGCCAGTCAATGTAAAGCACGTACTGTCTCAAGAGAGACTCTGACCCACCTAATGTTGTCAGAAGGTAGGCCAGGATCCTCTGGGGGCCCATTCCAGAGGGGGGGGGAACGATAATATATAAATGCATGAAAGAAAGTCATCTCATCTATGACATGGGGAGTTGATCGCTATACTCTACTGCACCTATACCGGGCCTCGATTAGATTATGGGGCGTTCAGGACTTCGCCGGTCCAAAGCTTATATATAGAGGCCAATGAACCTCGACTCCACCTTCGGAGAAAGATGCTGGTCATGCCTCTACGAGAACTGATTCAGCAGTTGACCAATTTACATCAAGACAGGGAAAGCGTGTATACCTTCATGTGATGACTACTTCCGACGTCGAGTCGAGGGAAACAGTCCCTGAACAATCCTGCCATTAAGATGGGTTTGACTTTACTTGCTCATGTTTTCACTCCGAAGACTTATCTACACAGACTCTTTGAGTGCAGTGACAGCCCTCCAGGGCACACTGGAATACCAGGAAATGAGAGTGCAGATAAAGCAGCAAGAAATCCCAATGATAATAACCACATACAAATTCCTTACACAGACTATCAATCATACGCCGAATTTGCAATGAAAAATGGTGAGAAATTTGGCATAATCAGGTAAATAACAAGTTACGAAATATAAAACAGAATCAACAGACACGAAGAGGTTGTGCTTGCCAGAGCATATAGGTAATACACATCAATATTTATTGCGAGGAAATGATTCAACACTAACCGTAAAGCATATTCTTATAGAGTCCGATCCCTATTTAATTTAAACGAACCTCTTCAAATTAGACATATTATTGGGGACAGGCGCAATATGGCCAAAGTAGCTCTTGCGCCAAAAAAAAAAAAAAAAACAACCTTTTACTTTCATCTCATTGTGGTTGTCAATTTTATTCGCTAAACTCCTACAGTTCTGATAATATATATGAAGTGATTGCTAACTATCATTATTTGTACTCTTGTTGTAGATTTTAATGGTCCGATTATTAATCCCGCAGTCCAATGTATTGCAGGTCACTCGGATGGATGTTTAGTTCTAAGTGCACTAACTTCAGCTACCACTCCGATTTCATTTATGTAAAACTTTCACCTTCATATGTGGACTGAGCCGGGAAATAATAAATATTCATTTATTGCAAATACAGCAAGCCCATCACAGCACATGGCTAGGGGCAGGTAAAAATACAACGGGAATGAATAAAATAATCGTAATCGAGTATATATACATAGCAGATTTTATATAGATATTAACAATGCCTATGAATTTAAAAATTGCAGAACAGGACATTTGGCTTTCAGTTGCAATTACTGGGTTGGATTATTTTTTTTCATTTTATCGGAGATCTGACTCCTGTAGGTTCTCAGAGTTGATTAACCTGGAGAAGAGATGCATTGGGGAACATTCTGTCCATTTGTTTGAGCCTGGAGAGGTTGGATTTGAATTGCTGGTTTCTTGAATTTTCCCTGTTGGGGATAGCTAAGTTTGGTGAATTGCATGAGAGGTGATTAACTTTGCAAGAAGCATGACTCCAGACTCGTTGATCATCTGTTGCAGAGGCTTTGTTTTTAGGTTTTTATAAAGCTGTTGCCTGGATATTGTATGGGGAAAACGAAGCTTACTAACCTGGATTTGCGTGGTACTACAACGAGATTGTATTTGCCTTTGGATAGGTGATCCTTACATTGAAAAGGTGCGTGTGCCTATCAATTTCGTGAGTTCTTCTACCGGTTTCGATGTTTCCTCTCCTCTGTTTTCCTGATCATCAGATATTTTCTTCCCTTTGCTGAGGGCACTTAACTTTTTCAGCAGCTCGGTGCTGATTCCGTTTTTTCACCCCGCAAAAATCTCCTCCTGAAGCCAGTGTCTTTGTTAGCGCATCGGCTTCTGTGGCCATAATGCACTACGCTGATCTAAGCCCGAGGCGGGATTCGAACCTGCGACCTTTGGGTTGCCAGTGTGGTGGCTGTCATCAAGATTTCTTAGTTCGATTTTGTTAAATATACCTAGGAGGGGTAAGTTTGATCTCCTTATTTTCCCTGTGCTGTACCATAATCTTGTAATTGAGCTTTAATAAGAACGTTTCCTTGCCCAGGATTAGTAACAAAATCTGAATAAACTTCACCATTGCACTTGCTTTCAGTTTCAAGTATTTTTTTCTCAGATTGCAGGAACTGAGTGCTATCATCGAGGTGTTGTGTTAATTCTTCGTCACTGCTCGCGCTCCGTGTGCCATTCCATGTTAACGACGGAGGGCACATTAAATCGGCATCATCTACTGAGTCCTTAGACTGATTGCTAGGATTTTTTCATCGTGGAATAAGTAATCCTTTACAACTGGACAGGGCTAAATGTGAAATCGTTTGTTTCACTTACTTTTTTTTGTGTTGTTCGGACTTCCCTCTTTTTAAATTCCACTGTAACACGATATTAAAATAACTATCCACAAACATTTTGCTGTGTTTCGTTCTTCCTTGGGAATTTTCCTCTTTTAACCAACATAAGGAAAGCTCATCCACTTGCAGTACAAATACTAAAACCATATCGGATCTTATTAACTTCCATAGTGCGACACTTCGCGTGTTGTAATTCTTTACTTCTAGAGGCGATCCATCTCTCAAATCTGATTCGACCCAGTTGATCAATTCTCCAAGAGTATTTCACATACCAATCGAATTAATAAGGCCGAACATAGCCAGAATTAGTGCTTCTGCCACGTTGGGCTTTGAACGCATCTTTTGGTAGCCTTCCAGTTTTCAGAGAAGGAAGAACCTTTGTGTACTTTTTTAGATGCGGTCTCTATAAAATATTCAAAATGTCGTGGGAATTTGTGATTAACTATTGCTGCTGATCTTTTAAACAAACGTTTACGAAGTTAACTTTACTGACGGACATATCAGTTACTTTTATTTTTCATTAAGTTAAATGTTTGACACCATTCGGCCATAGTCCACTGAAACAGCCCACTCGTGAATTATTTTTATTCCCATAAGAGAAGTTCAACGTCCTTCTACCACCCGGATGAAATCTTACCCCGGTGCTCATTAGCTCTGTTAGAATATCCGTGTGATCCGCCCTCTGAGTTCACTTCAAATGTGACATCTGCTGCTCTTCTTCTCCTCATTTCAAAACGAAAATACAAACATTTTCTTTGCTTATTGCCCTAAAAAAAACACCCACGGTGCTATTACAGTGAACTCTTTCGTAATTAGTGTGGATTTCCAGTTACGGTAATTATGAACAATTATTTCGGTGAATTTCTCTCTTTTACCACGTCGCGTGCTTTATTATGACCCGTGTTGTCCTCACTTTAAGGGGGTATCCTTTACTTGACTCATGAGATGTATTGTGCCCGTTGGGGGTCACTGCAGCGAAAGAATGCTTACTTTAAAGCTATGCAACCCTTAAGTTAACTTCTACATTCTCACAATATAACTTCGTTCAATCCGTGGAATTCATCCTGATCATTTCTTTTGACACACGAAACCTTTGAAAAGGTCGACGCATTGATCGCCATTAACATTTCCGAAAGCACGAGCGAATTTGGTAAGTGCCCTGCAGTTGTAATAGCTTTCTAGTAAGGAGATCTGCATCAACAGGGAAGCAGCGTCCTTAGGCCGGACCACCCCCATTTTTGATTGGGTTCTTGGCGTATACGAATGGCTATTGTTATTCTGCACTAATTGACTGCAGCCCTCCATGAATGTCACAGCGATGAAACTAATATTCGCTAATGGTTATTATCCGAGCAAGATGTTCGTACAGCTGAGGAATTCTGACCAGATTAGTTTACTTTGCGTCTGGTAAGAACGTGCAGTATCCAGATGACGCAAACCCTAATGTACACAGGTCGACCCCATATATATATGACCTCTGTGACCGTGGTTCCAGCTCCACGCTGGTCCATTCCCTCAACATAACTTGTTGAGGAGGGCTCTATCCTGCAGTGGATTGACATTGGCTATAAAGTTGAGGTGGGTAATCATCATGTTGCAGAGGAAGTTTTGCACTATACGCCAAGAGAATGTAAATTCCGCCATGATTACACATAATCGAGTTATGGTTTCTATTTTAATTCGTGTGTGCATAAAACTTTCGTAGATAGCAGTCTGCTAGTTCCATTTTTAATTTATTCCGTTAACTGTCAAATTTTTGCAACTTGTAATTAATGAGAACACTACTATGTATGACTCAAGGCAAAATAACTTCCATGTGTTTAAAATTTACCCACCAAAACGTGCAGAGTTGAAACAACCAAGTAATTCTGTAGTATTCTTTTCTTCTTATTACCGTAGCATTAAATGATTACTCTAAACGTTAGGCAGTCTTCTGGGTCAGTGCCAAGGCATTTCAGGGCAGGAGAACTTCCTAGTTATAAGAGTAGAAATCTTTTAGGGTTAAGTTTCTTCACGAATTTGTTTTGAAATAGGCCGAGTTAATTCTGTGAGTAGAAGAGATTCCATAAAATGCCAGCGAATAACTTATTATTGAACCTCTGTAAAATATATTCGAGAGTAGTCTGCGATATTCAATAATAATTATGGAGTAACGCTGCAATACGACAAAAGTAGAAATGTCGCAATAGTGCTCCTCCGCATTCTTTGGATGGGAAGAAATCATTTGAGTTAACGGTGCTGACCTGCTGCGAAGATTAATAAAGAAATTCCAGTTACTTTGGCCTTCTGGCTGCTCCGTTGAATTATTCATCCCAAGCTGAAGGGAACTTTATGATAATAACCGCTATTTTCTCCAGTGCATGGCCATGGCGGTTAATTACATATTCAACTGCACATATCTGCGGAGATTTGTCACAGGCGCGAGATGTAAAAGACTGTGCCTGATACTAATGTATTCTTAATTTCCAGTGTCGTTGTCCGGACACCATTCTTGACGCCGCCTTGCCGTGAAGCGCAAAGTAATTGACGCATAATCAATAAGTGTGTACGCGGAAAAAATACAGTCATTCTACCGAAAAGTATCTCCATTAAGGTTTTTCACGAGAAAGCAACAACGGACACTTGGGCTTCTTGTCGTCAAGGAAAAACGACTTTTTGACACACCTCGGTGGAGCAGCGAGACACGGACTTTCAATACACACACGGAAGTGACGCGCGTCCGTGCTGCGCATAACAATCTTATTGAACTACTCAAAACACCTTTCACGTGGCTGAATAATTTGTTAGAGAACAGCTTCCCGGGATGGGAATTTTGAACGGAGTGTCATCTTAAATGCGATTGCAATAATGCACGTTCTACCGAACTTGGGGCGAGATCAAAGCGAGCTGTAGCTCCATCCTGAAGACACGGGTATTAAAACTCTTCCAATTCAGCAAGTTAGAATCGAACCATCTTGAATACTACAAGCATAAATTTTCTTTACTGGCCAGGTGTTATGGAATATCTTCAAAACACATATGGTAGATATCCACTTCCTGTGATAATTTCGCCATTTGAGTCCAGCAAAAGCTTAGTAGAATTATATTACAGATGGGTAGAAGGCATCAGTTCCAGAATGTTAAGCAGGTATTTTTTGTTGTTAACGGATCGGGGATAATTTCACAGATGCCCGATCGATCCATTTATTTTTTTAACAATAAAACACATTGGCCTATTTCAGGATCTGACCGCCCATGTCCCGATAATTTCAAATTGTTTTTAAGGAAAATATATGGTTTACTTTTCCAGTGAACATCGGGCCGCAAATGAACCGTTTTCGAGATATTGCACATTTCTAGTTGGGATCCTCCACTGAGCTCAGCAAAAAGCTGTGAATCCTTTGCTAAGGGTGGTTTTATTAAACATAAGATAATACATTTTTGGTTTCAACACTACAGGATGTTCTATCTGCGAAGCTTTACACTTTTTGTTATGAAAACCTTAAACACGAAATGTAGTACCATGCGTAGTTGGAAGATGATTGAGCAGATGAAAAGATACTTGTTGACATTGGATCGAGTGGCCTTTCGGCAAACTTCTGGTACATGAATTCATTTTCTACGAAGTTGGATAAAAAGAAGGAATTGCTGAACATTATCATCGTACTCTAATTGATGTCATTAGTAAATGACCCAACAAAGCTACTGTGGGCCCGGATGGTTCCCACTTTTAATCTGCAGCACATGCGTAGTTGACCTTCTGCAATTTGAAGAACTTCCATGTCAATCCCATTCTAAAGATCGAGAAACCTGCGACCAATCTCCTGTAAAGAACTGATGGAGACTGAGCACAGGTACCCTCTTCAGAATTCACAGATTGATATCATATGAAGCGTGCCTGTCGCTGCCCGAGAGGCATATCGGGTGGTTAGGAACATGTACACACCAATATGCTGCCTAAACGTGAGGTTCTTAGTATGACTCAATAAACAATATACTTGATTCCATTTAGTCACTGGAGCAACACATGTGTGTCTTGGTATCAAGGGTGGCCCTAGGCATATCCCATCTCCACCTAGTGCCCGCGACAAGCATTAATAAGGAAATAAACAGTTTATTTCCTTATTAATGCTTACATTCCAGTGAGGTATACCAGTTATAGCAACAGCAATATTTTTTGTTTTATACAGTAGTCTAACTGCTCAGTAATCATATAGTCATTTAATTTCTTCCCTAGTAGAATCTGAGCTCGTACGGGTAGAGAGTTCCCAGCATGCATTGAAGCACTCACACACAAGTATTTAAAATTCTTCTTGGTGAGCACAAAGGGTCTACCATATGTTCTTCCCAAAAGTAAGTTAATCTGAATCATTAAGACTCCGTAGTAGGGTTTCTAGCCGCAGAGAACTCTTGAAATATTTTTATGAAGACATCAGATATTTCAATTAGCAAATGTAACCCCACTTTGAGTTCCTTCCACAGTCTTCGTTTTTCCTTTTCTGGGATTGTAGCTCATACCCCTGTAGGACATGTAGAGCAATACGAAACGCTGTAATGAAAGAAGTTTAGTCCTATACTATAAAGACAATGTCTTTTTTTCTGGAAATCCTGGTTGGATATGTAAGTTCCAAGTGCCCGGTGATTTGGATCTTTTGTTCGAAAATTAACGTCGACCACCACCAAAACATACTTGCAATTCTGGGAGCGATTAATTTCTCGAACGGAACCGCCCTTTGACTTGCTGAAGGAACTTTCATCTGTCCCCTGGAAGACTGCTAATCCAGATAAACCAACTTCTCAACTCACCATGTCAGTTTGGATTCAAGACAGGCTCCAGCACCGAAGCCGCTATACAATAGTCTGAAATCCTATCTCAGCAATAGAAAATTACAAGTTGTAAACAAATACCAGATACGTTCACTGGGGTGGGCCATTCTCCTGGTGGTTCAAGTTGACACAACTCCAACAATGAATTTAAATAACATATCCATCCGTCTCCGGCCTTGACTTCCACGAAAGTATGCAGTCAGCAGAACGTACTGGGGCTTAAAGCTTTGTCTCGAATCCTCAGTTTGGTGAACAAAGGCCACGCGTGATATAGGTGGTCACTGGATCTTGAGGTGATTAAAGAAGGGAATTCCGACACAGTTGTTAAATCTTCAACTGGAGCTTACCAATGACTTGAAACAAGGGAGAAATTACTACACAGTGCATGGACCTTTTCATCACTTTGGCGAAGAGGGGTCATGGGGGCACCTCATATATAAGTGGTAGGCTGAAATCCAGGGAAACAACATACAAAGCCCTAACGAATTACGTGAAAGCTGGGGTCGGATAGCATTGTCCCAACTGATAAAAGATTAAGATACTATGTTGGCATCATCATGGAGTCGGCGCTCCCTTATGACTTTTGATCTCTCCCCAACCCCTATTTTGGCTATCTCCTAGTGGTGTGTGCGGCCAGAACGCAGCATGATATACAAACAATTAGTCCCATCACGGCGGTGGTAGGGGTTTACAATACATAAATCCGGATTATTTGAAGGCAACAAAGCACAGTTCTACGAGGACTCCCTTCCTGTATTGTCGATTGCTAGCATTTGTGCTGAAGATAAGGGGGGTAGCACAAATGGTGCCGTAATGAAAACGTCCCCCCCGTTGCTATTTCAATCATCAACTTACTTAAGGATAGTAGGACAAATAAGGGATATAATTAAAGCTGGGAGTGTCTGAACTATAGTTTTCTAAAACCCGGTATATTACTGAAGGCCGATTGTTTAAAATACAAATAATTTTCCACTATTAAGGACAGGTCCTTACAGACGTGCGTTGCTTGCTTGGTACTTCTGTGCCTTTGGAATGCAGATTGCTCCTCCACATTAATCTCTGGCGGGAAGAGGGGAGCCCGGCTTACACTGACAATATTGATTTTATGATGTTCATGTGGTAAATAAACTGATTATTATTAAAATCTTCAAATATGATGCATTTACCTTTCCGGAACATCACGAAATTTTTTGTTGAATTGCCCACTGAAGGTGACATACAATGTGATTATCTGTGTCCCCAGATGTTTTACAACGTAATGTGCAGAATTCTGCTAAAAATTTTATTTTGTACTAGCTATCATTATAAAGTAGAATCTGCTTTCTAATTCCCTGAAACATGATGAATAATTGCGGCAGCTAGAATTAAAAATACTGCTGAATCTTCCTCCCTCACAAATTCTATTTGTATATGACAGTAAACGGGTCAAGCTTATAATTAAGCTGTGTCTTTCCATGTCCAGCCTTAAACCGTACACAATTTATAAGGTTGCGATGCTCGATGCACTTCTTATTACTTTTACAGAATTTGAGCGGGGAAAAAAAAAACAGGTGGAGCACTGTTAGAGCAAAGTCATGATTTCACAGATGACTTACAAACATTCACGCGGCACAACATCCTTTGAAGTCGAGACGTTTGGTTTCATTTATTCCTCTCGAAAGGAACCTAAACCTCCTTCAATAATCGGCAATTTTATATTTCTTACATATTGCGCTCTAGGATGTCACGAAGTCCATTTCGCACTTGTAACTGTTAAGTATAATGGGCACTTCCTGCTTAAATTTACAAACTCTTCTAATTGTTGTTAAAATGGCTAAAAGAAAGATATTTATTGTCATAAAATTGTTCATCACTTACTATAGAACAATTTTCACTGTGTTGGATTCCAAATTGGCTCAAATTTCGTATATGCTGATATTTTAAGGGGGTCTAATTCAGTTGATGATCCTGCAATGCGTGTAATTATTGAATGAGGTCGAAAGACGTAATTGGCCTTTACTCTTCGTATGCGGGTTTGTAACTGAGTCAAATCGAAGCCGGAGCTTAGTGCTCTTTTCAAAGACAAAGCAGACTGCAATGGAACGAGCATTATTACAAATTTAGAAGAAAGAAATGCCTTTCGATGTTACCTTTGCCCAACCATACCACATCTGATGTGCAAAGAAACTAATCGGGAATTTGAGTGTCCTTTAAGGGGACACATCTATAAACTGGTAGTAGGGGAAAGGTTGAATCACATCGTTTTATTAAAAAAAAATTCTTCGATAACTCTGATAATGTTTTTGTTCACAGATAATAATACTTGAGTCAATATTGTTCTTTCTTGTACGTCAGCCGATGAAGAATGTACCAGGAAGTACATCTTTTGTTAAAATGGCGACTGGTAAATTCTGTTCACACACTATAATTTGTGTGCAAAAGTGACAGATGCATTCGTTTCATACCGGTGTCAACAACAGTGTTTATTTCAAATTTTGAACCCACGATCAATAAATAAATAAAATCTCTTCAAACAGGTGATTTAGGTACGTCGGTTCTGCCACAAGTGAGAAATTAACCTTTTCAACACCCCTCATGAAGTGAATCGCAAGGCAGGATTGTAGCGACCATTATACAAATCTGCTTAATGAGCTAAGTATAATGGTCGTCCTATCAGCTTTCAGCGGAAACACGTTGTCGCAGTCGGGATACCGTAACTGTGTAAAGTATTTTCTATTATCTTATGCGTGGGCACCGCTTAGGCAAACACCAACCAGATGACGTAAACATCAGGTTGCTGACGCCACGAAACCAGCAATGCAGGCTCCGTAGAGCATTTTCCCTGACGCTCGAGGCGTGTGTATGTGGGATGTATTCTACTCTACAGCCGGTATCCATGGTGATCATTACTGAACAGCAGTATTCCGAAAACTGTTTGCGTAGGAGAATCGTTGGAAGAGCATACTCTGCCCTCCTATGCTGATGACATGAATTCTTAGAGAGCGATTAATAAATAGTATTTCAATTCTTTCGTCTTCTGATTAAAGAAGGATGTAACGAGAAGACTCTTGATCTGTTGTGCAACAGGTAGGCCAAGTGGCTCTGGATGGGGGAATTCAGCCCTTAACTGGAATAATTCGTGGTTACTCCGACTGATTTCAAAATGTACAAATATCATCGTCAACCACTGCAGGATGAAGGCCTTTCCATCTGTCGTCATATCTTCGAGCTATGCGTACTGCCCAAATCCTCTTTAGGTTTGATAAGAATGTGCTTCTCTTCTTTTCTAATATAATCCGTTCCATAGTTTTCAGCTTCTCTTTCATTCTTTTGGTGAGTGAATGCTATCCATCCCTTGACTGCCAGATAAGTATATGAATCCTCCCTTTCTGTGGCATACTTGATCATCATTATTTTTGTTTTAGTCCGAAATCCTTACTAAATCAGCATAACTGATTAAGATTTTGGGATCACAATGTCATCTGTAAATGGTTTAGATACTTTCCAGTGTAAACTTCTGAGATATTGTGTCTTCTTGTCAATTTGCTACTGTCTTTGTCTAGTCTAATAAAGGAGGTAGCGTTCTCATAAATTTTCTTCAAAATGTATGGGATAGCTATGCCTTATGGAGTGAAATGCCAGGCATAGTGGTGTTTTATATCCGTTAGCTGATCTTGCTCCTTATAAAATTTTTTACTTATATGTTTCTCGTCGATACCTTAGTCCTGAAAAGTCTGCAGAAACTCAAACTTGTTCTTAATTTCCAGTACATACGGCGTTATCTCAAATACCTCCGTATTTTTTGGGCTCTGCCGTGTTCATTTCTGGCATTCTGCAAATTCCTCTTTCCAAGGAAGGAATAAATCATTATAACCTTTAGTTTGTACCTCTGAGAAGTAGTCTTGACACACTTGATGTTGTTTTTTTTTTTTCTTTATGGACCAGAAAGCCAAACCGATGTATCTTGAGCGATCTTACGTTGTGACAGCCTGGTTCTACCCAGGCGAAGGTTGCTGTTCCAAACACTATAGGTTCGCAGTATGGCTGATGCGGGCGATCTTAATCTCGTGCATTTTCAGCAATTCAGACTTCACATGCCAGTAGTGCACGGTTATCGTTGATTGGAAAAAATCAGCATTATCAATGCCTATAGAAACACCTTCCAGTACATCTTAAAGCTCGATGCGAATGCGCTATTATCTTTTTTGAATTTCGCTTCTGATGGATCAGCAGTTACCGTAAGTAACCCTTCTCCAATGGTAACGTTCATGGCTTACGCATCCTTTCATTTGTGGACCCAGGTTTCCAAAGCGGGAAATGCCACCGACAAGTCTACCACGGGTTTTCTGTTAATCAGCACTGTTCCGATACTTATTTAAAACTGCCATTGAATTTTTGTCAACAACGATGCAAAGCACACACGCATAGGGATATATAGAATCTTTTGTGGTTAACGTGTCCCTAATATCATTGCAGAATACGACTCCTCTGTTCGGCTAGTAATGAACGGACGAAAGTGGGAACGCCCTGCCAGGCAGCGAGGTGCCATATTCACCGCAGTCAGTATTGTGGGTGTGTTTTTGTTGTTGCTTAACAAAAACTAACTCTAGGGTTTAAAGGCGACTGAGAGCTGCGAGGAAATAGACGAAACATCTGGAGCAGGCGGTCTTACATGATATTAGGGATATTTAGTGTTCGCTTGCTGTTCCAAAAGCGAATTTCTTCAATTATCGTTACTCATAAAGTAACCGCAGTTGGATCACTTTACTGTTTGGAAGAGATGTTTTTGTTTAAACGGCGATTGCGTGCCTGATAGAAAATCGAGATCAATTCCTTTATGAATTTTATTTTAAGATTATCGTTTACTTGCTTATTAAATAATTATAATAAAAGTGATATGTTGTGGTTACTTTTTTCAATAGGTAGCATCAGGCTCTTTCTTACCTTTCAGCAGTAATTTTGAATGTAGTCAGACATGACGATCTTAGAAATTTTGCCAATATCCGACGTTGATAAAGACATCACAAGGAACCTGAAAATACCTAATTCGGGAGACTTGTAGAGCACGTGGCCGTGCTATAAATTCTGCAGGTTCGGTGGCACTCACATTCTATTAAAGATCCAAAATGCTTTTGCCAGGGCAGTAGCAAGTAAGCTATTCGAACGGCTGATAGGTAAAAGAATAACTCGCCAACACAATACGGATTGAAGCAAGGAACTTTGACCGTCCTAGCTAGACTGAGAAGGGCAAACACACCTATGGAATCCTACTAAACCAAACCGCTCCACTTCTTAAAAATATCAACTGCAAATACTTGAGAGAAAAGATATGTCGGATTAATGGCCAGAATAACAAAAAAGGACTGGAGACTCAAAAAACGCACGCTAAAGGCCTTCTTAACCGAGGCGATTACGTGTGGTTCCATAGAGCCACAACGGGGGGAATACAACATAGAAGAGAATCATGTGTAGCAGGAAAGGGGAAATTGCCAGTAAGTTCTGACGGGACTCGAGGGAGGAGTTGCTGTTCATCACAACTAAAGCCAGTAACTGAACGGAAAGATTGAGCTAACCACACTAAGGAACTGATGCAGTCCATTGCTCACCAAGTCAGACTGGAAACAGTACAAAACATTATACATTACACTTTTAAATCTCTGGCCTTTACGTTGTGCAGAGTAATAGAAAGGTAAGATGGTAGCCGAAGACTAAACCAGGTTCCGGTCAGAAAAAGCACGAACTCATCCTGCTGATGGCAATGTAATGGGGAGTGTTTTCGTGATGCACATTTACCTCCCCCCCCCCAAGTAGAATAACATTCGTGTGAGAATGGTGCTTCAAAACAATCTCTCTCTGGAGCCTACTAGGTATGTGTACCTAACAAAGTGCCCGCTCACTATATTGCAATTTTAATTCTCTTACATTTTATCCCGTTTCCTGTGATTTTTCTGAAAAGGGAATAAAGTCTTTATAAAAATGAAAGCCTAAAATTCGATACTGTATTTTTAATCCTACAAGAACAATACCGTAATTATCTTGTGCACTTCTTTCTTAGGCTTACCGTGACGTGCTGAAAGGAAATGGGTGGTATTCAGCATCGGCGCAGGAGGTACGTAGTTCCACAGAACACTCGAGTCAATCGGAAGCTAAGATAGGACTTTTGTCTGAAGAGATCCCATGATAATGAAGACGGAAGGAGCCGTCTTTTTCCATGCTGTGCCGCTAATCAGCACAAATCCTCACTATCGCAGTCCTATTCTTGTTTATACACAAAGAGCAATTAAAGGCAACTGTAATAACGACGTGTCTACATCGATTCCCACATGCAGAAATGGCGTAGCACCGTTGGATAGGCTTCTGGGACTCGTGTTTAGAATTCTTCGATGCAGCAAGAGAACGACTGGTATTAATACAAGCCCCTTACATTGTTAAAAACTTCTAGACGGTACTCAAAAAGTGTTTACCAAAACTTAAGCATGTTATGTGGTGGGGGAGCTGACAAAGATTCTGTGCGAATTTGAACTCGCCAATAAGGAAACGCCCGAAATATACTTCCATTCACATATGTAAGAGTCTTGCCGTCGACCGTGCGGCCACGCATTTTCATGCTCCGCGTTTAGTGCTAATAACTGTGTACCATGATGAATGCAATACCACAAGACTCCGTTTAGTATTTGCCGCCCATTGATGGAGCTGTCGTAGAACTCTCCATGACAGGTAAATTTTTATTCTCATATATTGCAATCATAACTATGGTATTGTGTAAGTAGAAACCTCACCACGTCAAGGTTGCCACTCAATATGCCTGATAAATTCCCTAATAGCCTCCTCCCTAGCGCCAGCGGCCTGAAGTCTGAAAGTAACTCCTCTTCTGAGCTTAACTGAAAAGTCAGTTGAAAGCAGAAGAATGTCATGTGCGCCGGAAAAACCACGTGTAGCCTGCGTCTCTCGCTGCGTAAATAATCTCTCAAAATTGTCAGCTTCTAAGAGAAAATCGTACCTGTGCCAAGCGTGCAAAACACCTGTACATAAGAAGGTACCACTAACATAGATAATGCGAAGCCTCTTTCGGTAACCAACGCTGGCAACAGTCTTGTCAGTCCTGCAGTCTTATACAGCTCACTGAACGCTGTAGCTGTCAATGAAATTGAATCTGCATGTGAGGTGCCACCCGGCAACGTACTATTAGCTCGTAAAACAGACGACTTTATGCCGCTGAACACAGCCTCCCGATGGCATAGTGGACATAGTGTTTTTTGTTATGCGGTTCCCGTGGTTTCCCACAAATCCGCGTTAAATACTCTGTTAACATAGCAAAGCCAGTCAGTGTGGGGTTATGTGTGAGTAGTGTGTTGTTTGACTGGCCTCTTCGTTACTGGGAGGCGCGATCACCAGGAAGGAGCCTCCCAGCATCCGTCCACTGGCACGAGGAGCCGGACCAGGGAGTAAAATACATCTGACGGGCCGTCCACACTCTTGCAGGAGCGAGAGTGGGGAGGACCAAGGAAAGAGCGGAGAAGAGACAGGAAAGTGGAAGACAGACAAGATAGCGAGGATGACAGAGCGTAGGCATCCTCCCAGGCGAAACGGAGCAGGAAGAGTGCTAGGTGCAGTTGTGGGAGTCCTGGAGAAAGACTGTGGGTAGGTAAAGTTCAAATTAAAGAGTTCAGGATCGTCACAATGGAGAATCACGGAGCGGCGTCGACAGGGCTGTCCGCCATTTGCAGTTTCTGGTGCTGGGTATCAGTTGCTGTCTAGAGGAGGTTATCCAGGAGTAGTGTTCGGGAGTTGCAGGTGATGCCAGCGACGACGAAAGACCTCGTTGGCATAACTGGTCAGTGCACGGAAGGCATCATTACATTCCAATAACTTGGTTTCTGGCCGAAGTGATGTAGTGTGGAGGTCTAGGAGTAGTTGGTTTCTTAGATCTAAGTATACGTTGCATGAGCGCATCACGTGATCCCAGTCTTCAGGTTCTCCGCAGGTACAGAGGGCATCCTCGACTAGGCCGAACTCTTGAAGGACCCGTGGCCAGTTAATAGGAAGGAAGCATAGACGTTAGGGAAGAACCAAGTGGAACGTTGCTTGTTGATGAAGGTTACCACAGGAAGGAAAAGTTTAGTAGTTGCACCAGTTGTGGAGTTATTCCAGCGGGTTTGCCATACGTTTATGTTCCTGTTTGATGTCGGTGTCGGTTTGAATAGTGAGGAATTCAGCTTCCTTATTCTTCTTGATGGCACGAGAAAGTCCGATAAAAGCGACGTGGAGGTCCAAAGGGAGGCGGCCTGTTAGTAGCTGTAGGGCGGCAGTTGATGTCGTTCTACATGCGCGGGTCATTTGTAGTAGCATAAGTCGTTGAATTTGCTGAATTTTACGTTGAGCATGCACTAAAGTCATTCGGTGGTACCATACTGCAGCTCCATATGTGACAATTGGTATAAAAGGCGTAGAGTTGGTCCTTTAATACCCCAGTCCTTGCGGGTAAAGCGTGCTAACATAGTGATGTAATTTTTTATCTTTTCTTTGATAGCTTGGATATGAGGAATGAAAGTTCTCCTGTCATCCAAAATTACTCCTAGGTACTTCACCGATCGGTAGTTTTTCAGTGGGCGGCCATTAAAACGTATGGTTGGAGGTCTGGAGAAGTCCAGTTTGCCTTTTAATAGGAGGGTTTTGCTCTTCTCAGTGGAGACTGAGAGTTTATTTTCCGTGGCCCATACGGACAGAGCAGAGAGAACAACCGTGGCCTGGGTTTCTATGGTGGCGCGGGTGGGGCCCTCAATGATAATAACCATGTCGTCGGCATAAGAAAGCTGAGTAGTGTGTGGGTAGTCCCTCAGGAGCCAGTCGTCCAGTATCATATTCCAGACAGCTGGTCCCAGGATGGAGCCCTGGGGACAGCCTCGGGTTAGATGTCGGGTGATGCAGTGATATTTTGTTTTGATGCTGACCTTGCGGTTAGAGAAGTAGCTTTTGAGGCAGTGGTAGAAATTCCAAGTGCAGTTAGAGACTCTGGCCCTCTGAAGAACGCCCGGCCACCACACTGTGTCAAAAGCTCCTTTGAAGTCAATGAAGATTGCCAGTACATAAGTTGCATCCGACTGTTCTGCAACTTTGAGGGTTTTAGATAGAGCATCAATTGTGGAGCACCCTTGTTTGAATCCAATTTGAAGCGAGGATGCCAAACCACTGGCTTCATATCGGGGTTGGAAGCGGGAGAGCAGCAGTCTCTCAAAAACCTTGCCGAGAATGGGAAGCAGCGCAATCGGGCGATATGCCTTGGAGGTACCTGTGGGATCCTTAGGTAAGAGCCTCAGGTTAGCATGCTTCCAACGTGATGGAAAGTTACCCTCATTCAGACAGGTGTTGAAGAGCTGAAGAAGTATCATTGGAGCTATGGCCCAGAGACGTTGCACAGTCTCGCCTTCAATAAAATCCAGACCAGGAGCTTTACCTTTTTTTGATTTTTTTAATTGCTGCATCGACTTCTTCCTCTGTGAATGGTTCCTCCATATTGTCTGGCTGGAAGCTGGAATTTTGTACTGCTATCGTCCTGTGGATGTCAGTGTCAGAGTTGGTGTTGTCCTGATATATTAGTTCATCCAGAATCCGGTTGATTGTATCTTCCCAGTGTGTAGTCTCAGACGAGTCATCAGAGCGGACAGAGTGTATGACGTCCGTGGATCCCAGCTTATTCCTCACGAGTTTGTGGACTAAACCCCACGGATTCCGGTTCCCTTCAGTCTCGACAAGGGAACGCCAGGAGCTTTGCTTGGCATGGTAAATTTTGTTAGTATATTCACGGCGGGCTGCTTTGAATCGGTCTCTATACTGTTCTGCAATGTGAGCAGGTTCAGTCCTTCTCTTGCGTTGGTATTCTTTCAGAGAAATGCGCAGGTTAGTGAGTTCCTGCGACCACCATGGAACAGATCTTGGTTTCATGGAAGCCTCTGAAGCTTTGAGGAGCAGACTCTGCACAAAGTCTGTTTTCTGCGCACTGTTCATTGATTGGTAGAAGTTGCTAGCTGGGTCATGAAGAGCATCTTGAATTACATTGTCAAACTGGTCCCAGTTCACTGTTTTAGTAGAGAATCTTACAATATCCTGGATAGGCACTTGACGAGAGAGGGCAGAATCGGTGACACTGTAAGTGATGAGGCGATGGTCGCTAGTAGTGGCTGTGTCATGCACCTGCCAATGGAGGAGTCTATTGCGAAGAGAAGAAATAGTTAGTGTGATGTCCAGGTTAGACTCTCCAGTTCCCGAAGAGTAGGTGGTTGGTTGTCCTGGTCTGTTGATGATTTCAAGGCTGCGTGAGGCAATGAATTCATCTAACATATCTCCTCTTGCATCGGTAGAGGTGTTGACCGGGCATTCGAGTCTGCGGCTATGATGACATCAGTGTTCTCCAGGAGGTCAAGAGCTTGTTCTAGACGAGCTATGTGCGGGAGGATATCTGTACCAAATTGGAAGTATGCTGTTAGGACCGCTATACGGCCGAAGCTGCCTTCTATTGTAGCCCCCGCTAGGTGAGGAGTGCAGAGTGATTCTATCTGTGTTACTACTAAGTCTGGATTGCGGATGATGATAGCAGCGAGGCACAATTGGTTTGTCGTCTGGATTTTCCTGAAAGCCAGGGGGTACCCACAGACCCTTCCACGGACGCAGTATGGTTCCTGAAGGAGAAGAATGTCTAGATTCAACTCGTCCATTAGGGGATGAAGCTGTGTTGCCACTGAGATTGATTTGAGCTATACGAAGTCTGGGAGAGGGGGGGTTGAGCATCCTATTTTCCATAGTTAGTCTTATTGCGTACTATATCTGCTGCTCTTCTATATACAAGGCACGCTCCATCCCGCACAGAGTGATCATAGGGTTTGCAATTTGAGCATTTAGGAGGCGAGGCTTTGTTGGGACAGTTCTTGTAGAGATGCCCACATATTGGTTGTTTTTTAAGACACTTAGCAGAGGTGTGCCCATAACCAAGACATTTGTAGCATTTCAGGACTGGTACAAAATCTCTGAATCTGTGGGATGACCAGCCCAGAAAAATTCTATCTTGGCTGTGTAGGAATCTCCTTATCCTGGGGGACACTTCTATAACCCAATTAAGTCGACCGCGTGTCCGTGCATTGGTGGAAAATTGAATTTTCATCTCCTTAATGGCTTCTTCTTTGCTCATGGATTCAAAGAGATTTCTGTTATATACTTCCTCCAGTAGGTCAACTTTCTGGATTGAGCCATCTACATCAAACACAATTAAACTTGGTCCTCTGAGTTTAGGGGTTTCAAAGGTAAGAGTTAGATCTTCAGCTGTGCCGCAAGACTTGATCTGTTCTAGATCTGACTTAGTGGCTGCTTCCAATATTATCCCTTTGTCGCGAATTTTGCGAATGTTTTTGATTTGGAGATTGTCTAATTTTGGTTTTATCTTCTTTAGGACGGTGTCCTTCACTCCATCGCTATCTGGGATGTCGCACCCTTCTCTAGCTTTTATAATCAGCATATGCTTGTTCTGTGTGGTGGGGATCTGAGGTAGTTTGAGCGTGGCAGCATAAGACAACTGGTGCCGAGTATCTTCATCAGAAGCTTGGTTGCAAGGTAGCCCGGTATTCAGAGCTGCTATAGTTGGATTTTTAGTTACTTTAGATAGAATTTTATTAGTTTGTTGGAGTTGGGCATTGGTGGCCTTCAGCTGTTCATTTTCTATAATGACCTCATATAACTTCTTCTCTAAAGAGCCCCAGCAGCGCGAAATTTGTAATGATACGGCCCTGGTGACGTTGCTGTTTTTGCTACTTAGACAGTATTCCATTTTGCGCCTCAGGTTGGGAAAATCTTTGCTGAATAAATTCGGCATTTCATCCCATTCCTCAGGGGGGAGTGAGCCAGATGCGTCTGGTCTTTTGAGAACCTTTTTCTTGAGGGTAGGAAGTCTCTTCGTGGATGCTGCGGGATCACAATCGCTGTTCACCCCATTGCAATCAGCATCGTCGCCGCCGGGAGAGTTGTCCGCGTCAGGTATGCCGTGTTCATTTGCCGCGGAAGCCTGTTGTTTCGCGGTCCGAATTTTGTTTTTAGTCATCGCGATCGAGGACTGGTGCGGTTGCCTGCAGGAACGCAGTGAAGCTCTACGATGTACTTTTACTTTTCCAGCCATTATGCAGAGCTATAAGCAGCAGATGACAAATCAAGCATTAATTGGGGAAGGGTAGTCAGTTTACTGTTCTGCAGTAGAGTTGTAGGAAGAACAATAACGTTTAAGTCAATTGGGTTAACTACAGGTGGTCGCGGGCGGGCAACTACTGCCGAAGGCAATATAGCGACCAAAAAGCTACCTTCACACCAGTGACCTTCAGCCGGTCAAGACAATGGCAGTAGTTTGCTTCGGCTTTAACAAAATTGTTCAAACACAAATTAAAATTAAAAGTTACTTATCTGCTATAAGTCCTGTGCCTCCATGACCCATATGATTGGAAAGCATTTGGCGTCCACTATAAGATGATATCTATCATATTGGGTAATAATCTAGATTTTTTACTAAATTTAAGTTACTTTAGAGAGCACAATTTACCATCAACTTGTACTACCGGTCACCTGGCGGGTTCCTTCGCCTCCCGATGGCAAATGTTACCGCCTCCATTAAGCCAGGTACGTTTCGAGCGCAACTCTGCAGACGGCGGCATACTAGTGATAGTAATGTGTATGTCAGCCAACATTATAATGAAACCCTGACTGATACTGCTTCTAACAGTGTAAATTTAAATGAATACGACCAAAAACTGGAATTCATTGCGAACGAAATAAGGCAGCTAATAATCAACACTCTAGACAGTCAACTAATGTCTCTAGTCAAAGCCAAATTATTAAAACTCTCTAAAGATCACGACAATCAGGGTACGATGGTGAATACCCCCCCCCCCAGGGGTCAATTCACACACATCATATCAACCAAGGGTTAGGTCACGTAATGGTCATGATACTAAAAGCACCCAAGACCGTCAACATATGACGAGTTGTGTTCAATCAGTTCCAGAAGCTAGTGTTATCAACAGTATAAATCTTTCGCTAGAAATTGAAACTCAGAATTGGCAGCATTCTAATCTCTCAATACCTCATGAGGATAAACTTAGCACAAGCAATTCATGTCATAGAACGGAGAAGTTAAGTCTCACACCTGCATCGAGTGACTGCTGTGTGAATAATATCATTTTTCCCGCATTAAATAACCCTAAGGCCAGATATCTCTACACAAACCAACCAACTGAGTTTCAGAGAGACCACTTAACTCATATGGGAAAATGCATCCACAGATCAAGAAGCTAATACTTCATATACCAGAATGCTATACACTGTCTCAGTAGCCTTATGCCGAACAGAAATGAAAAGTTGTTCAAAGACCTCCCGTCCCCCTTCTACACATCTAGTCGTAGCGGGTACAGCCGATACACAAGATCCAACAATCTAAAGCAATCTTTGTTTCCCGAGTCGACCCTACTGAAGAGGGCAGCCACATATGCGTCCTTCAAAATTGAGTGTGATTAAAACTACCTCGCTATGTATATCCCAGTAAGCCAACCACACCATCGCAGAATATATGTACCCCGTCAGTTACACAGGATACTGAACCGCTACCGGATCGCCATTAAGATGTCAATCGAATTTCTACAAGAGTCTCTGGTCGCTGCTGAATACAATGCCTACTTCAAATCCAGATCTGTAGCGAGGGGTGGAGGAGTAGCCCTGTTTGTACGTGACATAGCACTTCAAATAATCTCGGTCGCCTACTCAGATTCAGAGTTTTATGAGGCATTACTCGGCACTCTTGGATATAGCAGTCGTTTACATTCCACCTGTCCCTAGTCTAGAAATGATAAATAATGTAGTAGACTGGCTTCTCAACAAATTACATGTGTCAGCCACCCATATAGTATGTGGACTTCAATGTCAAGGAAAAAATTAAGAGCCAGCTTGTCACTTCGCCAGCCTTTCTGGACCCAAATAAATGCTTATTTGCAACAAGTTGGATCAACTCGATTACAGAATTTGCGGCTTCAAAAGTAGTAAGGATGTCATCAAAATCTAAAACCTGGTGGAACTCTAGCCTATCTACATTGTTTAAACTAAAGCAAACTCTGCACAGAAAATGGAAACTGTTTAATGACACACAAGATAGAATTCTTTTGTGTCATTACAGGCTTGACAAAGAAGCGTGGATGGACCACATCAGCAGATTCTCCAGCATCTATCATGAGTCTCAAGTCAGGGAGTTTGAGTGGGATCAATTAGTTGACAATGAGATGGAGTCTGTTCCTATCACTAAAGAAGCACTAATACAGAGTATTAACTCCCTCAGGCCAACTAACACAGCTGGAGTTGATGGAGTCCCCCACTTCATGGTAAAGTGTCTTAGTCCTTACCTAATTGAACCACTCCAATCAATTTATAGTTCTATCCTTGCTTGTCGAGTTTTCCCTGAGAACTGTAATTCCAATGCCTAAACTTGTGGAGCACTATAGGCCAATATCTACTGCATCTACCCTGTTAAAAGTACTGGAGAAAGCTCTGTTGCCAAAGTTGTCGAATCAGATACTAGCTGGGCAGCCTCAACAGATTCATTATTCAATGACTGCAAGATCAACAATAACTAACCTCCTCACAGTTCAGGCCACGATACTAAATGCTTTCCAAGCCAGAAAGGAAACTGCAATAATTTATGCCGATATAAAAGCAGCCTTCGATAGTCTGGATGTACATGCCTTTCTTCATCTGCTCCAACACGCCTTCCAAATAAAAGGAAATTTGCTGAAGTTCTTACTTGTCGGTCCATTTATTACCGCACAGATAGTCGGATCCTCCAACTCCATGCAGCAGTTCCATCAGGACTCCTCTTTACCACCATGATGATCCCGTTCTGCAACGGTAGGGATGATGTATGCAGATGATATTAAGATCCTAACAATAGGGCATTGTGTGAACAGATTAATTATAAGCTTCTGAACTTATTCGTGGTCTTGGCCCTAAATCCGCAGAAGACTGTAATCATGGTGTACTCGCTCAAAAAATCGCCTACGCTCGTACACCCGAAACTTAAGGGCGAACCTCTCCCAGTTGTTGAGAGGCATAGAGATCTCGGAGTAACATTTGATACGAAACTTACGTTGGGCAACAAAACAGCACCTCTTGCACGTGAAACAGACTGCAACAACCGCACGATATTTAAGAACCACACTGTATTCAGCCATTTTGTATGGCGCTGAATTGTGGGTGTCAGCCACCCCTATCCACATTAGGAGAATATATGCGGCTGAAGTGGGCAAACCATACGCAGCTCTCTGAACAGCTTAAACTGCAGCGTTTACCAGACATAATTTCCTGGAAACGATTAATAACTACAATCAAAATGATGACTGGCACGATATCATCACCATGCTTGTGGCACATCCCGCCATCTGCATTAAGAGGTACAAAATCCTTGAGAATGAAGACCAACAGACTGAAGATGGCCGATAGGTTTCGATAGATTCAATTCAGTGCCTAACACATATCGGAATTGACCTACTAAGGCTCATAGAAGACCCGATATATAGGAAACAAACCGCAGTTTGGCTACTGTTGCCTAGTAGTTGTGTGAATTTCTGTCAAGAACTGCGTGTACGCAATTGAATAATGTATATCTCGCACAAGTTGATCAGTGGATGTGATGTTAAGATGAACTTTTGTATTACAATTGCCAGGACTCTAGACAGTAATGTAGTTTAAATGTCATCTTTTCGTGTATATTTTAGACATTCTTTTATTCGCATTTTATGATAATCCCCTGGCATTGTCTGCCGTGAAGGGAATTTGTCACTTACCAATGTACACCTATATTTTAAATTTGGTAGGACTTAATCACATATTTTACAGAAAAACATTGTCGAATTTCTATTGGTCTTGAAAATCTTTAGAAGAATGCAAAATATGAAAGTCTATGCACTGTAAATGGAGTTACCACCCGACTTATAAATTTTTTATCTATAAGACGGGGATGGACATAAAGAACTTTGAAAATCCAGTTTTAAGTAACCATACGCTACATTCTTGCTATAAATTACTGTGCGATCACCAGGCCAGGTTTGGTGTTGCCTTAGAAAATTAGGCTTCCTTTCCTCCATTTGTACAGAGATTTTTTAATGACTTCAGATAACCTCTGAATGAAATAAAATGGTAAAATTTCTGGAAGCTTCTCACGCATCATAAAAAAGGGTTTTTTCGATATGCTGATTGGATCGAATGACCTGAACCATTCGATGTGCTCACCTTACTTACCTCTGGTGTGCTTTGCAGATGGCAATTAATAAAGCCTCTCTTTATTTGCTATTTTCATCTGATGTAAAAGGAACTCTTTTCCTGAAAAAAAATGGAAGAAACATCCTGCTGATTTGATAAGCATAATCACAAAGTGCACCGAAATCAAAAATACTTTAATCGTAGTAAACAACTCAATGAATAAAATAGTAATTAATTATTTTCACTTGTTGTGAGATGACATCCATACTACGATAAAGCATTTAAAAAACAGAATTGACTAACCAAAATACATAAAAGTTCAAGAAATGAACCTTCAAGCTTATCTTAATTGAGCATTTTCCTTGTTCCCTAAAAGGTTATGAACAATAATTTGAGCCCAGTCCATACTTCTTTTTCACATCCGGTTATTTTTCGGGTTCACAGCATGACATCGTAATGAAACCTCACTGCTGCTAATTAAATGGCATAAAGAGGTACTTTCGTGTCCAGGTGATCCATATTGAACTTTATTAAAAGTTTGAGATTTTCGGACATTTCCCTTATGAAGGAGGGGGGCCTTTCAGGCTAGTGTTGGAGAAATCGATGAACTGAAACACAGGAGTCTCCTAAGGCAGTCATTGACCCGGAAATATTGCTGCAACAGACGAGTGACCCTTCCTGTTGGAAAGTATGAAATTAACTTATCAAGAAGATGATAATTCTGGAGCGAGTAGGCTTTAAACGTTGTCTCTTAAGCTTTTAGAAAACCAAAATCTCTCGCCACTTTGTGTAAAATGAGTGAACCGCAGTAATTTCATTCTGAGAACAGTCTATGGTGATGAAACTATCAAGAATTTTTCGTGGTAAAGTGGTCTGTTGTTTTTCTGACCATTTAGCCATTGGGACCCACCGTTGCCCACACTTTGACACGAGGGGGGAGATGAGGAAACAGAGAACTGTCTCCTCTCCTGCCCGGGGATTTAAAGAGAACCGGGTTAGAGTACCCAGTTAAGATCGCCAATGGCGTGTTGGCGGCAAAGCCACAGAATGTCTCCGGGGGTGGGATATGTTAGTTGGTAGTGGTTAACCCACACATTTACTTCATTCATAATCTGCATTCTATTTCCACTCATACAGCAAGGGGGATGGAATGATGTGTAATGTAAATTTAAATACGGTTAGTGTGTATAGACTCGAAATGTACTTATTTTTAGCGTTATGACTTTATATTTTAGATAAGAAAAAAAAAAAAAAAAACAGCAGAGATTTTTTTTTTTCTGAAACGTTCAACAAAAGGGTGAAAAACTTTATGTGAAGCCTACGTTTTCGTAATATGCAAAGTGCATCTTAAATTCTGCAATTTATTTACGCTGCCTATGTATCCACTTATCTTGCAGGGTGCATTCTCGGTACTTCAGGAAATTTCTCTATTCGTAATCATAGCAGAAGAAATGAATATCGTTTCTGAACTCAATATGCACGAATAATCAGTCAGATCCAAAACCGTTGAGGTTCTGCTTGAAGAACGAAAAGATAGTTTCCTCTTTCGATATCCACAGGGCATATTCTTTAATAATCCGTTATAGAGAGAGGAAAAAAAAGTGAAGTCATTTATTTTCCCACCACAACAGCACATCCCAAATGCTTGAATAGAGAAAGTGGAAAAACACACGAGTCTCATAAAAATCCACACATCCCAGTTGCAATTCTTGCATTAAAGCTGCCACCCACCCACCAGTTCCTTACTGTTATCGTCCACGGTTCGGCTCCCCAGAAGGTAATGATAGTAACGCTGAATTGCTTTAATAAAGCCTTTACATTAAAGTGCCACCCAATGAAGAGAAAGCAGACAGTGGAAACTGCGGCAAATCTGAAACTTCCATCCCACAAGTAATGATCCGTAAAATCAGAATGGCAGCCGCCGAGTAAAAATTAACGCAGAGTCCGTCGTCAATTCCTTTGTATCAAGAAGAGAGAAAGAAAGAAGACGTCTCCCATTCGATAAGTTTGTGACGCAAGACTGCTGCCGTATCTGTCATCCGGCGGAGAGGTATCTCTCACACTTTGTTCGCTGGCTGTCTCCATCCATCAAGTGGACATCGAGAACATCTGACAGGTTGGGTTGATTACCTGCGCCAGTCAACTTAAAGGAAAACGGATACTGACAACTTTTGTTATTTGCCTCGCTGCCTCCACCTTATTGACTTCCTCTCCACCTTTGATATGGATATATGGGGGAAGATAACATCCGCATTACGCACTGCTAAAGGGACCCTGCAAATGGCCTTAGCTCGATCGTGTATATGAGCACTGCGCGAGGCAAAGTGTTAGTTGTCTGACGGCACCAGGAGTTTCCCCCATCTCCGCTTCAGTGGGATGGCCTCGCGGTAAGCCACGCGTAATAAATTTTGGAAAAAAAATTAAAACGCGGAGATCTCGCTAGGGAACGAACGAAATTTGAAGGTGCTTATTAGTTGGCGATACTTTCCTTTTAATATCGAAGACCCCCCGCGTATGTAGGGTGAATGAACTACTTTACCCATCGTTAATGATTCAAAAATTGAATTTCTCTGAGTATCGATATTAAAATATCGTTTTCTTTTTATTATCCAAAAGGTTCAAAGATTTTTCTTTGCTTCTCTCCACTGTGTAAGATAAGCAGCCCGCCAAATGAAGGACTCTGGTGCTATCGGAAGTGAATTTCAGTGGCAAATACGCACATGACATCAATACATTTCGTTCATTAAACCGTCTTGCCGTTGCAATTAAAAAAATTACCAATGACATTTGACGAAAAATGTCAAATTGATGATGAGTGGCCCTGCAACGGTCCCTAATACTTTCTATTTCGAGTATCCAAAATCATTTATGAGGTAATTGAATCGAGACCACCCTTGCATCGCCTGGTTAAATAAACAATATTGTCACTGGTACATTGAGAACAGATAACCAAAGGAACGTTTCGGTCGAATAATTCGCCCCTGTTACACTGAAAAACTGCGTCCTGTGCCTGAGGATGAAAGATAAGAAGCAACAGAAAACCATCGAGAGATTTAATAATTTAATCGGTCGCATTGGTTCTGCTCACAGCTGACGATGCCGATAGTGAAAGGCTTTTTATTCTTTTTTGTATGTTATGCTCTCCGCATACATTAGAAATTAATGAACCAAATATATCTTTTTCTGAATAAAGCTAAGAATTTATTTAATCATGAATAAATTTTTCCATCTGGCTGAAAATATCAAATTCGGTCCATTACGCTTTCTTTGTTCAGTACTTGTATTAATCAGAATTGGTCGCTTTTCTCTTGATATGTAAGAGAAGTTCCTAAATATGCGTGTGTGGACTAAAGACCACGTTTTAAACATCCAATCATTTTGAAAAATTCGAGTTCGTAATTTCTATTGGCTTCAACGTAACTTTTTCTAGCGAAAATTCAATTGTTTCTCTGCCTTTAGTAGTCACTTAGAGAAACTTGATAAGAAAATAAATCATCTGGAGGTGGCAAGAAACTGCTTCTCCTTAATAGTTCATACATGGCCATTATCTCAATTTCAAGTAGTATTGTTCCTAATGCGTTTCATTTCTTTAAAATTTCAAAACTAGTGTGACCCAAAGTTAATTTGGTGCTATCGAATTTAAGACAATCCCTACCATGGAACGCGCTATTTTCATTCTGAATAACAAAGTATATGCTTGGTAAAACTCTGAGGTTTGACTCGCAAGTGACAAACCTTACCACGTCGCACTAGATTCCCGGAAAATTATAAAAGTACACAATAGTGTAACTAAAGTAATATTATTCACTGGGTCAAAAATGTGTGCAGAAATAATTATCCACCTTTTTAAACTCGTTATTTTCAGTTTTGATGCCTTCAGAATATTGAAATGATTAATTTTATAATAGTGTGTCTTGATTAACATTATTCCAAGCGATCTGCAAGGTTCCCCATAAATTTTGTGAAGATGGACGGGCTAGATGATCTTATAAAAAGCTCTATTGGGTTTGGTTTAATCCAAGTAAATGGAGAGGCCATATCTTAATTTGTAATACTCCCCCTGTCGTTTAGAGCTGTGCTTCTTGTTGTAAATACAAAATTTCTTCCACAAAGTCCAGAGACTATCAGATTATGTTTAAGAATGATTTTATAGCCTTGTTTTCTTAAAATTCCTTCAATTCTGCGACTATTCCAGAAAAAAGAAGGAACCACCACCGTCTCTGCGACTTTCTTTTTTTCCATACCTTACTACGTGATGGGATCTTTGCGGCAGTACTGATTAAGGAACGAACGAAGGACTGT
Organism: Mastigoproctus giganteus; assembly: GCF_048544385.1. NCBI lineage: Eukaryota > Metazoa > Arthropoda > Arachnida > Uropygi > Thelyphonidae > Mastigoproctus > Mastigoproctus giganteus. Next base: position 124,790,508 of record NC_143581.1, read on the forward strand.
TTGATCTAAAAACATAACTTAAGGATGCCATTCAGAACCACCTTCGACAAGAATGGCATCTTTTGAATGAATTCGTTACAGGGAGATCATGCTCACTAATATTGTAAGATCTTACGCTAGTTAACAGACAGAGTTGTCATAAATGTGAGGTCCCTTCCTAGTTCTAATAAAAATGGCAACTCAGTTGTACATTTGGGGAAAACATATAGACTGAGGATGTAAAAAGACAGTTGTTACGATTTAGTCTGACTTTTAATTTTTTCTACAGTGTAAACATATGGAATATTGTATTCAGGTCTGGAGACCGCACCTATAAAAGTCGTAGAGTTTGACAACTAGACATTTAAGGGAAGATCAACCTAAGCAAGGTTTGTCTAATGCAGAAAACTACCGCTGCCTTACTAAAAACCTGCCCACTGGAAGTCGAATTTTCATCATATCTGATGAAAAAATAACAGGGAGTTATAATTATCACCTTATCCGACGTGATCAGGAATCATAAAAAAAAGTATGTACTTGCTTTTTTTTTTATCTTCACTTTAGACATGCACATTCATTTAATCAGTTAATAAACATCACATTTTTGGCACTAGATTTGATTGTCAAGGTGTGTCCGATGTCTTCGATTGGCCTGAAATCAACTAATAATCTGTGCTGAACTTTCGATTTCGTTCCACGCTAGTCCTAGATTTGATTGATGTGAGTTGTAGTACTGAGAGCGGCTACCGTGATTCTTATCATAAGTGTAGGTAACATCTAATAATTTAGACTTATTTCATCCATATAGCTGTCAGTAGTTTTCTCTGTTTATAACTACTTTAAATCTTCTGTAGCTTTGTGAGCAATAGGTTGATCAGCAGATTATCTTTCCCAATGTCGTCTTTGTTGCATAAACCAGCCATAATGCATTGTTTACTGTTTCTCTAAAGTGGAGCGCCAACCTAATGACCCTCGGGAAATATTCTTCTCGTCCCTCCCCCACGCCTAATTCAACTGCAATTTTTTTAGTAACTCTGCTTTTACGGAGTCTTTCCAAAACATTCGATTTAATTTTCATATAAACTTTAATTTATCTAATTCAATAGCAAATAAGTTTACAAACACACAAGTGACCTCCTGGAAAGTATAAAATTCAACAGGTGGAAGCAGCGTACCTGAGGAATGTTTATGTATGCTGTCTAAATTATAATGCGCAATAAATTGAATAATATTAAGGAGGAAAGGTGAGGAACAAACACCTACTGTACTTTCAAAAGCCTTTTGCTTTTGGAATCACTTAAACACAAAGGCTTGCCCCTGTGAATGTCGTTTCACAGCTTCGCTGTAGTGCTTATATGGGCATGCACCAACATAAATCTTTTATGGGGAATTACAGGATTACTGAAATTTAATACTAAGGCAGTGTCGAATTCCAGAGGGTATAAATATTGCCGTAAGTTTTTCAAGTCTTTAAAAAATCAGAAAGTATACGCTATTCACCTAAAGAGTGACTGCAATTGGACTCATTTAAGTGTTTCGTACAAATTGTGAACTTTTATGATATTCATAAATTAAAAGCCTAACTCTACATCAAGATCTGAAGAAATGGCTCATTTTTGAAAGTTAAGAAACATGTCATTATTATTATTATTAAAACTTTTATTTCTTAATGTTGAAATGGATTCGAGTCTACCTTTCTCTTTTTTGTGAGGTGGATGACATTCCGCATTTTTAACTGTCAGATATGTGATTCTGTCATACAACAGGTTTCATTATTAGCTTTTACGTTAAAAAATATAAAAGATCAGCGAATATATTCAAGTTACATCGACTTCCGCAGTCTTTTGTTCGATTTATACAAATGGCTTTTGAGATCGGTTTCTTTTGACTTGATTATCTATAGCTCCTGACTGGTATAGTCTTTCCAGACATGGCGCTTTGAAGCAGCGTCTCCTTTTCGTATATTGATTAAGCTCTCCGCATTTTCACCAGCCGTTCCTAGTTTTTGTTATCGCAAGAAGTCAGCTAAGTCTCGGCCTGCAAATTACTCAGAATTTTAGTTGTCTTAATTAGCCAGCGGTCCATTCCGCATCGCACTTTCTGCCATCTTCGTTGCTGTAATACAGCATTAGATAAATCCCATGTATTAAGCGTAATACCAACTGTCACGCCAGAGCGCTTACTTAATTTCCACTCAGAATTCCTTTCACTAATAAATGAAGTTCTGCTTGAGCCCGCACAGAACGTTGTTCATCTATTTTTAAACCTTTATTTGGGTGACAAGAATGTTACATTGCGCCTACATTTCTAAGAAATGTAAGGTTTAATAATTACTGTGAATGGCTGTAGCCTGTAAAAGCTTATCCACAATTTTATTATATTGCACAACTTTAAAAAAAAGCGTAAACTTATTTCATTGTATCTTTAATATAAAACGTTTTAGTATGGATTGGCCTGCCCGTTTCCCCTCGATCTAAATCCTATGGGGGGACGATGTTATCGACATTAGGGGTGGCCATATCTCCTACTGAGAACCACCTCTTTTGGCAGTGATGCGCCAGTGTTATGTTGCCATTTTGGAATAAAGTCCCTCACGAGGTTCCTTTGATATGTTTTTTCCATATCCAAGCTACAGGTGAAAAGCCTGACCGGTCCTTAAACTTTAGAAATACCGGTTGCGTATGGTTTATCTCCTGATTTGAAAACATTAGTTACTTCGTATTGCCAATGTGATGTAAGGACAGCCTTTGCTGTCCAGCCCCCCACCCCAAAAAATGCTTAATTAATCCTAACTTCCCACCTCTAACAATTGAATGCAAATTTATTCTTTGAATAAGGCTTCGGTAGAATGGAATAACCATTTGTATCTTCGTTGCACGGCAGAAAATATATTTCTCTCTTCACATCAATTTGCCACCACCTCCATATTATAGTATAGAAGGAGCCTTCGGCTCCGAAAAATAGAAACATGTTTAATACTTTATCAGATTTTCAAGAAGAGTTTAATTTTTACTTTAAAATGCCTTGCAAAACTAACTTCCCGAAGAATATTAAGCACAGGACATTGTGTCTAGTATTGTAATTATATAACCTCCCCCTCACTAATAAAGATCATTTGAATCGTACATGCGCCACTGATTGCTGAATAACAACTATGATTAGCCAAATTGTCGAACATTATCGAAGCGAATAGGCTTGGGAAAACTCGTATATTCCTGAGCATCAGCTGCTTTCCAACTGCGCTTAAAATGTTCGGAAAGAACGAACATGGCACGCAGCAGTAGAATTGACGATAAGGAGACTTAAACTGGCAAACTTCCCCCTCCCTACTTTTTTGTTAATGCACAGCTGCAGTGTGAGGTCACACGTGCACGACTTTCGCAAATAACTTCACAATGGTGCACCACCACCACCGAACATTTACAGCATTGTCATGAACACATGCCAGAAGTTTATCCCGCATCTTGAATTGATCAGCTATTCCTCTAAGGACGTCTCCGGTAGCCGAGGCAACATTCTTTCGTGTGGAGTGTAGACACAGTGAGAGTTGAACCAATGAAGGATAGTATCTTTAAGATAAAGGCAGGCTTCGGTTTGTGTTCAGAGAACGTCCTAATTTGTTCTTCTTCATTTATGCGTTAAGTACAAGAGAAAAAACAAACTCCGCCTGTAGTTCACTACCACTCATTCTACACGGTGAATTTCTGGCTACCTAACATTAATATAATAACACCGTTAGGTTACGGAAATAAATCGAAGTTGGCTAAATACGTGTAGCGGTTTATTTTTACTCTTCGTGTACTTGGCCATTTTATAAATATATCTTTCATATTTTTGCCGCTCTGGGCGATTTCTTAGTTTTCTTAGTGGTAAATCCGCAATATTCTCGACATTTTATGCGTTAACCACGCATTTATTTCTAGTCTTTCCTCTCTCTCTCTCAGGGTGAACTGTATTTCACAGAAACGAACTCAAATAAATACTTATTTTTCTTGCCATAGATAAATGTAATATTTTAGCAGGAGTCTAATTGACAGATAATGATTAGTGCAAATAGTTCAGTTTAACAACGCAGCCCAGTGAAATTGTGATGCTCACATAAACCACACTGCCCATCACAGTGGATGTATTTTGGAGCAACAGTAACCCGTGCTCTGTCTGCTTCCAATATTCAACAAGTTGGACTGACTCCAGCGACCTGGCTGATATAAACCTAGCTATCAGAATTGAATTCTTTTTGATTAAAACTTAAATTACTATTTTCATGATGCGTCTCCATAAGCGTAATTAATTTCAGGTTTCTGTAGTCCTTCCTTAGAATTATAAATACTGCGCTGTATCTGTAAACAATTTATTTTCTTATTCGTTCCGAACATATGTGAATAATAATCATTTACTATAAAAAGACTCAGGGGTAGGCCTTTGGGAGAAGACGTACTTTAATGATGAAGCGTGTGCCAGGTTTTGATAGACAGCCCGTTCTCGGTTAACCCTGTCCTACTTAAGCGATAATCTCGTTCATCGTAAATAAAAATACAAGCAGCTCCCAATCCCATGAAAAGTTGTGGAACCCTTCCGTTTTATGTCGTGGTCTTGAAAGGGGAAAAACTACTGTATTAATAATTAACTCCTTGCCCAGCTATTAAAAAAATGAAAGCACGCGCATAATATTTAAATTAGGAAGAAAACCATAGATAGTGCGTCGAGGTACGTCGCGCAAGACGGGCATAACCCACTGTCTTTAAAGCTACTCAATAGATGGCAGATGTTGTCAAGAGGTTCTTGGATTGCGACAATAGTTTCCACTGCAGTTCACTCGGAAAAGTGCCTGAATGTGTGGGTGACAATGAGAAAGAAATATTTACTTTGAACGCTGATTCCGGGCTAAAATTGTGTAGAAACAACCCCACCACACACACACCTGTGAATAAAAACTGTCATCCACAGCGAGAAGCTCGCTTGGTGTCAGTTTCAAAAGATCACACAGTCTTATCGATAAAATTTTGCATGTTAACTTTTCTTTTCAGTATCTTGTACTGAACAAAGACGCGGCACACACAAACCGAGATAAAAGCCTATGATTCCTTCAACAGCAAGATAATGGACGCAATTGTCGTGATGAAGTATAAGAAGAACATTTTTATTAATGTATTTGGAAAGCGGAATCGGCTGAGTTTGTTATTGTGCAAGTTAATAATGAAAATGGTGGTCTTATGTTTTTTTTTTTTTTTTTTGATTTGGTAGTTGTTGGCGCATTGGCTTCTGTGGCCATATTGCACCTCCCAAGGTTTTTGCAGTACTTTGATCCAAGCCGGCGGCGAGAATCGAACCAGCGACCTTTGGGTTGCCGGGCAGGTACTTTACCCACTCGGCTAGCCCGGTCGGCTTGGTGGTCTTATGTGACTTGGATCCTAGTGATTCCCAAAACAAACTAATTTGCTAAGGGAGGCCGGCGATTCCTCTCCATCATCAGAAGGGAATAAAACTGTTAAAATATTTATTAAAAATTTGATGCAACTACTTAGGCTTTGAAACCGTTTTTAGTTCTCTGAATTTTTCCATTATGTATAATGGGGCCGCCAGTTATCACTCAAATGCCGTTTGACTGGAAATTTAAAAAAAAAAACAGTATGTTTGGGAAAAACTACCTAGTTCCAGAACGAACTGTTGTCAGTGCTTCAAATATGTAATACAGCTAATCTTGAGGGACTAATTAAGTCCTTTTCAAGACTTAATTGTCACATGTTGTTTGGTTTTTAGGAGCATTAGCAACTGTGGTCACGGGCCCGAAGCACAATAGTCTTGAATTTTAAGACTGTGATATTTAAATCTTGCTGGCCGCAAAAACACATGAAAGTGGTGGGATCATATAGCGAGTTTATAATTTTGAAACGGATTTTTTGGTTGAATGTGGTATAAAAAAATTGAGAATATCTGCTTGTAAAATAAGATTTTACAAGCAGATATTGTGTTGTGTTGATGGAATACAGGTGAAAACTGTACAGCAATTTAAATACCTTGCCGTTTGCCTGGAAATTTAAATTTCCAGGCAAACGGCAAGGTAGAAAGGTCATAGGAATGCGAGATTTTGGCGAAGATCGGAATACAATGAATGTCCAAAAAAAAAAAAAAACATCATTAAAAGAATGGAGGACGACAGATTGTCCAGAGGACTGAGATTGGGAAGATTTTCTTCATGAAATTGGTGTTGCAATGCTATATGTGGACAAAAAGAAAGATTTGTAGTTGGCGTCAGTATAATTATCGAGGAAATTGTAATGCTGCTGAGCTTTTCACATAAGATTGTGTACCGAAATTGGTAAAATAGCCATCTGTGTGGGGCACACCAATGACGCGACTGAGTTAGTCGGTCTCAGATGTAGATAGCAAGCCCCGTCCGGAATGCCCTAATGTAACAAGGGCATTCCGAATAATCAAGCCAACTGAAGCTAATAAGACTTCTGCAAGGTCGTAGTGGATGGGGTATCGTAGTTGATGACCGAACCGGGTTCCACTTCTATAAAGGAAAAAAAAGGTGCTGTTGAGCGGTCTCAGAAACACCAACACTGGACAGTGTTGGATTGGAATAATGTTGCTGTAGGGGTGCCTGATTCATGCTGTAATCGGACCCATCTGACTTGGGCTCTTCCAACATGATAATGCACTTGTCATGAGGACTATTCCCAGCCAGGTAAATGAAAATATCCTGCGCTTTCCTTATTTTTTGACGCTGAGTCAGAATAATTAGGCAAGCCTTGATTAAAAGGAAGGAGGGGTGAAAATGCACTTCGTTGCGATCAAAGGGCTAACCACCGGTTTGTGCTTTTACAAGGAGGAAGGTAATACCTGTAGCTTGTCAAAAGTCCATAATATACAGGTTAAAAAAAATCTGAAACGAATGATAATTTTTTTTTCCATATCGTGGTATGTGAGACAAGATCTCGTTGCAGCACGGCGTCCTCTTCTTATAAAAGCATTGGAATTCATTCTGTTCTGTGAGCATTAAGATCACGACACTACATTTTTGTTACTGGAAGAAAGCTTCTTTGTTTAGGTTTTGACAGCACAAAAATATATGAAACCACTTGAACTTGAAACCCGATACGGGCTCTGCATATGGGACTTCTATCTCGACATACAGTTTTGAAGAACTCTTTCGGTTTAATTCCATCGCTGCATTTTTTTTTTTGTCTCCTAAGTGCTCTTCTAGAGACGCAAAAAGGTGAAAGTCGCAGTGTAACAAATCAGAGCCATAAGGAGGACCTCGTATTGTTCTTCCATGAAAAGGCGCGGCTCGAGTATTTTGCTATTCACCTAAATCTTATGTTATCGATTTAATTTGTCTTACAAGAAAATGAACTGAACATGCAAAGTCATAACATCAGTTTAATCCTTTTTTAAAACTTATTTCACTCCCACCTCGATATTTTTGTATCTATCCTTGTTGCTATTTATGCTATTCGAGTATAACTCCCTCCGAGGTTACTTTTGCATGATTCTTATCGAGGCTACTTTAATGATATTTTTAGTGCCCGCCATACCGTTATCCCTGAATCTTATTTTGGCAAAAGTAGGATATTTTCCGTTTTAAACATTCTTTTAAGAATCTAATGTGGTGCTTCTGCAGAAAATATTTGGCGAAATCCCAGGAAGGACGCACCAGTTTGCTACTCACAGTTCATGTGGTAATCGTTGTGAATTATTGAGCAGTCTCGCACTTCTCGTTAGTGGGTTTATGATGTTGCGGGGGAAGGATCCTGAATTTTGGACCGTAATATATATTCCTTAATAAAAAAAAAACTGACCTGATTTATCTGAAACCAGAGCATGCAGTTTTAATGAATTTTCTGAGAATAGTTCTAACACGAATCAGTAGCGGCGGATATTTCTCAATCTGCATTAAGAAATAAAATGTATGAATGCCTTCCCTTTGATCAGTTCAGAAAATTCTATTAGCTGTGATCCAATATTCTTCATAAAACATAGAACGCTAATGATTGTCTTCCCCATTGACGAGCGTGAAGGCAAACCAAATTATTATTTTAGAAGTGATAACTGAAAAGCTGCCAAGTTTTACTGCAGTCATTGCACTCTACTCTAGAAAAAAAATTAATTAACGGTCGCTGTGTAAGCGATATGATAACACAGCAACAAGAAAAAGAATTTCTTTAACTTGAGAGAGAATACCCTTAGTAAGATTTCCCCCGCTACACCGAAGGATAAAGACAGGTTGCGTGTGGACCTCAAGTAGCTCACAGAGTCGAATCCCACGCGAAGCATTGGTTTCCTACTCTGGCAGAAAAAGTCATTTAACAGAAAATCTTTCTCACTTTCAATAAAAGAAAACACATAAGGTAGAAGCAGCGTGATTTAAATGACACATTGGTTATTCTGTAAACTAGATGTAAGGAAAAATTGAATTAAATCTAATAGTCATTAGGTGTCGTCTCCCCAGTACGGAGAAAGGGGTGGGAATGACGTAAAATTGCTGCCACTCATTAGGATTATTTGAACGAGCTAAACTGGTTCGCACTCCATAGTTCCATTCGGTTTTGTTTATAAGACTTTTCGATTCCTGAAAAATAGGCTCTATTATGTACTGGTTTTGCATTAAATTTTCACGGTTATCATACGCTTCTTTACCTACTGAAACGAAAATTTAGAAGACCCCTGTGACATAAAATAGTTCAGTTTCATCACAGTTCCAAACAATGTGAAAGGTGTGTGTACGCATTTTTCTTTAATGTTGATCAAGAAAATTGTTTACCAGGCATCGGAACTACGAAACATGAAAATAACTTAGACTCCAGTTCAACTGTCCCTCATCGTCAGTGGGCTATCCGAGGCCATACCTCATGACGTAGCATAAGAGCAGACAAATCGCTCCTTAACCAAAAAAACATCTAAGAATGTCACACAGGCAGACGTCGACATCCTCTTCCTGTTGCAACAAAGGCAATAAAAATTATTTCTAAACACGAGTCGTACAGCTCTTTCTACATTCAATGCCAGCAAACAGACCTTGACGAATTACTGAAGGGCCTGTGGAAACTATCATTCGGCCTTTCTATGGACGACCCCTCCCTCTTCCTGGCCCTAGGTTACCAGTGAGCATGAATGACACTAACTCTTGTGAAAACATCTTTCTACCCTGTCACTTGCCAACAATTAAGCCAAACAACTTATGTCTTGTAAAACATAATGATGAAATCTGCATCCAGACTTTCTATTTATGTTCATAGTCATTGGTGATCGGGTTTCTATACCGACCTCCCTCAGCTTCTTTGTAACTCTTGACAACACTATCTCGTCCCTGTGACTTTAATATTAACATTCTTCCTCCGTTCTTACTGATGGAGATATCGCGACTAGAATGGGAGAGTCCTGCAATACTTGATAGAACTGTTTCGGATCATAGTCCCATCTTAATGGTAATCGAAAATGAAATAAATGAAGCAGAGATCATGCACACTTTTAAATCTGTGACTGCAGCAGTCAACGTGGGATGGAGTGCTTTCTACAAGTGATCCTGAAATTGCAGATTTTTTAACCATATCCTAGATAGCTATGAAAAATACGTGTCATAGATCAGGAGCCCAGGGAATAAAAGCAGATAAAGTTAAATACCCAAAATCACTGACTGCATTCGGTCAGAGAAAAGAAAATACTATAGTTCTCAACTTACAGGTATCATAATAAGCTATTACCGGGAAGGAAACGGAATCACAAAGCTACGTTCGAGATGTAGTTGAAAACGAGGTACTCATTTCAAGTGTGAATAACTTCTTTCAAGACGAACTTGACTTCAGAGACAATGAAATGAAAAAATCTGCCGAGTACTCAATCAGAAACACTTTTTCTCGCTCCTCTCTCCGAGCAAGAGATTTTAGAAGCAGGGAATCAATTGAAAGGAAAGGGAGCCACTGAAGTATATTTTCAATCTGGTAAATTCCTTTCTCTATTCGAAAAAATTCTTCATAACAGACTCGTGAGTTTTCTTGAAGAAAATCAGCTCATCCATCAACAACAGTATGCGAAGCACTGTTTCTTGACTTATCTAAAGCTTTTGATTGCATAAACCATACTATTCTACTTACCAAACTCAATAACCTTGGCTTGAGAGGGAAAATTAACCTTCTCCTTGAAGACTACCTTACCGTAAGAACAAATGAATCATACTCCGAAATCTGTTATTTCTCCAGGGGAGTACCTCAAGGCCCTATCCTATTTGTTCTTTGCATCGATGAATTTCTCTCTCTTCTTCCATCCTGATCAGCTTATACTGAATCCAGAAAAATCAAAATACATGGTATTTAGACGTAACATATAAAGAAAAAGTGAATGAAACCAAGTTTCTCGGAATCTGGCTAAGATGATAACCCTACAAATGAAAGCTTCGTCACTAGCGAGCCTGGGTGTCTCCTTCTCTTCTCAGACAAGTATTCCTTTCTTTAATTCCGTCGTACCTCATAGGGTACCAACAGCCAAGAAAACCTTGCGAGAATCGATGCGTTCGTTCAATTTTGGGCCTTCCCTGGAACGCATCGATTAGTTCAAGATACAAGGAAGTGAGACTCCCAAGCATCTACCAGCTATTGCAGAAGGCCGAGGCGATCCTTGTTTAAAATGCCATGAAGACAGCAGACTTTCCCCCTCTCTTCAGATCCTTTTTCATAACCACAGACAAAGAAGCCAACCTTGAACTAACTTCCTGCAAAAATGTCAATTCAAGAAACTACTAATTGAACACATCACCAGGGATGTCTGATTCTAATTACCTTCCACTCAACTCCTGGATTTTAAAAAAACCATTGGCTTATGCGATAAATGTATTATTAACTGATATTTTCGTGTGTTCAGGTTGACGCCTGCATAACTGCTAAATATAATTTGTTACCGTACATTCGAGATATAAGCACGTGGCTCCATTATAGTTTTAATAAAATCATTGAACTATTTTTTCAACGTTTCGGTGACATTTTTACAAGTGAAGTATTCACGGTTATCATACGCGTCTTTACCTACTGAAACGAAAAATTTAGAAGACCCCTGTGACATAAAATAGTTCAGTTTCATCACATTTCAGAATTAAATGAAATCCATTTGAAACATAGAAAGATAATCTCTCTAATATACTGTTCCAATTCAAACAACGTGAAAGGTGTGTGTACGCATTTTTCTTTAATGTTGATCAAGAAAACTGTTTTGTATGTTTTCCAAGCATCGGAAAAGAAGTAAAACCGTATTTGTTTGTCTTATTTAACATTTAGGTCAATCCACCTAAGAGAAATGGATATCGGCTTGATAACCCTACTTCAATATCAATTAATGTACGAAATCTTATTTACTTACTAATGGAAAGTTTTCGTCACCTTAGTAATAACGATTTACTTCTCAATAAAAGTACCACTCGCTGCAGTTAGCAGTTTCACCACCAAAATTACTCACTCCATCACATCTAGTATTAATTTTGAACTCGCGACCAATAATTTCTATATTATTGATGAAGAATGATTCAGTTGATACTCGATTTATCTTTTTAATAAACTCTGTTTCTCCTATCAATGATGTATAGTTATTAGCAATTTGCCTCTCCTTTCATTATAATGTAATCGACCGAGTTGCATAAGACAAAAGATTTAGTTTTCATTTCATAACATCAGTTCAACCCCTCCACTATTGTTGTGGATTATGTTTAGAAGATCGGACATTATTTGACCCGCCATGAGTAGGAAAGACATGGATCGTAGAGTCGATGAAAAAACTCATTTCTTTTCCCTCAAAGGCTATAGGAATGCTACATAATTTACATACTCCTCGTGCGTTAAGGTTCTTCTCCTTTAAAAAAAGAAATACAACTTCATTAATAATGTTTGTGTTTCCAACTCTTGTCGTCATTCGGGACGAAAACTTCCAATGACTCTTCGTAAAGTACCACCAACCTAGAGGTACAAGATCCGATTTCCATCCTGTAGCTGAACTATAACTGGAAAAAATATCCAAGCAGAGTGCGGATCTATTTCAAATGTGCAATATGACTTTAGTTTTGAGATTTTTCAGTGCAAATATCGCCATTTTCGCATATGGCAAGAGATAAGAATTTATCAAGTAATTAAACCTACCTGTTTACTTCGCAACGACATTAATCTTTCATAAATCAATATTTGAAACACATCATTAGCTGGCTAAAGGAAACATTAAAGATATCTGCAGTTAGCAGAGATCGCGAGCTGGAAAACTATGTTTGACTGCAATATGAACTTACACGTATTCATCGATTATTTTAGGTTGCACAGCTAAAGACATATACAGGGTGTCTCAAACATATTGGTACAAACGTTTAGGGGAGGTAGGTAACATATGAACCCATAACCGGAAACGTCACCGCGCGAGAGGGAAAATTTCTGGTTTACTCATTCAAGCAGTAGTCGCCGAACTGAGAGCTGGCAGACATGCACCTAGTGTATGGATTAGCAGAGGGCAATGGACGAACCGCTCAACGAATTTATGGAGAAACTTCCCAGACAGGCATGTACCGACCACCGTTTGTGTGCGATTATGTGTCATTTAGAGGTAACAGGAGTGTCTCGTTGCAGTGTACTGCGGGTCTGGCACGACGATTCCTTTCATCTCCAAAGGGTTCAAGACTTGAATTTTCCAGCCTATGTTTTATTCACAAATGAGGCTTATTCAATCAGCACAATACTTATGTGTGGGCAGGTATGGTCGGTGATTGCTTAGTCACCGACCATACCATCCCGCATGAACATCGGATCTTTCTTGAACAAGTTCTACCAGGGTTACTTGACGATGTTCCAGCAAATGTGAGACTCAACATGACGTGGCGGACCCGTTGCCTGGCCCCTTGATTTCTTTCTGAAGGGAGGCCCTCAAATCTGTCGTGTATGAATCGCTTGTGGAGAAACTCCATGTGTGTACGTCGGTGGAACCTTCGATCATCCATTGTTACTATTATGTCAAATAAATGTTTGCTACTACTTTCCTGTGACGGTTATGGGTTCCTATGCGATTTACCTACCTCCCCTAAACGTTTGTACCAATATTTTGACACACACTGTATAGTTATGTTGCGTGATATCGCCGCAGTCTGTATAAATTGTTTGCACTAAGCTTCTAGAAAAAACTTTCACGGCATTTTTACTAGAAGCGCTGCCGTATATTTTGCGAATTCGCAGTGACCTGGCTTTTATCGATAGAAAAAAAAAAAAGGTGTATTTAACAGCTGAGTAAGCGATAAAGTTTCTAGACTCGTATCAGTGCGGTACTTACAATATTTTAACTCTTTTCTTTACAGTACAATGTCGATGAAAGGAACTGGTAGGTAGAGTTTAATTCACATCTAAGAAAGAGGTTGGACTTGATTTGTTTAGTAATACCAAGCGCTTTAAACGACCATTAAGCAAGTTTATTTTTGGAAATATAACTGCAGAGCGCATTGTGTTCAGATTTGGAAGGAGAATTTTCCTTACAGTAATGAATTCTGTATCTTGAACAGAAAAAAAAAACACTTAATGGAAAGTCAAGTCGTTTTCATTCGTATATTCACAGTAACAAATTAGTTTCAATAGCACAGTTGACTTTCTGTTTCTACAGCGATGCGTAATGATACAGTGGTCCACGGTAGCTTAGGCCGTTGCTCACGGCCTGGGAAGATCTGGGTTTTCCGCTAACAGACAGACAAACCGACCTACACATCTTGAAAATCCAATACACCCGCGTTTTTGGGTGTATTGGATTTTCAAGAGGGAACTACCCCACTGGAGAGGATAGTTCCTTACTCCAATGAAAGCAAGCAGCGTAGCATTATTTTTAAAAATAATGATTTAACTTAAAATTATGGGCTTCACCCGTCTCATTTATGATTAAGTAAATAGAAATTGCACTGATCACGTGACGGTCCACTACTGTTCCAGAGGCTGTAAAAAAATTCTTTACCAATACCTTCGGTAACTACCCCATCTTTTTGGATAATTAAGCAAGTAACAACTCGCATACAATAAAAATTCAAAAGTTCTCTTTATATAAACGGTCCGATTTCAGAAACATTGATCTAAAGTATTATTGGAGAACCTCTGTACTAAATTACATGAGGCCGAGTGGGTGGTGGTTACACTCGTATAAGCTTTAAGTATTATGCTCCTTCTCCTCCCCAACTTGGAACTAGCAAGTCACAATGACTTCTGAAAATATCCGTTTTAGTAATAATAGTGTTGCATACTATCATTTATATTTTGCGACGTTTAACCTAATCCTCCCCCCCCCACGAGAAAATACATTTAGGTTCAATTTAGGTACTTATCACTGCTGCGCAACTAAACTCTTAGAAGCGTCATGTATTGACGCATCGTTGATTCTGTAAGCACCCACGTGTTTTATTACACATCACTCGCGATGGAGGTTTATCATCATATGAAGATCCATCGCAGCATGAATGTCAAATACAAATAGCCATTACTAGAGTCCTGCGTGCGAGTACCCTTAAATGCTTCAAATATTCTTCCCCATAACACGCGGGTCATCGATTTTCGAAACAGAACAGGAAGACACCCATTGATGACAGCGCATTTATCACACAATTTCGACCTCCACTTTCCTTGTACACGTCCCGAACATCTGACATCATCACTTCCAACGATCGAAAACTTTTATAGATATCAATTACAGGAACTACAGATGTTATTTTCAGTAATGGAATGCGTGGTAGTGACGTACCTATTCCTGAACGACTCCAATTGGGCTTCCACCATGTGTATTAGAACTAGAGTTTCGTGTGGAAAAAAAAAAAAAAAAACCCTTTCTACTCGCGTAGCAAGGTCATGCACATCTGCCATCTCCATAAGATGCTTATAAGCAGTAGGCTAATTTCTGTATGTAACCTTTGGAACGAGTTCTGCTTCCGATCAGTGAAAAAGCTCTTTTGTAGTGCGTCCGCAATCAAACTTTCTGGTTTCTCTCACGAGAATTAATATTTGCATAATACAGGTACCTCTCTTCTTCCATGACAATATAGTGGTTTCAAGCGCGACTGTAGTTAGCCAATCTTAAGGGGTGAGGAAATTCATAGATTAATTGCAGTATTGCACGCTTCGCGTGTATTTATTTGTATATGTACAAAACAAGAAGCAAATTCTTATTGATAGATGGATTAAGTGTAAAATCAATGTTGTAATTATTCAATAACAGCAGAGTACGAGGCAGTGAGAAATTAATTTTACAACGGGATGTAGTGAAAGGTATTTGTTCAAAAAGAGACCCATGGAGTTGTTTTCTAGAGTGAAGAGACAACAATAATGGGAAGTTAAGCTACTTGTAGAGAAGAATTAACTTTGTAACGCTTGATTAATCTGAGATATTACGAAGGGTAATACTACACAATTCGAGCTAAAGCAACATGGTTTAGAAACAAGTTATTTTTATTAAGTGAGAGGGAGTTAATCGCTGTCAGTTGAAGAACAAAACTTTTTAAAGTTTAATATCATCATTAGTGTAAAGGTGAGTGAGCCTTGCCAAGTACCATCAATTATTACGGATAGTCTACGGTGCGATTGAAACTAAGAGTTCAAAATTTTCGCAATTGTATTCGGTAGTTATTAGGCTTACCTTTATAAATCGGGATGATAAGCCTCTTTGAACGCTGAAGAGATTTATAAGAACTGGAGCTAAAGACGAACTACTTTTCTTGGAGCAAGGAGGGTATCGGGAGAACAAAGTGCATAGCAATGCCAAGGAGACATCTGAATCATTAATTAGCATAGGAATTCTTGAACTGAGGGAAGTTACTACGAATGGAGGATTAAATACAAATAATCAACGTCTTTGTTCCTAAAGCCTAAAAAATGTATGTTTCAAAAAGATCGCTGCACCTCTAATTGTTGAATGGTGGAGAAGCTTTCCTGCATGATTAACTACACATTTGATAGGCAGAACAGGAGAGAGGTGGAAGTTAACTGCTGGCAAGATGGGCAGCAGTCCCAGAAGACGACCTGTATGGCCAAATATCAGTATCTAAAATACGTGCTTGCCGGCTAAGATGCTTTTATAGGGCCTTTCACATTATTCGGCAGGCGTAGTGCAGGACTAGGTAACTGGGAAGCAGCTTTGTATTGTTACATATGAATATTTAACTACAGTGTTCTATGATGTCATTTTTCATAGGACCTGACTGTGATTCCAGTTGCCCTCTATGGGGGGGGGGGTATATTGGTAGGCTATATCTTCTAAGGATAATGCTTAGCGCCTTTCTTTAGATGCAGCCACACCATTGTCTTACAGAGAGGGATAATAACCTCTTTCTCATCCTTTAATTCCTAAACGCAATAACTAATATTCGTTACGTGCGCTGAAGATTGGAAAGAAAATAAAGTACAGTATTATTCGATGACAAATAACACCATCAAGCTAAGTTTGAAGTGTGTGTGTTTCTGGCCGTTTTGTCACCAGACAGACCATGGGCAGTCACGCACTGAATGTCCAAAGAGGGTTTGGAGCCATTCAAAAGAACCCTGTGCAGAGAGTCTTGATAAAGGATGAGTGAGAAAAGTGCAGCGTGTTGTTGAAAGCCACAGCAATTTTGTATATGACGTCATCAGGACGACGAGGCAGCACACAGTTGTATTATGATGTGTTTGATTTCTTGAATTAACATTGAGGTTGAAAGACTTTCTGCGATTAAAAGCAGCATTGCGGAAAGTTTGAAGGGCCTGGAAATTGTTGACAGAAATGAGTATCTTCTCACCTCCGGGACAAGTTTGGTACTGTTGCCTTAAGAGCCAATCTTAGAGTCTTCTGGTAGCCCAAATCGACAGGAGACTGTATTGGTAGAGTTTTGCGTTAAGCGAACCATGACCAGTTAGTATGTAGGAGGTGAAAACCATTTTCTGGTGGCTGATGAGAGTAGTGCAGTTACGTCGGGAACGAAGTTTTTGGTAGAATTCCATCTATTCTGCCAGTGGTGGGATCAGCCTGAGGGTTAACAATGATTCCCTGAAATTTCCTAGAAATGTCTTTGCTGATGTAAAAGCAAAGCCCTCTAAACACAATATGCAGGTCAAGTGGTATAGGGCCTGCTGGAGTTGATACTGTATCACGCTAAGTTTATCCTAATTACCACAGTGGGCTTCCTGGGTCGATTACTCTGATCCGAACCCGCGACCTTTGGGTTCCCTCCTTCAGCGTGGCAACTAGTAGGATCAGAAATAGAAAATGCCTGGGCCTCGATCTTATTGAGCCTGAAATACTCAAGAAAACCATGGAACACAAGCCGCACCTACTTCTCACACTACAATAGATGCTTGGAAAATAGCAAATTTAAAATTAATACCAAAAAATCCTACTGCAAATCAGGCACAGCAGCGACAGGCATCAAAGAACCAACTGAAAATATCGTCAGACAAGACCCAACAATGTGAGCCAATTGAAGTATCTGGGCGTTATCCTGGATAAAAACCTGACGTTCCAGCCGCATCTGAAATATCAGAGGATACTCCGGACTGGTAACCAGAATCACAAGGAAAGATTGGGGACTCAAGAAAAAAAAACACTGATTCTTTCTTCCAGCAATCACCTACGAAGCAGCGGTGTGGTATCCAAAAAAAGGGGCGTACTGCTATCAACACGGTAAGTACCCCAGCATTTCAGGTACTTGCTGGAGTGCTCCCTCTGGACCCAGCGGGCAACCTAAAAAATGAAAAGGTTAGGCTATAGACAGACCTCCGGAAAATATACCCAAAGCAGACGACCTGGTAATTCCCAGGGTACCATATGTGGGGAGAGTGAAAGCTGGAGCCACATTATGAAGACCTCAGAGGGCTACCTCCCAAAAGGACTGGACACTGAAGATGAATATAGAGCGCTCTCCCAGTATGCGCAAGACATTCAGCAACGTACTTGGACAAGGACGGGGCTTGCCACATGTATGGCAAAACAGAACAGCCTGATGGCGATCTGAAGAGGGCACCCTAGCCCTCTTCACCTATTGTTCCCTCTCCTCCACTGGCCCTATATTTCTACCTTCATCATAGCGAAAGCCCCATACATCAAAACGTAATATGATAAAATCACGTTACGCGATATTACCCCTACGATAGCGCAGATTTATTTTATTTAGGTCCTAGCCGCCGAAATCTCAGGAAATTAAGCGGCAGGACCTGCCAGAGTGAATCTACAGCTATTGGGTTCCTGGTCTGGGACAACGTTGGGCCTCAATAGGAGTCCAACGGTACATGCACTACACGTGAACTGGTTCACCACAATGAAAACAACGCGGAGATGGGGGAACCCCTGGTGCCGTATGACAACAACTTACACTTACCTTTGGGTTGGCAGACAGGCACTTTACCTACCTGGCTAGCCTGGTCGGAAGCTGATATGTGCTTGTATGTATGTAGCTGAGAATTAATCAGAATAGTTTTAAAACTGCACTTGAACTTCGGCAGGTCCGAATGGAA
Organism: Mastigoproctus giganteus; assembly: GCF_048544385.1. Classification (NCBI taxonomy): domain Eukaryota; kingdom Metazoa; phylum Arthropoda; class Arachnida; order Uropygi; family Thelyphonidae; genus Mastigoproctus; species Mastigoproctus giganteus. The sequence continues at coordinate 124,808,954 of NC_143581.1, forward strand.
TGAATTTGTTTCGCATTAAGGAAGAATATTTCTAAAGTCATACAAACAATAATGTAGTATCGCTACCATAGGAATAACTTTCTCGAAGCCAATGAGACTATGCTTTTTTTAGCACTCTGTAGTCTCTCATGGTTAACGAAATCATTCTGAAATAAACTCGGAACTGTGACTACCATTGTTTTATGCTTAAGAATATCAGAAATGTTTGGTAAAGCGGGATCCTCCTTTTTCTGCTATGAACTAACTAATTTATGTTTCATAAAAATTAAATTTCATTTCTCACTAAAGAGTTAAATAAGTATGGCACCAGGTTTACAAATATTCTAAAATTATCGCAGATTCTATCCCCAAAGACATCATTGGAAAGGTCTTGAGGAGAAACAGAGTTTATGACGTTAAAAATATTCGCAGTGTTTAACAATTCCGATTACTCTATTGTCAGGTGATGGGTGTTTAAATCTGTCAATACGAGGAATTTATTATAATTAAGTCGTTGAAGACAATAACTGGCCGTTCGCTAGTTCTTTTCTTTGTGGGAAAAACCTAATCAAATTTAATGATTTTGAAAGGACCACATTCTCCCACAATAAAAGAAATATTGACTCAACTTTATATATTTGATCTGGTTTCTGAGGGGAGCAGTAGGCCTAACTGTAAACACAAAATGCAGTCTTCGAACCAAACCAGAGTGCGCTGTTTATTCCGTTCAATTCATTTCTATAAAGAATCACTTCCAATCGATGCTAATTACAGAACCAGAGCAACGAGGCGATATCTCCAAATTGTTAAGACGTTATCTACTGCGAATAGGGAAACTGTGCGTAATGCATATGATCCGTTCACCCTTCTCACGAGCCTGGTGTGTGTGTGCGCGGAGCAATATTCGCTTTGTTATTTTAAGTAGACTCGAAAAGATAGCAGAAACGCCTAATTTTCCCCTTTCTGTAAGAACAAAAAAAATAATCCGTGTAGCTGTACTATGGATTACGATATAGTTCAGACGCATTCGAAATTTTTCTTTAAAATGTACATAAAATAATTAAACGGACATTCCGAAATCAATAGTTTCTCGTTGCCAGTGATCAAGGATTTAAACACATTCCAGGTTTACTTCAAAGATCTTAAAAATACGGTATTCGATAAACTTTATGAGTTAGCACTAAAAATGAAGTCGTTTATTAAAATACTTTTCGGTAACGAAGATATGGCTTGCACACGGTTACAGACGTCTAGAAATTTCAATAGGGAACTACCCCACTGGAGACGACGGTCGTTCCTTACTCCTCTTAAATTTAGAGTACCACAAATCAAAGCAGTAATTCGATGATTACAGTATGTAAAATACAACTTATCTTTGACAATACAAATTTGCACGGTTATTTCATTAGGTATAAGGACATAATAGTGAGCAAGCTGTTTGTACTAAAAAGTAGTTCTCGCTTTGAAGAATTATATTTAAAAAAAATAACAGAAATTTCTTGTTTACACCGACAGCACGGTCCACTGAAAAAGTAGTGTGCCCCTGAGCACTCGGCAGCGTCTAAGTGGTAATTCATTAACTATGTAACGCGCAACGCAGACAAAATCTATTTTAGATTAATCCTAACAAATGCAGTATAGTATATACCGTACTTAAAAAATAAAACAGGTCTGCCATTGGCTGAAAGTTGGATCATTCTCTATAAGCTATTATAGAGAGGCAGTGTCCACCACTTGCTCCAATTATTATACCGCATTTAGAGTCACGCTATTGGCCTATACATCACCAAAGAGGACACCAAAAAAAACTGTGAATCATTCTAACTACTGAACCCAAGAAAGTAAAATCTCCAGCTTCCTGATTGAATTAACCCCATCTGAGGAGGGGTCATGGAGAATCAAATATCTCATGAGAGGCTGGAATTGTTGCGCGTGCTTCGACCGATCATTCTAGTTCCACGGAATCAACGCCGTGTTTCATTAAAAGTTGTGGATGCAGATTATGGTCGGTTGACAACCTTCCTATTCCATTGGCTAGTTATCAGCTATTAGACATGAGTTCTTCATTCTTATCTCACGGATGAAGTAAAGTTCACAAGCTGACCTTGAGCCGCTTTCCCCATCACTGCGTCTAATCATAGCCTTTCTGTAAATGTAAATAAAATCAACTTTTATCCGTTGTCTTTAAATAGACCTTAAGAAAAGCGTTTTTTCTCATTATAACGGTGTTTATTCAGAGTATAGCGAAACTTGTGACATCTGTAATTTTAAAAATTAAGACTCCAGATAAAATCGGAAACTATAACATCCCTCTCTTCAGGGGCTGTTATCGTTCTCGCTTATGTCCTAAAGGATTAAATAGTCTACAATACTTGGCCTGTTTTGCCCCATTATTTTTCCGACCACTTCACTGGGGTTTGAGTTAACAGATCTAAAGCGAAGGTGTTTTCTTTCCTGAAAATAGACAACTGTAGTGTTTAAAATATGGGAAAATGATAATAGAAAACGTTATCAAGTATTTATTAGACTACATATGTGTATAATACACAAAGGGGGAATACAGTGAAGCGGTGATCAGATATTCCTCAGGACCAAAAGCAAACGTTTCGAGAGAGTGTTGTCATGGTAGTCGAAATAATGGGGCAAAACAGGTCAAGAATTGTAGACCATTTAATTCTTTAGGACACAAGCAGTCCTAACATTACTCGGGAACATAACATCCTCCCCGTAGAACACTGGAGTCAATTTTTTTTTTAAATTAGAGATGCCACAAGTTTGATTAAACCCCTGTGGAGGTTCAAGTGCTCGTCTTATCTACTTAAGCAGACATTTAATAGCCAACGCAGCTAGAATAAAAGTTCGATTTCGCGCAGTCATTGACACGCGGAGATTCAAGCCACGAAGCTATATAACGTGCCTACCGCGTAACTTTCCGTGGTCCACGGTAGCTTGTGCGCTACGCGCTTGCTCATGGAATGGAAGGATCTGGGTTCGAATCCCGCAAGAAGCATTTAGGAAGTTTTTCCTGCTCTCCTCCAGCCGTGTTGAGTTCGTCGGTCTCAGGCCGTGGGCGTGAGGGGTTTCCCGCTCACAAACCGTCCTAAGAACACACACAGTTACAGACACCTACACATCGTGAAAGTTTAATACACCCGTTTTAGGGTGTATTAAATTTTCAAGAGGGAACTACCCCACTGGAGAGGGTAGTTCCTTACTCCTCTTACATAAGATATTAACTTAATTTTAGGGTACCGAATAAATTTTACGTACTACAAACGAAAGCAGGTTTAAATATTATGAAGCAAACTAAAAATAAATTTTAAAAGCAGCGTGACATTTCAAGAAGTTCAGTCCAACACTTTTTTCCGTTTTAAATTAAAATGTCAAGAACTTCTTAAAATATTACGCTGTTTTTACATTTTAGTTTGCTTCATAAAAGAAAATCTTTTGTTCTTCTATTATCACTATTTTCTGTGTGCCATTTAAAATCCTTTAACACAGTCAAACACACCCGAACCTCTCTGCGATATATTTCCCCACTTCTGTTTTTGAGCAAATACATAATTAATGAGGTGTTATTCCGATAGAATTTCAGCTATAGAGAAAAAGGTGACACCCGGTCACATGAAAGACTGGCCTGGAGCGTTCAGTCGCAGATTAACCACAGTTCTCGGTGATAAAATTGCTGGTTAGAAGTCAAACACTGAACGTGGGTGGACGAACTGTAACACTTACGCAACGAAAAGGGCTTCGGAAGATTACTTTGTTGCCAGAGATCAACGAATGGTTAAAAGGAGTGAGAAGCAGGTTGTGAAAAGTGATCGTGTTGGGGATTATTGACCTGCCGGTGTGTATCGATCAGCAAGGGGAGAGGAACAGCGGGAATTGTATTAGAGAGATGACTGATTATTCATCATGTTAATGAGAAGCGAGTTGAGGAATGGCCCTTTACTAGGAAGAATAAGATTAATCACTGCCTCTGTCGAAGCGAGATAAGAGAATAAGATTGTTTTCTTGCAGGCACACTTTCTTCTTGGATGTCGTAATGATGGATTTGCAAGCTAACAGATGTGCCGTTGCTGAATTTAAAGTCTCGAAACTATATTTACTGTGGGATAAATATAAGTTTGAATATGCCTTTTAGTGGCACATCTGTACCATTCTTTCAGTCAGCAGCTCCACTGTAAGTCGTATTGATTTATAATTATTAGTCGCTACTTGTTATTCTATAATTTCATTCACTCACTTGGTATTTGCCCAGAGGTCACAATGATTATGCTCTTTTTGTTACTGAGATTCTCTGTCATTTGATTCCCAATCCTGCTGTTTATTTTCTTTATTCGTCCGGACAATCAATTTTCGTTCAACATCGTCGTTTATCTTCACAGCCCACTTGCTTTTAATCAAGAAAGCTCTTTTTTCTTTCATAATCAAAGCGGTACATTTCAGGTCATATTACAAAGTGCCTCCCAATGTGGTACTTTTTTAAATTAAACCTTACATGGCGGTGCCGGATTCTATACACATTCAAATAAAATGAGTAAAGAAGAGGGTAACGAGGAATATCCAGATTTTTTTACAGCATGTAAATGACAAATTCTCACAAAATAGATAGCTACGACAGGTTGATGTTGTTAGGTAGAAAAGTCCTAATCCCTCCACCTCAAATCTACTAACGACTGAATTGATTACTTCAGTTTATGACAGGTGACAAAACCATTACACTGTCAGGGAGGACTTAACACGCGTAAAAGATTAAATACTACCAGCTATTCGAGATTTATACTGGGTAATATGTGCAACCATGGCCAATTCCGCTTGTGCCACCCATGAAAAATTCTTCCTTTCGTTGGAAGGAGATTCGGCTTAAAAAACTAACTGTGGTAGCTCAGCAATAATGAAAATCCATTGTGTGTTCCCCATTAAGCTTTTCGTGGGTTATATACGCCACTCTGTCATCCGAAACGGGTGACAGAACAACGTATATCTGTTCACAGCGCTTTCACGAAGGGATGAAATTGTACGCTTTAGAATATGTAAATCTGGGCAATTCTCCCTCTCGCTCCACTTTCATGTCATAATAGGAACGAGGAAGAATACTGATCAAACACGAGACAGAGTTAATTATGAAGTGCATCGAACGATTAAAATGCCATTTATTAAACCATCCCTCGAACGAATGAGACTCGTAAGAGGGGAAAATAATTAACTTTCCAGGAAAAGAAGTTTAGGACTTTATTACTAAATAGCTGAAGTAAGAATGACTCAATTGAGCGAGAGAGAGTAAACCAGTAACGGAACGAATGAATTCATTCATTTGTCGAAAGTGCACGCTTCATTTTCAAGCCTACTGCTCTAGAAAATAAAGGAACTTTATTTTTATTCATTGACAAAGTAGTTGGAGGAATGAAGTGTCCGAAGCAATAATATTCGTTATCATTTTCGGAAAGAGTGCTAAGAATCTGACGAACTCTGTCTAATTACTCCCGATTGACTGGAAGCTCCATTGTAATTTATAATTATTTATTAGTCACTAGCCAATACTTTGCTACGTGTTATTCTATAATTTCATCCCTTTCTAAGATTTAAATGTCCTCACGGATGTTGACAACTACATTCTACGCTCCCATCGTGTAGTTCATATCGCTACATATGAGCAGTATATAGCCAACTCCTTTGTTTTATCTATGAAATTTAATTCTTCTAAATATGTTGTCGATATAATAAATTTTACTCTTACTCAGAGTAGTAAGATCACCATAATTAGCAGTCGTGAGTTCGACCCCTCGGCTGCGGCGGCTTTCAAATAAAGACGACGAATGAACCTGCTATAATCAAATCGCCTTGGCTGAGCAGCAATATAAATTTTGATCATGATGCGTTTTTCCTATTTTTGAGAAGCTTTTACATCTATAGCTAAAACATGAAAAGTAGAGAATTTTACCAGGAAATTGCTCTGCTGATTCCAAAAATATGTCACGCTATTAAACGTCTCATACATTTTATTTCCTTAAAAATGTTTGCCACTCAGTGAGCTACAGACCATTTTGCTTTCTCTCTTCAGAACCCATCATGGCTGTATCTCAGCGGCCCTGATTAAAGCTCTTGCTAATCTCTTAAAAATTGAGCTGGAACTGAAGAAAATGAATTTTCAAAGATATGCGGCAACCCATATCTTTATAACATCTCAGAAATGTTGACAACAGAGATATATAAGTATCCTTCTTCCAAGAAATAGTTGCTAGTTCAGTATCTTCTACATCAGGGGTCCCCACTAAAAATTCTGCAATGGCGTCTGTTTAGATTTACATAGGTATATTATTGTTAACTAAAAATTAAAGAATTGCGAAGGAAAGAAACCACAATTGCTTATAATTACTTTACTATCTTACAGTATATCATGCTAATGTCTAAGAGTATGAAAAACTCTTAGACATTTAACTTAGCATGCACACCATAAAGAATCTCTCATATTGTGGAGTTATACTTCGTAACTAGATTGTCACTATTGCAAAACCAGGGAGCTAATCGGGGGATTCATGAATGTTTGTTTATGAATGGGTACTGCACTTCCATCATTTCTACTGCCCAGGTAGGATGCCACCACCCAGACGGCACCGTTTCGAAGCTTGGTGGGTGGGCAGGTACCCTGTTGTTGTAATAGTGACAACCCAATTATGAAGTATAACTCCACAATATGAAAGATGCTTGATGGTTTAATCTAAATATATTTCTTGACTAAATTTCTAAAAGTATGTAGAAGGTTGTTTATACATGGGTCATGCGAGATATAAACAACCTTTTTAATAATCTGACATTTTGTCAAGAAATATATATAGATTAAACCATGCACACCATCAAAGCATCTCTCATATTGTGAAGTTATACTTCGTAACTGGGTTGTCATTATTGCAACACCAGGGCGCCTGCCCACCCACCGAAGCGTTGCCTATTCGGGGGATTCATGAATGTTTTGAGTTCAGTGAGTGTGAGGAGTAACAGATGCTATCTATTACTCCTCTTTTCTTGCCAAAGTCTAATAGGGACAGTATATGGATAACAGAGTATCCTATCCCATACCATTCTTCAGATGGTGCCGCCGAGAATAAGTAACATTAGTCTTCTCCATAGCTGAAGCGTTACTTATTCGAGGAAGTGCAATACCTCGGCAATCGTTGTGAAGGTATGCATACTACCTGGGTAGTAGAAATGATGGAAGTGCATTACCCATGCATAAACAACCTTTTCCATACTAATTTTTTCATTCTCAAGGATCATTGTTATGTATGGGTACTTTTTTTTTTAAAACCAATAGTACTTAGTAACGTGCATACGTCGAAAAGTTGAAAGAAGATACTTGTTGACATTAAACTTGAACTTCTGTAGATTGTAATTTTCAGGAAATAAATGAGGAAGAAGAAACGTTGGTTCTGTGGGATTGAACTTGGACAGTAAAAGGATGTTCACTGCTTCCGCCACATGTTCGGACTGCTTTGAACGAGAGAGCGGGAAATTATATAAGCCAATTCAGAAGAACAGTGCCCATGGAAGTATCTGTAGAAGAGTCATTAATTAACCCAACTGCCCTCTTCTGAATGGAATCTAGAAGCCTGAGAGAGGTTTTGGGGAGCACTGCCCCAGAGGTGGGAACAATATTTCATGGTAGGGCGGATTTTCGATTTCTACAGAGTCAACTGTTTGGAAGAAAAGTAACGTCGAAAGCGAAAACCCAGTTTCTTGGATGCATAGGAAGCAATATTTGTAATATTTTTTTATGACAAGAGAGATTAGAAGTCAGGGTAATCCCCAATATCTTGCCTAGAAATCGAAGATGAGCAAAGGAATCCTTTTTGCGAGATATAAGATAGGATTGGAATTACCTTGAAATCGGCAGTGAATACTCGAAAAGTTGAAGCTGTTTGAGTAGGGTAGGATTTCTGAAACTGAACGGTGGGAAGCCATGTGCTATCATCAGCAAAAGATAGGATCTCCGGTGAGTGAGAGAAAGAACTGAACCTTGGGGAACATCAGCATTAGTGGAGAAGTTAGAAGACAGAGAGCGGTCAGAGAGAAAACTGGATAGCCATTTACAAAGAACAGCTGGCAAACCATAGGATGGAAGCTTGTTTAGAAGACCTTTATGCCAAGAGCAATGGCTTGAGTTTCACCAAACGTTGATCATATGTAAGAGTTGGCAGTTAATTGATTTATTTCTCCATTACTTTGGAAAGAGTAGATGTACTTATTAATTTTGATTAATTCGCGAGTCAAAAAATGTTGGGAAACGCTTCCCTTAGGTAGCAGCTTCCACTTCCTTAAAATTTCCCATTTTTGCAAGTTTGGTTCAACCTGTTGTAGATATATTTTTTTGTGTTATTTCTCACTGTTGCACAACAGTATTTTGTGAAACCACCCTGTATAACTGTGAGTGATATAATCACCTTAAGCCACAGACATTCCAAATAAAGTACTGTATGTCCAAGAAACACATGAGAAAAACGTTCAAAATCCTGAGTGCCTTATTGCACTCAGGATCTTGGACATACTCTTATGTTTCTTTCGAGCCAGCAGGAGGAAGTGATAGTAATGCGTTTTCATTATGCCAGTATCTTTACAGAAAGTCTCCTATCATGAAATATTTTGAAAACACTGACATTTTCGATGTGTCATTTTAGTTCCTGCTTCAAGTAACTTTGTTATTTAACTCTTCTCGCGAAATTATGCCTTTAGTGAACTAATCATATCATGGTTTTTTGAGGGATTTTGCACTGTAAGTATTCATTATGTGGAACAGGCCTTATTACAGATGATATATTAGGATATTTGATGCTGTGCTTTCTTTTTCTGGAGATCCTCGATATTTTTAACACACCGAAATAGAAACAGTCAATCTGGTTTCGCTGTTCTCGCCATTCTATAGGAACAGCAAAATGTATACTTTTCATTTTCTCAGTTAACAACCTTCACAGATTAGTAGCGCAGCTAATAAAGTCACTAATCGTGCAACCAAATTATAAAGAATATGCATGTCTAGTAACACGACACATCATGTCTCTGAGTTTCGGTTATACACACATAGCAGAAATTGGCAGGGGATTCAGACACTTCCTTTGCTACTGCTTAAGCATTTTAACAATACAATGCTAAGCAAAAACAATAGATGTACAGATAAACTGTGCACGTAATCACGCCACAACTGACTTTCCGTTACTGCAAGACGAAGGTGGGAGGTAAACTCACAAGGTTGAACATGTTAATTTTCCCCAGAATACTGCCATCACTGAGCACATGAAAACATTATTTGCAGGTAATACAACATAAATCTCATATCTACATCTTAAGATCTTAAGGAAATATATAAAAAATGTGACGAAATTTGAAATCTACACATAAAACTAACCTTCAAGCAGCCAGTGTGAATGAATATTTTTACTATGGTAGCGTGTATTAGAAAAGTGCATATTGCTTATTTGAAAAATAATTTTTGGCCATTTTCATTAGAATTAAATTTTGGTACAACAAAATAACCCCCCCCCCCATGAAGTTTGTTATAAGGAATCTTTTAGAAATTCATTGGTTGCGTATCCATACGCCTCACTTTCTATTCCAAAACATCCCACATGTGTTCAATTGAATTGAGATCAGGAGAGATTGGAAGCCAATCAAGATGAATAATATATCTTCACTGTGTTCCTCGAACCACTCGTGAATGGGCGCGATCATTTCATTTCTGTCCCGGCAAAATAATGCTACATGGTTGGTTCATACGCACCACGGGTTCGAGTTCTTGCCAGAAAAACATGCGCCATATTAAGCAACCACTGCCACCTGCCTGGGGACTATGGACTTGTTTTGCACCAGCTATTTGGTCTCATCTGACCAGCATCTTGTTGACGAAAATGATCAGCGGTAAGGAGAGGGTGTCTCTTCGTCGGCTGATGTGGGAGCCCATATAACGCGCTGCAACCTTCGCTCACCAGGAACGTCCATCTTGTGTAATACTTTACAGTTCTGTTCAGAGGGAGGTGGTTTGCCACTATTCTTTGTACACCTGAACCACAGCGGGCCATGAACAACCGACAAGATGAGCCATTTCTGATATGGAAATACCAGAGGCACCATAACTACTCCAGGACCAGGTTCAACTTACCACTGTTCTAGCGTACGAAGTTGTTCGCCTTTTTATACTGCAAGCTATGCGTCATACTCGGATGGGGGTGGTCATAATTCAATATCTGTGTGTATATACACAAAGTATGGATAAAAGTAATATGACAGTTGTACCTAAGCGCGCAAGGCAGCAGCAAAGGATACAAAAATGTGTGTATATATATATATGGTAGATAGAGGTTTAAATTACACAAAATGCCAAAACTAAAAGGGGGAAGATAGATAGAAAATTTTTTTAAAAAAATAGCATATATAATATGATGAATTAAATCAAATTACAGGCTGAACTGTAAAGCAAAAGCTCCACAATCATGTCCTTTTGAAACTCAGTTATATCCTTAACACGTCCCATAACTGCTCCTTTATCGCTTCTGCGGATGGAAAAATTTAGTTAGATAGAGGCATTAGAGGGGGGAAAAATTACAAGAAAAATAATCTGATATATATATGAAAGTATTGTCTAGGGCAAGTTCCTACAACCTAATTTGACAGCTAGTCAAAAATGAAACTACAATCTCGAAAAGAATAAAGAAAGCGACATTTCATCGAAAAGGACAGAAACATTTATGAACAAGTGAAGTATGATACGTTTTATTATCCAGCACGAAGGAAAAGAATATTTCAGTACGCAGCCGTTTTTATTATCATTCATGGCATACGCTACAACTCTTCAGCATGTTGAAGCATCCCACACACTTATTTCTAAAAGGAGCCGAGCCTCTTGCTGGGGTAAATTGGATTTGCTTGTAATTCTGTTTTGGCTCGAGGAGTACACAGTGTAAGCTTGTTTTCAGGTTGAGCAAAGAAATCGACTTTGAAGAACAACAGAGAGCTCTCTATATGGGCTGAAATAGTGGAGATGCTCTTTTCCCTATATCATTCGGCGTTTTCAAAATATACAAATTTAATAATTTTGTTTTTCGCACGCAAACAGCTCTCACCATTGTAGTAATTTACAAATATTGCATTAGGCTTAAAGAAAGTGTTAACAATCCACTTCAGTCATGATTGTAAGAAGAGTTTCGGTGGAGAGGGATACTCTCCAAATTTGGCAATACTACAGAATTCTTCTGGCTCTACCATGGAGCATTCCAGAGAGTGTCGATGCCTGGAAATTCCGCTGTATAAACATTGAATATAAATAAAATTAGGAACGCGCCTTTTCTTTCATACAAAGCATAAGCCATCCGAAATGAATGGCGAAACAAAATCTATTCTATGTAAATGAAGTAAGTAATACTGGGAAAGAAAACTATAATATGCAGTGTATTTTTCGAGAAACGTACTAAGGGCTGGTAAAAACTGTCACTGAGTTTAACTATGAAATATTGAATATCCATCAAACCTACTCACATTAAGGTAATCACACATGGGTTAGTTAATTCGAGATTTTTTTTTTAAGTATTGAAGAACACTTATATAAACAATAAAACTTGATTTTATTTATTGAGCTGGTAAACATCATATGTTATTTTATAAATCAATTTCAAAAGATAAAAAACAAACAACAGACTTCACGTATATTTGCAAAATTAAACGATTTATTGAACTGTGGATATGTCGAAAAGAAGAATTTCTTGCAGAAGGGACTGGAGGGTTGTGAATAAGAGTAGATTTTATTCGTTTTTAACTGTGGCAACTTAATTATTAATTTTCACAGAAGTAATAATATCTGCTATTAATTAAGTTTCTGCCTGAATTTAAAAAGTATTAATTGCAGGAGAGGGGCAACTCTAATCCAACATATCTTTACTTCAGAACATCGTCTGCTGCTGTTGCACATCAAAACAACCGATGGATCAATTGCATCCGAATATATATATACAGCTTGCTAGGCTATCGATCGCCTCCACTGACATTAAGTTCTTATGTATCAGCCGTTTTCCCTGGGCATGACTTGAAACAATGCCCAAATTCCAATAAAGATTCCCTAGACAGATTTTCGCCAGAACAAGTGGTCCCCAAAATATGTGAAGGATGCTGCTTCATCAGCATCTTACACGATACGTGTCCAAACGAGAACCGGAGATGGTGGAAGAAACCTGCATATCTTGGGAATGCTCTTCAAACCATCTTCGTTGTCTACGTTATATTATCACTGTATGAAGAACATCACCCTAAACAGTACGACAAGAGAGGTTTGGAGGCGATGCACTCTGGATCCATTGGTTTCTAGAGCTTCATCCATATTCTTATGTTTGACCGTGAAGAGGATTTATCAAATCATATTACATGTTTTCAGCATGCAAAGTGGTTCGTATAATTTTTACCAAACGACAGCATAGTGGTTTGGAGAGAGATCTGGGTGCAAAGACCAAATAAATCCTTAAAGGCCTCACCTCTTCAATCGATGCTGTAGTTAGCCATTCTCAGACGGAAAGTAGAGCTTCCTGGTTTTTCAGTCTGCACATTATGCAAATCGGCCCATAAACACACACGTTCCAATATAATACGCTGGTCTAATGTATCCTAAAACCAACGATAGTGACAGTCAACGACCACTGCCACAAGCGACACAGAGGTGTCATTAACGTGGATATGTCCGATTCATCCCAATACTAAATGTTTCCAGGGCGGAATAATGTATTGTTGCCCGCACCTTAGTTGCTATCAGCATACAATATTGGTTATCTTTCGTCCAGGATTAAACGGTATCTGATTTTGCTCACTGTATCCCTTCAACTTTTTCTTACGTCACGGAAAAGAAGTCCTGCGTCCTGTCTTCTACCCTACTTTGCAACGTTGTAGTGGAGTTTTCTGTCAGTATCCGCTAATTAGAGATTCTTGATCTGTACCGATACATTGTCCCACCTCCACTGTTGCTCTTAGTGACGTCTGCACAGCACCAGCACACCGACATTCACGCCTCTCGTAAAGTCGCCGATATCATCTCTTTTCCAGCATGAATGACAGTACCAAGGCGCTTCTTTCAGGCATAATAAATCCTGCGAGTGGTATGGCAGTTTGCATTCCTTCCTCCATCTCTTAAAACGGCAAAATGCACCTTAAGTACAGTTTCCCATTAATTATTACTGGCTCATCTCGCCATGGAAAGCAAATTTTTGCATTAGATTTTCAATCGCGGTAAAACAAAAGAATAGGCGGTTATTAAGCTATAAACACCCCATTGTTTTAATTTGAATGCAGCGCGGGCCCGCCTCCCTCCTTCCCATTACGGACAGGGATACAGCGCACAGTCGGAAAGAATTTTACTCAACACCTGGAATTAAACGCAAAAGCGGAAATATGCAGCAAAGGACAACCGCCCAATACCCGCTGTTCGGCTTTCTGGAATTCAACCTCCAACGAATTTTATGACTCGGAGGGTTTTCTTTGGTAGGAATAACAAAACTTTTTGGGTTATAAAACTTTTATACGGTCCATAAAGTTTGTTTCGTAAACGGTCCGTTCCGTTCTTTGTTATGTCTACTTTCCTTGTAACTCGAAGTTTAATTTTTTTTTTCTTTTGCAGACTTTTCTTTATGATGTGTTTTGGTAAACTGCTACAAGAGGGCGCACTCAAATTGAATTCCTACATTCCTATTGCGATGTAATTTGCTGTAGTAGTTTCAGTAACTAAGCGCGTGGTACGTGATAGATTACCCTAACTTTTCTTCGAATAGTAACAATTGACTAAATTTTTATTCATTCGATTGCATCTCTATTTTAGAGACAAATACCAACAGATTCAGTTCCTTTGGGTTATAAAAAATGACTTTACATCCATTTTATTAGCATTTCGGTGTAGTTGTGAGGTGGAAAGTGCTAAAAGTGAATTATTTTCTAGTTTCATAACTGCAATGAAACGAATCAGTCCACGATTGCACTGAGCAACGCTTTAATTGAACTCTACTTATGTTATTAGTTTAATGCAGAATCCCAAGACGATTATTTTCTTAGATTGGAAATCGTCGTAGTTAAGAATTTAGGAGAAGAAAAACGTGAGCAGAGACGTAATTTCAAAGATTGATTTTTATTCTTTTTTTCAAGGAAGGAATGGATGTAATCTTGTAGAAGGCTAGAATGAGATGGGTTTAAAGTTCCATTGGGTAAATCGAGGTGTTAATCGCCATCGCTAAACTTTTCTTTTGTAAGGAAAAAAAATGTTTATTTTATAGTTCAAGTTTACTATATGGTGACAAAAGTAATAATGAGATATGTACTGCTATTAGAACGTAACTGTCCTTCAGAGATGACCACGTTTATTAGCATGTATGCTGGTTGTTAAAATTAAAGTATCCATATGTAGAGGGCTCTGGAGCGAGTTCTAAGGCTCGTACTGAAGAGAAATTTGGACAACAGGTACAATAAAGAATGCGCTCGCCATTTATTGGGAAAAAAAATTAGCTACAAAATTTGTCACTGTATGGCGCGTAACAATCGTAGTTACGATTATGCAAATAACGTAAGTTATTGCCACAGCGCCACTACTCAGCTCTACTGTACTGTATGAAAGCAAAGCAGTCTCTTCAAAATCATACAGTAGATGTTTGCCAGCACTACAGCAGCAATTCCAACGTTCCAGGAAAAGGTGCTATCAGTGAAGTTGTACTATCAGAGAATTCCGGCGTCAGAAGCGCATAAGGCCCACGTGGACCTATCACTGTTCAACCAGGTAGAGGTCGAAAACGAGTTGACTCCTCTCGTGTTGAAGATGTGGCTATGGCTGTTGTGGATTTATCGAGTCAATCTCCATGTGGTAGCGCAAGTGTGCCAGCTGCTTCTCGTGAAATGGACATGCCGTATTCCACTGTAAGGCTAGTAATGCGTCAGGTGTTGCGGTACTATCCTTACAAGATGCACATGCTAAAGCATGGTGATGCAGATATTCGTTTCACATACGCCCTTCAGTTTCTGGCGCGAATGACAGTGGATATCACTTGGCCATGGAACATTGTTTGGAGTGATGAAGCCCACTTCTGCTTAAATCGACAAGTGAATACGCAATACTATCGCATTTCGGCAACAGAAAACCTTCCAGTTATCTAAGAGGGGTCCCGTTGCATTCTCCAAAAGTGACACGTGTGTGTGTGTCCTGGTATCAAGGGTGGCCCCTAGGCATAACCCATCTCCACCTAGTGGATCTGTATTGAATGTAGGACCTCTGCAAAGGAGCAGCCAATACCTGTGCAGCTGCTATCTGGTGCCTGTCCTCAGGCGCGAGTAGCCAGACCTGGTTTTTTTTTAAACCTTTTACATGCCAAAGTGCACGAAATCCCGCACCCACTGGAGGTAGTGCAATACCAGTGGGTGCCCGCTATCCCGCTCACAGGCTGCCCAGGCCTAGAGCCAGCAAAAAAAAAAAAAAAAAAAAAAAACAAGGCTGGAGCTCCAAAAACCCATTGAAGTCACACAGCCAAGACAAACATTTGTAAAGAGACCTGCAGTTATCAGTAGCATTATACATCAGTTATCCTATTAAGTTTAGCATTAACAAGGAAATAAACTGTTAACATTGATCACTATTTACATTACAGTGAGATTTACCACTCTCTCTGTTTGACAGTTCTAGCAACAGAATTTGAAAATTATTTACAGTCGGTTTTACAGCAACATAAGTTGTTACTTACCAATAGTTACATATAAATTTACATTTACATATAAATATTTAAGTTACATATAAATATTACAATTCTTCGAGGTTAGCTTCCTAATAATTTAGGCCAGTTTATACACAAAGCTTCTTGTAATCCCATCCAGCATCACTTAGAGGAGAAAGGGGTCTACCTGTCATTTCCTGTTGCGTTGATGGCTATCTTCCGATATGTTCTTCCCAAAAGTGAGTTAAACTGGATCATTATGACACCACAGTAGAGTTTCTAGCCGCAAGTCTTTTCTTGAAAACTGCCGCAGAGAACTGTTGAAATGTAGTGAAGACATCAGAATTTTCGATGAGCAAATGTACATTATTTTCTGAGAGATTATTTATTTTACTCAGCAGTACCTGTCTTTCATTCGAATAATCGTTACATTCAAAGAGAACGTGCTGCCATGTCTCAGATGCTCCGCAGTGACAGAAAGGGTCAGGCTCAAGGCTCCTTTCGAAAAGTTTAGCCCTGAGCGATCCGTGGCCAGTCATTAAATATGATGTAGTCATGCTAGGCACAAACCATTTTGAGACTGTGGGTAATGATGCGAATTCAACATTTGAAATGTATCTTCGTGTGACTTCACCATGTTCACTTTCAGCCCATCTTTGCTGCCAAACAGCGGTGAGTTCCTTCCAGAGTCTTCGTTTTTCCTCTTTTATTCTGTTCGTAGGGTCTGTTACAATATTGAAAATATTTACAGAAATTCCTTTTTTGAGATTGTAGATCATACCCCTGTAGGAGATATAAAGGTCCAGAGGCAGGGTTCCTGCTAGAACTTGTAGGGCATTATTCGACACCGTCCGAGGAGCTTGTAGAAGTGTGAGCAACACCGAACGCTGTAATGAAAGAAGTTTAGTCCTGATCTTAGTTTTTGAGACCCTCCAGAACCAAACACCTGCTGCGTACGCAGCAATTGGTAGGAAGATAGTCTTATAGTATAAAGACAACGTCTTTTTGCTGAGGCCCCATTCTTTTCTGGAAATCCTTGCGATTCCAGCCGTGAAGTTTTTAATTTTCTCAGAAATTTTGGATACGTGAGTATGAAAGTTTAGTTTGTCATCTATTGTAAGTCCCAAGTACTTGGTGCTGGATACGTAGGGGATTTGTGAGCTATTTAGGATAACTCTGGGAGGTCTGCCATAATTGAATTGCTTTCGAAAAACCATGAAATTTGTTTTTGTAGGGGAAATTTTGAGCTTATTTAGATTCGCCCAGTTGGATAAATCATCCAATATTGTTTGGATCTTTTGTTCCAAGATTGTTCTTGACATTCCAGTAACGCCAACCGCCAAGTCGTCTGCATATGCAATTTTTTTGCAATCTCCATTTTTCTTTGTCAGCCATTGGTCTAAGACCGCATTCCAGAGGAGAGGCCCCAGGACTGAACCCTGCGGGCACCCTCGGGAAGCAGTCGTGCTGTAAGTCAGGTGTTTGGCACAAACCTTGATCTGTCTGTCTTGAAAGTATGATCTCATAATTTGGTAGATATGATTATCACACATGGCTGAACGTAGCGACCCGAGGGCGCTCTCCCACCATAGGGAGTCGAATGCGCCCTCGAAGTCCACGAACACCACCAAGACATACTTACTGTGAGAATCCTGGATGTATTTCAGAAGAGAAATTATAGCATCTTCGGTCGAGTGACCCTTTTTGAATCCGTGTTGATGATCTGAGCACAATTGCTGGTCCGATAACATGCTTGCAATTCTGGGAGAAATTAATCTCTCAAAAAGTTTCCCTAAGTTAGCCAGGAGGGATATTGGTCTGTACGCCCTTGGGTTTGTTTTGACTTTTCCAGGTTTATATAAAATTTTCAGTAGAGCTAGTTTCCAGGGTTTGGGAAAAAGTCCTTCGAGGAAGCATTTATTGTACATATTCAGTAGTATATTGGGAAACAGTTTAAAAAATTTCACAATTACCAAATTCTCTAGCAAGTCAATGCCAGGGCATTTTTTCTTATTGAGTTTAGCAGTAGCAGCTCCTAGTTCCACGAGAGTAAAAAGGCAAACATCGGTAGATCCAACATAATTCTGGTTTTTCCTCCTGATCTCTGCCTGTTCTGGAGTATCACAGTGAGGTAGATCCTTTGGAAACAAATTATCAACGATCGTTCCGACAGTAGAGTGCCAGTCTGTTGTTTCTAGGTTATTACTAATTACAGTCTGATAGATATCTCCACTTATCAGTTTATTCCTCATTATTTTATATATGATCCCCCAGGGGTTGGTATTCCCAACATCTTTGACCAAGTTTTGCCAGCAGGTCCTCTTACTTTCAGATATGGCTCGATGGAATAATTTTCTTTTCTCTCTATAACTGTGTTTCAGCCTTTCAACGTCCTCGTTAGAAAGATGTCTACTACGCTGATATAAGCGTCTGGCTTGTTGAGTTTGAAGCCTCAAATCAGAAAGCTGAGCGTTCCACCATGGCACTGAAGGCTTTCTTATATGTTTCCTTTTACTTGAGTTTGACATAGCTATATATAGATGTTGCTGAACAGTGTCTACATATTCTGAAGCCGATAGTTGGTTTAATGCTTCTGCATCCTCCCCATTAAATACTGTACGCAGATAATTCTCGAATTTTTTCCAGTTGACTTTATCCGTACGGTATCTTCTTAAGTCATGGACAGGGACAGTCAAGTCATTGTGTTGGGAGTTCTTTGATATGTTGAACGTGATAGCCCTGTGATCGCTGTTCACCAAGGAGGGTTTCACGTCCCAGTTTCCAGTTTTGTCATCCATCCTTATGGAAGTAAGTGTGACGTCAATGTTTGATTCTCCGTTGGTAGTGGAGAAAGTAAATGGTTTATTTTGTACATTTTTAATACAAAGGCTGTGAGCCATAATTAAATTTTCAAATTGGGCTCCCCGAGGATCAGTGAAGCCACTGTTCCAGAACGTCGATTTGGCGTTCAGGTCCGCCGCCACCACCAAGTTATTATTTGCGAATTTATCACAGATCTTGTCCAGTAGATGCAATGCTATATGCACATCTTCTGAGGGGGGACAGTATAGTGAAGTTAGGTAGAAAGAGATGGAACTAGAGGATACGAGGATACAGGTAGCATTCGCTGAGCATTCTCCTGTAATCGCAGTAATAACTAGTTCGTTATTAAACACAACAATTGCAGTTTTGGGTGGAGGATCACAAGTTGCTATGATTCTAGTGGAATTGGGGTAGCCCATGATTTTATGCGCCGTTCCACCTACTTGGGATGAATAATATGGTTCCTGTAGACAGACAATGTCATAATTATGTTCTATGGCTACGTTTCTGATCTCATCAGCTGCGGCTCGAGAGCGCTGTGCGTTTATCTGTAAAATTCTAATTGTGTCTGTATTTTGAGAATAGCCAAAGTTATTTCTGCTTGTAGTTGTATTATCCATCAACGATACGCTTATTTGCTAGTTCCATCGCTTTTAAAAACTCGGGGCACTTGCCATCCCTGACTGAGTGATTGGAGTCCTTGTTCTTGCGTTTACAGTTTATGCATTTTGGTGATTCTTCTCTGTTGGGGCACTCTGCGAAGATGTGACCCCCATTGGCACAGTGACTACATGACACGGTTTTATGAGAGCAATTTTGTGCAGAGTGCCCGTAGGCCAGGCACCTGAAACATTTGTTAACTACGGTGAATTTTCTGAACTTATGCGATGTAAAGCCTAAATATATTCGATTGTTTTGAAGTAAACAGTGGAGAAGTTCAGGATTGAATCCAATCACCCAGTTAGTAATACTGTTTCCAGAACCTGAGCTGAACCTAAATGTTGTACCCTCGTTTACCTCCTGTTGTGAGAAGGAATAATCTTTTAAATTTTTATGATACAGGTCGTCCAAGATATCTGCCTTACTATAATCTTTTGGAACTCCATAGACTAAAATTGTTGGGTTTGACATTTTTGGCTTTTCTATTGAAAGTCCTGCATTCTTGAGTGCAGGCAAGGTACAGATTTTGGTGGCATCATATGAGTTTGTAGTCTCTACTAACAAACCCTTGTTCCGGAGGAGTCTGATGTTCTTAACTTTCATTTCTTTATACTCGGTTTTGAGTGTGTTTGTCACCGCATTCCTAATGTCTTGACTGGACTGTATCACTGAGTTAGCAGTGGGTCTTAGGATTAGTATATTGCGTGGATCACCAGATCGAGAAATCCAGGGGGTTTTGGCAGGCTCTGAATGGGCCACCATCTGTGGTTCATTTGACATTTCTGTTGATAGTTGTCTAGGCTTTTCGCCCCGTCTTCCGGAATTAACTTTCTCCAATGGATGGGATCGCTCAGGATCAAGTCGGCCCCATTTTGATTTTGCAGCCTCTGCAAAAGTCTTTTTCATCAACGATTGATTTCCTCCATGGGAACCTCCTGGGGAGAGTATATGTTGATCAAAAATATCTGCCCGACATTCTGTGCTGGTCGTCTTGGCCTTCAGCCTCTCATTATCTATTATTAGAGCCATTGTTAGTGCCTCCATGTCAGCCCAAAGGCTGTGAATGAAGTTTGATGCAATTTTCGTAACCATACTGGTATCTGCTGACATAAAATCTCCGAGCGCCTTCTTTATTTTTACAACTGTGGCGTGTACAATAGTTGGATCCAAAGAAGCTCCAAGATCCAAGGTATCGGTGAAAGACGTGCTTTGAACCCCTGTTGTCTGGGAGGGGCTGATATTTTCAGTATTTTCTGGATTTGTTGGTTCTGTTTTGTCACCAACTGTGCCAGTATCTTTCTGTACTGTATTTTTAGACTTTGAATCTTCCGGATTAGTGTGTGCGTTTTGGTGTGAACTTCCATTTTCGTGGTCTGTTCGCTCTCCTTGAACAGAAACAACTCCAGCGCGGCCGTGTTGTTCAAGTTGGGTGAAATACACCTGGCTGTCACTGGCGTGCCGCCTTCTACTATGCTGCAGTGGGCTGGGCGACGCCAGGTGGGAGTCGAGCAGCAATTTCGGGGGGGAATACGGTACTGATTGGAAAGGGCTTACTTGTCCATTCGTCGGCTTTTTCCGACAGCAGTAAGCAGTGAATTTCGCGCGTGCTGCGCTTGATAATTTTTTCCTCCAAAAGTGACAGTGTGGTGTGGAATTACAGCCACATTTTGTTTTGAACAGGTAACACCCACTGGACAGCGATATTATGAAATGTTGGCAAATTTCGCAATACAAGAGTTGCAACAACGTGGGTGCCTTCAAGATAGCATATTCATGCAAGATGGTGCGCCACCCCACATCCACTGTTGTATCCAAAGATTGCTAAGGCAACATTTTGCAGACGAACGGGTCATCAGCCGTCTTTTCCAGACATCTTGGCCACCCGAACCTCGCCCCATGCGACTTCTGGTTGTGGGTTTTTTTTCAAGAACCAGGTGTATCGGGAAGGATGCTAAACTCTGGCAGATCTGAAGGACAGCATTAGATGTCATGTGCTGACTATTCCAGTTGGCATATTACGTTCTGCTGTGGAAACTATTGAGGACACTGAACAATTGTAGCGCTGTTCAAGTGATTTGTATTGTCACAACGCCATATAGTGAAAAATTTTGTAACTTTTTTTTTTAATAAATAACAAGCGCATTCTTTATTGTACCTGTTGTCCAAATTTCTCTTCAGTACGAGCCTTAGAACTCGCTCCAGAGCCCTCTACATAGGGATACTTTAATTTTAACAACCCTGTATATCAGCATACACGTAAAAACATTCCATCACTCTGAAATCGCTTAGATAAACCTTAAAGGATTAATCTTTCAATGATTTTTTTTATCAAAAAAAGGAACAAACGAACCTTCAGCTAGTTTTCAAAGTGCCGGAATGACATTTTAGTAAAAATTAAATACTGTTAGCAGGTTTACTCAGAATTTCTATGCACCAGTAAGTGGAGTCTATTACAATGGTCGACAAAATTAACGTGATGTAACTCGTGCAGCTTGCGATTGACCGGAAAAAATTTGGTAATGAGGAGACACCGAGAAACTTCATACAGATATAAGGAACATTTATAGGGGTTGTATAAGAATGATTACAAAGGTCACATGACATCAATAGGCGTATTATCCCCTCCAAACTGATAAACACGCCTGTAGTTTATCACATCCTTATATCGAATGTGGTTCACCGCTGTCAGGCGGTGAACCACGCTCGATATAAGGATGTCTATAAGACTCTGTCCCATTCGCCCACCAAGCGACCGGGGTATTGGGCAATTTGCCCAAGGTTGTCACACACATGTTCGATCCGATTTAAGAGTAGCGATCGTGCTGGCCATGGCAATCGTTGGAAGTCTTCAGTTTCAAGATATTCCTCCGCCACACACGAGAAAAGCGGAGCAATATGGCCTTAGTTGCTAATGCTCCCAAAATAACAAACACGAGAACATCGATTCCACCTTAAGTGTCCCTTTCTGTGATGTTGGAGGGATGGTACCGCATTCTGCGTTGTCTCCAGATGAAATAAGTCTAGAATCCATTTTCGTTTGTAGGCTAAAACGGGACTCAGCAGAGAACAGAACTACACCCCCATATGTCAAGGCTCTCCAAGTGGCACCAGTTTCGACGAGCTCTGCTGTAGTTAAGGGTTAATGGGATACAAATGGATGTAATCTTGTAGAAGGCTAGAATGAGATGGGTTTAAAGTTCCATTACTGGCTTCCTTTGCACAGAATACACTTGAAACAGTTGATGA
Source organism: Mastigoproctus giganteus (assembly GCF_048544385.1). Lineage (NCBI taxonomy): Eukaryota > Metazoa > Arthropoda > Arachnida > Uropygi > Thelyphonidae > Mastigoproctus > Mastigoproctus giganteus. The sequence continues at coordinate 124,831,372 of NC_143581.1, forward strand.
TAGGACATCGCAGGATTCCGTCTTGCTGTTAGAGCCTGATAGCGGTCTGGTCTGGTCGACGTAGCTCTTGGGCAACCTTGAAAAGCTCCTCTTATAATCGTTCCCGTAGTGGGAGACGACACTTTGTGAAACATTAAGCCAATATGCGACTGCTAGGCTTCAAGTTGTCCAACGGCCCGCCATCCTGAACGAGGTTGACTTGGGATGCGGTTATCTCATTGAGCACGCCAAAAAGACGGGAACGAAGTGATGTCACAACCAGTGTTTTAATAATCATGAATAATTTGCATGCCAGGATGTCTATTATACCAAATTCGCCTTCGGTGATACTGTTCACAATAAAATATTCATGAAAAACATTTTGTTTTTCATGTTTCTGTTTATATTGTGGAGCAGTGTGATGATACGCTGAAAAGAGTTACTATGTGTACTTACTAAAAATAATAGCTATAAAAGCAGAAAAGTAAGCAGACCGACTTATTCTAAACAGGTTCAACCTATCGAAATTACAGTTACAGCTATATCCAATAACAAAAGTTTTCGTTCCTCTTGGTTCTAGAATAGTTTTTAATCAGCTGCTTTCAATGCAAATATTTGCTCTAAAAACGAACTGTTCTGCTCGAAAGCTTAGATCTCACGTAAAACATGGATGGATTCTTTGCAATGTACATACTCTCCGATACGTGATCAATCCATTCTTAACATATCATATGCAAGCGCAATATTCATAAACCGTACCTAGCCGAGCAATAACATATGCATGCGACATGAATCAGCTAGAGCCATATCTTTTCTGTTTTTGCAATCCTATCCAAAGCATATAACGTCACGGAACAATGGGATTCCAGTACCAAATATCAACCTTGTGAGGAGATTCAAAACACTCAGGTGGAGAACTAAATACATCTTCTACATTTAATGATCCAAAGACAGTCGCTATTCTTCTACTCATAGACAAATGTATGTTGTTTATTTTGATTTGCGTACCAAATTTTGGGTATCGCTGTCCAATAGCGATGCCCCATTACTGTTTCTTAGCCCAATGAACATCTTTCTTTTTTCCCTCACACTCTTGTCCTTTCTTATTTTTTAAATGCTTCAGCTATCACCTTTTCAGGGCCCCATTTTCTCTTATGGTATTATATACCAAAATTTAATGCATCTCATTTTAACGTTGTTTATACCTTAAAAAAAAAAATTAGCAACTCTCACCCCTTCATTTGAGTGAACAAGGATATCCGGCCACGAGGCACTAGAGTATCTGTTTACTGATCTGTAAATTCCCAAACTGTAGTATTGGGCTAAAGAAGGAAACGGCGGAAATCCTACAACTAACCCCCTGCCGACATTTTGTTCTGTTCTTTCTGGATGACAAACATGAGACAGCGAACTGTGCCTAACCTTAAACATTGGAATTACTCATAATTTTCGCCTCTGCCGAGAGGCCAGTACCCGGAAATCGTCATCGAACGACCAGTCATAAAGAATGCCCAAAAGAGTTATGAAAATCACGTAGGCTCTGAGAGTCACCGTGAACGTGGATGACTTTCAAGCAGCCGGCTTTCTGTCCATTTGTGACATGACAATTACAAAACAACATGCAGTCTAAGCAGATGTTCTTTTTTTTTTTAGGAGCAGAAGAGTAAATCCTGTTCATCCCATACAAATAAAAGATTTGATTGCGTTTTATGTTTCGTCATTGTGAGTGCGCGTGTGTAATTAAAAATTATAACCAGACAAGATCAACTTGCGAGTTGACCTTTCGTAATTCTGTGTATGGCCTGAGTGCTCGGTTGCAGTTCTTTTATGCTATTCTAAACACAGTAGTCGCTAAATAATGATGTTGTTCAAAGGTAATTGAATAACATTGTTATTTAGATGTAGGCTAGAAAGTCGAATTATTGAAGGTCAGCTGATGATGTGAACTTCTCTGGCTCGGTGGCAGTCCCGGAATATAAATAGAAAATTAATTAATTCACCATTCGTTCTACAGAATTCTCTCTGTTATATGAGGAAGGGGAAGATTTATCCCGTAATATGCATTTCAAAATAAAGATGAAGGATATCTTCCACTAAAGACAAATGGCATCACTTATATAATATCAAATCTTTTAAACGCCCACTTAAGATGCGTCATTTTCAGCCACTTTCAGTTTCGGTAACCAGCGTTTTGGTCCAACGATACCCAGAAAATGCGAACGTTTCCGCATTCATTTTACTTATCTTCTTTAAAAATATAAAAATTGTACGTTCTTTCTATTACAAATTTTTTATGGAACATATATTTAATTCTTTCTACAGTTAATTATTGTTACTGCAAACATGCATTGCATCGCGTACAATCAGTGCATGCACGAAGCAGATTGTATTTTTAAATCGTTCTCTTTGTTTGTCTCTAGTAATTAATCACTAAGCATCAGTTGAATGTATTATGCAGTTCCGATGGAATTGCTAATTTTAAACGTTTCGAAAAATTAAAACTTCTTGAAATTCCGGAGTTTGCTGACATGGTCAACAAAGTTGCAAGCTTAAAATAATAGCCCTTACCTTTTATAGTATGGGCCACTATTATAATAATGTGTCATCTCTGAATTATTTCGTTGATATTCATCCTCAGAAAGTGTACTTCGTTTCTACAGAGAAATATATTTTTCTGCACTGGAGATCGTTACAAAGATTTAAAACTTCTTATGCAACGCAAATGAAAAGAGAATTCAGAAGCAGCGATACATTATTACCAGTCATGAGGCAATTTATATAATTGTAACAGTGCAGAAAGAGTAACACTATAGGAAATTGTGGACTCTCGAGGAATGTCAGTAATGAACACTTTTTTTCATGAAAAGGTTGAATAGAAAGTGGACATGGAAGAGTCCAAATGGATTAACGACTAAGAGAAGATATATCGTGAATGACGTTACCGTCCTCAACAAGGTAGTGATGGATGTGAGCTGGAAGTGAGCACAGAATGGTAAGATGCACACTTGATATAGATGTAAGAAAAGAAAGGAAAAACTGATTCGAGTAAATAATACGAAGGTCTTTAAGATAACAGAAGAAGAGAAAAAGCAATATGTGCTGGAACTTAAGAACAAGTTTGAGCTTCTACAAACTGCTCAGGACCAAGATATTGGGGAATATTACAACTTTCTAAAAGTGATAAAGCTCAAGAAACCTATAGGGAAAAAGAAATCCAAAGAAGAAAAAATTAGTCAAACACCTGTCATGATGAACCGAAGACGACAAACGAAGAGCAAGATAAACACTGACAGGGAGAAAATTGAGTATACCGAGTTATGCAAAGCCATTAGAAAGAGACTCAGAGAGGACATCAGAAGATTTAACACAAGAAAAGGAGAACACGCAATAAGGGAAAACAAAGGACTTAAATCAACAGCCATGAGCAGTAGTACAGAAAGATAAATGATACTGAAACTGAAGAATAGCAATTGCGTACTTATAAATAGCAGAGAAGACAGAAGACTACTATAGAGAATCATACAAGGAGCGAGGAAATGATGCCAGCAGTGGGGAAATTAGTAGATGAATCGCAAATTAGTAACACATACGACATATCCTTTCTGATGAGGTAGAACATGCGCTGAAGAAAATGAAGATCAGAAAGTCCCGGAGGAAGATGAAGTCACTATAGAGTTGTTAAAATTGGGAGGAAGAGACATGTCACAAAATACATTAGGAAAGGTGTGACGCCTAAGGAATGGAATAATGCAATCATAGTTTTGCTGCATAAGAAAGGAGATTGTAAGATCTGAAAATCTTACAAAAATAAAATATTTTTTTTGACTTCTGAAGTTAGTTTTCCTTTTTGGATTCTTGCCGTTGGGAGAAATGTTAATAGCGTCAGTTTCTATAAACAAGAATTATCCAGTAAGGATTGTAAAACTTAAAAGGTAGGAAGAACGAAAAACAGAAAAATTAGCTTTGCATCCGTCAAAACAGAAAACTGACGGAAAATACTATAGCAAGCCCAGCAGGTGGTACGGCGCAACAAGTTTATGAGGGGTCACGCACCGGAAACGCATATGGCTAAACGCACACACAAGCCTCTAAAAATAGACGCGATGGTCTCCAGTGACACATTTGTGGTTTGTCTGTAGTGTATTTTAGACAAGCTGTGATGACCCAGAAGGAGTTGTTTTGATGCATTCGGCCTACATGAAAGAGCTCAACGGATGTTAACAGGTAGGAAATAAAAAAGGAGAGGGGTATTGTGAATCACGTGCCACAGGGCTGGCTGACCTGCCAACAAATGAAAGGATAAAAATGAATATAGGAAGGAGGAGATTGGGAGAACCACTGTAGGAAGGCGTGGAAAACTGAGAAGAAAAATTTGTGGATGGAGACGGACAGAAGGAGAGTGAGGCAGTGTCAGTGAGTTGGGCAGTAAGATGAGAGTTGGAGAAGAAAAGAAAGGAATGAGTTTTTTTTAGATAGAGTAGCTGGTGGAGAAAAGTGGCTAAGTTTAATGTGTAGTCAGTATGAGGGGTAGATAAGCTTTAGGTGAACAGTTAAGTCGTTGATCTAATAAGTTAGTGAGAGAGGCAGTCGAGTAAGTGGAAGATGAAGATGAGGTGCAGAAGTCGGTCAGACCGTCAGTCAAAAGTAGACTGAGTTTCGAAGTGAGAGATGAACACGTGCCATAGAAAAGAGGGAAAATTTTTCAAGATCCTTAAAGTAGATGAGAAGGAGTCAACTCCATTATGAAGGAACGATATTGCCTGATATTCTGAGAGCAAGTACGCTGGAGCTGATGAAATCCGAAGCCGGACAAAAAGAGTACAGCCATTCTGATCAGATGAAATTAATGCGTCCATAAAGAAATAAAAAGGTACCCAGGAAGGAATCCAGTATCTTATATCGAACTCCCCCAGTGATTGTGAGATGCGACCCAGATAGAAAGAATCCCCTACTCGCTTAGAGAAGGATGTACCGTGAAGTCTGCCAAGTTATGTAAGTAAGTGATTAGTTTGCTTAAGTACTCTCAACATCACACCGACTATAGGCACTCGATAACCAATTTATCAGAACTTTTGATTGAACACATATGTATAAGTAGTACTTTATTGTAATGAATAAGTTAGTGAATGTTATGGACTGAAGGACATTACCCAGGGCAAGTCAATATACATATAGATAAATTTTGGAAGGGAATAGATATAAAATTTTTGATGTGATTGATACTTGTTAATATTTGGTTAAATAAGTGAATGACTAAGTATGAATTTTGGAAGGGGATAGACGGATGTCAGTAACCCCCGAATGTGCAAGTAGTTAATTGTAGAAAATTGATAGTAATAATTACCTAGATTAGAGAAGGTTGTAGGCTATAATCTGTTAGAAACCAGAGTAATGATTTATACTGAAATTAAGAGTATCGGAGCTTTATCAATTTGGAGTAGGAATTGTTTTGTAATGAAAGGAGAATGTTAATAGATTCTTTTGAAAGTTAATTGAACTCAGGAGTAAGGAAGCAGAAACATTTTGTTAGTTTAGAGGCTTTTGTTATGATTTATGTAAAGGAAATAGCCCTCCTTGAGTTTGCTCAATAGGCAAATTACTTTGCTCATTTACATTCTGTTATAAGAAGATGAAATTAAATCTATTTGGTCATGAGTTTACATTCTGTTATAAGAAGATGAAATTAAATCTATTTGGTCATGAGTTTAATAAATTTCTTTTGTTTGATGTATCTATGTAAAAGTGTCCAATAAACTGTATTTTTATTATACAACATTTGTGTGTCTCTTTGTTATTCTGAGAAAAAGCCTATCCAAAGGGAATTAAACACATCAAGGAGATTTTCCCCTAGAACTTGGAAATTTTCTGTGAAGTAAAATAGTCAGATTGCGCAAGTGGGGAGTTATTATAAAGGGGAGTTGTTAAAAGGGGAAATAATAAATAATATATAAAATAACATTATCTAAACCCCCCCCCACAGATAAATTGGAAATTATAGATCAATTAGCTTGTTATCCCACATCTACAAGTTGTTCACAAGGGTCAATTACTAACAGATTAGAAAGAATACTTGATGAGAATCAACCGAAAGAGTAAGCCGTCTTTAGGATAGGATTCTCAACTATGGATCACCTTCACGTAATATCACAGCTAATGGAGAAAGGAAATTAATATAACACACCATTATGCCTGGTATTTGTGGATTATGCAAAGGCATTTGACCCCAACAGCATAAAGCATAGATACTCCATATTATGATTTTTAAAAATATATATGAGAACGCTACCTCCTTTATTAGACTAGACAAAGACAGTAACAAATTTAAAATCGAGAAAGGAATTCAACAAGGCGACACAATATCTCCGAAGCTGTTTACTGCTGCCCTTGAGGAAGGTCGCAGAAAGGAGTCGATGTGAATGGATAGTACCTAAACCATTTACGATTTGAAAATGAAATTGTGGTCATAAGCCACGATCCCAAAGAATTAGAGGAAAATCTGAATTAGTAAGGATTTCGGGCTAATAATGAACAAGTATGCCACAGAAATGGATTTAATGATTGAAGGAGCAGTAATTGAAAAGGTGGAGTCATATACTTATCTGGGACAAGTCATTGGCTATGATAATGATAAATGGCTGGAAGTCAAGAGAAGAATAAATTTTGGATGGATAGCATTCAGGAAATATAGTCACATACTGAGGAGCAATATCCCAATTTGTCTGAAACGTAAAATAATGAACCAATGTATACTCACCAAAAGAATGGAAGAGAAGCCGAGAACGACCAAATTATATTGGAATCAGACTGTTAGATAAGAAGAGAACCACATGGATTTATGCAGCAAGCTCAAGTAAAGGACATTTTTATCAGAACTAAAATGGCCTTCAGCAAGACACATAGCTCGAAGACGTAACAGAATGGTACCCAAGAATAGCTAGAAGAAAACCTGGAAGACAACGACGGAGAGGGAAAAATAAAATTCATGAGTTTGTGGATACTAAATGGATGGCCATTGCACAAAACAGAAGGAACTGGAATGTTGCTGGAGAGGCCTTCATCCTGCAGTGGATTGAAAATGGCTGATGATGATTTGTTAAGTTGTTAAAGATAATAAAATATCTTTTTCATCGAGAAGTACGTGAACCTCATTACGAGATGTTCAATGAATAATACTGACTCGAGATTCAGTATCCGAGAATTTCAATCAGGGCTAATGCTTCAAGCAACTGAGCATTAGAGCAAATACAAAACAGTTTACAAAAGGCAGGTTATGAAAGAGGTTGAAAAACACTGTATTACAATACATCATCAGAAAGAATAGTATAATTTTATTGTTGAGATTTATTAGCAAGCATCAAGGAATTCATTCGAACTTTCATTCGCCTTTGATAGCAGACATTGCTGGGTTAAGCCCAGGTTACATTTTGTAGTTTGTTGAAATTCGTTTGCAACAGACTACGCTTATGGCTGTGTGGCAGCATATTAAGAACCCTCATGATCTGTTTTCAGTGGAAATCGCAGTGAATTCGTGATGTGAAGATCGCTACCACACTGGAATGAAAAATTCAGTCAAAAGGGGGGTAGGTAGATGATGCTCGTTTTATTTATTTCAGTTTAAAAATACATACATACATGCCTCCCTCGGACAGCAACAGGCTAGAGGGAAAATCAGTTGCAACCACATAATGTTAAAAAAAGTTTCACACACATTATATAAAAATCAAAAATGTGGTACTATGGGCCACTATTATAATGTGTCATCACTGAATTATTTCGTCGATTTTTCAAGGTAGGTGATAATCATCCTCAGAAAGTGTACTTCTTTTCTACAGATAAATATATTATACTTCTGATAAATATATATCAGAAGTTCTCAAACTTTGTGATACTGCAACCCCGAAAATGTTAAATGAATTTGTGCAACCGCTCACCCCTTCCCCCATGAGTAAAACGAAGATTACATTGAGGTTAAAATTGGACAATAAATATACCAATAATTTTGATAGCTAATATCACTGTTCAACAAAAAAATTCTTTGAATTTGTTTCCTTTCTTAAAATAGGCAAACTTTACTAATTTTGGGTCGAGAAAAACGAATATGACTTCAGAAAAGTTTTTGAGATTCAGTACTTTTGCTATTGTCTAAGAATATAATAATTTCAGTAGCAGTCGGAGTGAAAAGTAATATTAAAACAATCTCATATTTACATTTTCTTGATACAACATAAATCAGTTGTTTTTACTTAAAAAAAAAAACACAAGAAGACTGCACAGGAACCGAAAGTACTTTCTCAAAATGCGAAATGTGGCCTATTCACGACAGCGCCTTCTTTTCGCTTGTCTTCTACTTCCGGGACATCTTGTTACTGTCCAACAGTAGTCAGCAAAAATAGAAGCATTCCACCTACCCTGATATCTTTCCATTGCTGAACTGTCTTGGTGGATTCGCTCACCGTGCTCGTCACTCTCTACACCACAGTTGTCAGGGAAGAAGTCCAGATGAGAGTCGAGAAAGTGGATTTTCAGTGACATGCTGCAGCCTAATTGATGATACTTTTCTGGAACGTTGTCACAGTCTCAACATAGTTTCCAGCTCTTCGGTTTCCCAGGAAGTCATGCACAACACTTTTAAAGGCTTCCCAAGCTGCGTTCTCATTACACTGCAGGACTCGCTCAAAGTTTTCATCCTTTAAAAGTTTACGAATTTGCGGACCAAGAAAGATTCCTTCCTTAACCTTAGCATCATTCAACAGTGGAAGGTACTTCACAGCTTCTCCATCCTGATTCATACACTTAAAGTTTTTCATTTGTCCCAGTTTGATGTGTAAAGGGGCAGAAGAATTTTGCTTCGATCAACCAACGCAGATTTTCCCTCTTATACTGAAAGGACCTATCCCGACTGTCCCACTCACACAGGAAACAGCAGTACTTCGAGTATCCCAACTGCATGCCCAGCAGTATTGCAATCACCTTCAGGTCTCCACAGATCTGCCATTGATGATCTTTGTACTTCATTGCTTCCAGAATTAATTTCATATTCTCATATGTCTTCTTCATGTGGACAAAAGTGCATAGTGTGTTAGGCACAAGGGGTTTCCCCCCATCTCCGCGTTGTATACTGTGTAGCACAGAACACTGTGAAGGCTAGGGATTTAAGAAGTGTGTGGGGAGTGAAAGGATGTGTACCGTTGTTCTTCTGACTATTTAGCCGTTAGGCCCTGTTGGGACCCATCGTTACCGCACTTGGCCCCAGGGAGGCAGGTCAGGTACCCAGTATATTTTATTTTGTACTCTGGCAGGCCCTGCCACCTAGTTTCCGAAGATTTCGGTGGCAAGGGCCTAACACTAGAATGTAAAAGGTCGAGAGAGGTTTATATTTGGACTTTATTAATTGATAAATTGAGTGGGGTGTACACTGCGAGTTAGGCACAGTAAGGGGGAGCTGGGGACGATAGAGAAGGCGACCTCAGAAAGTCAGGGCGGAAGAAGGGGGGGAGACAGGAACCTGTCTGCTCCTTCCCGGCCAGGGGGGTAAAAGAAAAAAACCAGGTCATTCCATTTCCATTTATTTGTACCCACAATTATTACATATACAAATACATTACATTTGTATATACAATACTTACATGAAGATATACAGCACATACAATTTTATATGCATTAACATTCGCGTTACACATATATAAGACATTATATTATATTTGACCTACTGATGCATTGCGTACGTGTATCCTAGAGTCAAGGGTGGCTCCTAGGCAAAAACCCATCTCCACCTAGTTCATCTGTTTTGGCGTAGAACCTCAACAAATCTAGCCTAAAAACATGTGCGAGGTATTTTACCCCCGCCAATACAAGGCAGCTGCTGTCCGGTGCCCTTCTCTAGGCTCGGGCTTACGTTATCTGTTTGTGCAGAATCACAAGTCCCGCACCCACCGTATGTAGTGCAATACCAGTGAGTGTGGACAAGTGAATTACTAGTGGAGAACTTCCACAAATTATCCTCACTACCACCGAGAAACAGTAATTATTATATTAAACAGACATATACAATACTTGTTTTAAACATGCTCTCTGAATCCCTAAGAACCAATAAAACAATATATAACTTACAATGGACAATTAACAATACTGTCTAGTCTGTCCACTGGAACTTTCAAACCTGTCGAAAAGCACAACGAGATAGCTACTAAATGATTCTCATAAACCTTGCGTTTCACAGAAACCAATCTTTATAATAACAATTGACAAAATCAACGCAATAACAATTAACTTAAATCTTCTGTTTACACAAACATTTTGTCTTTTGGTCATTTGTGAAGTTCTTAGCTGAGTCCTCAATATGGAAACTAATCTTGAGAAGGTTTGCAGAGCAGTAAAGTTATGGTCTTCAACTAAAATATTTACACTGTTCTCCAATAAGTTTGGAACCGCAGACATTAAATCCGCTCTAGGTTGAGAGTACAGTGGACAGGTCAGAAGTACACGAATCCACGTTTCATATTCCCCACATGTGCGGTACGGATCAGACATGTGGGGAATATGAAACGTGGATGCCGTATGGTAATTGAAGGAAGAATACTGCCATTGTGGAGCAAAACAGTTTTAAACTTAGATTTGATGAGTCTATGAATAGCCTCCAGTCCTATGGGTTGTGCTCTGTATTCAAAGTTGTCATCAAACCACGCAACAAGGTTGTTTTCACTTTTAAAATATGGAATCAAAGCATTCTGCCTGTTGTTTGTTGTTTGTTGTTTGTTTGTTATTTAGTTTTTAGGAGCATTAGCAACTTAAGGCCATATTGCTCCGGGATATGCGGTGGTCATTCCCTGACCTTTCCGCATCCTCCGTATTTGGTGGCATTCTGCCTGCTCCTGTACACGGACACCTTGACATTTGGTTGCAGAAGATTCCACTGTTGGATCCTTGATCCCAGAAGCTCTGCTTCATCTTTCGATAGATCTAGATCTCGAATTAGATCACTTAGTTCACCTTGAATGGTTCTGTGTGACTCACTCGGCGACTCAGGTTCTGGCACAAAATCGGGATCCTGTGATATTGAAGGCCCAGGTTGACCATCATTCCTCACACTGTCCCCATCTTCATCAGATTCCAAAGTGTACTCTTCTTGCGGGTGAGGTACAGGCAGACCATTCCCATATGCCACTGGTCGGATAGCTGACGGGATGTTGGGGAATTTCACAGTCCACTTTTATATATATACACACCATGCTGAAGAGAAGGCACCGTGCAGAAATAACAGTCATTTACATGATTTGAAGGCTTCCTCCAAATCACTGGGATGGCAAAAGGCATTGAATGCCCTTTGTTATTCAACCATCCACAGAGATTTACAATATGAGGTGCCCAGGGTTTGTCTTCATCCCCTACCTTACAGCCAAAATAATGGTAGTAGGCTCTCTTCACAAGAGGAAAATGTCACATCCACTATTACAAAAAATTTAAATACTGTTAACACATTTATGTAATTTTTGTCCATAAACCTGAAAAAAAAAAAAAAAAAAAACATGGCGTATCAGTTCCTGTTTCAGTATTACCAACCTATCTGTTCTCTAGACTCCACTAATATTCCCCTAAATCATAAGGGGGGGGGGCTATATCGTGGAACCGAGAGCTAACTAAGAATTTTAAATGTTATATTCGTTTTTCTCATGCTGAAATTAAGAAGAATTGACTATTTTCAAGCCAGAAACGTTTTTGGTGTTGAAAATAAAAAAAAATCTATTTTGGAATCCTGTAGTAAGATATATAAATATGGTTAACTAATGAATAGATATGAAATAAAACTTCGTTAACCTTACATTTTTTTTTTTTTTTTTACCACGACTACACCTACCAACACTAGAATAAAACGTAATAAAATATATTTGAATTATAATTCAAAATTCAGTAGCGAATATCTTAGAGCATCTGTACCAGGTATTTCTTTTGTGAGCAAAATATAAGTGAGTCGATTTGCACGCTATTTAATATGTCTAAGGTATTATGTAAAAACATCCCATTCATGTATTTGTAATTTGCTTCTAACACTGGATTGTTTTGAAGTAAGCCTCTTATTAGCATTGAAAGGGACAATTGTGGCGATCGAAGGGACAGCGATTTTATATGAAAGGAGCTGGCACAGGATTTTGATGTTTGTTGAAATAATGATGAGGTTCCACAGTTTTACTCGAAAAGTGGTACGAAGGACAGATCTGGATATTGTCAAGGATTTATTAGCTTTCTGGTTAATTCACTAAAATGAGCCAGCATTCAAGACGCGTTTCTGGTACGACTAAATTTACAAGGATATTCTGCTCTGAAATTCCAGATGCCATTAAGATGATTGTAGTTAGTTTTCCATTGAAGTTCAGTGTTTAACTGGATTACAAAAATCTGCATTGAAGAAGAGAAAAAAAAAGTTGAGTCATTATATCACAGTTCTTTATTTACATATTAGGCAAATGGGAAAAAAACTGCTCGGAATAACTGTAAATAAGAGGAATATCTTTCCGGGACTACAGTTAGCCTATCTAATGAATGATATGAAATGATATGAAAAAATAACTGTAAATAAGAGGAATATCTTTCCGGGACTACAGTTAGCCTATCTCCTTGCGCTGGAGATAGGCTAACTATAACTCCCAATTGAAAGAAGCCTTCAGAAATTCCTCCAGTCTAAGATGAGGCTTGAACCCAGATGTCTCCAAACGATTGAAGCGGTGAAACCACCTGTACTCTCACGAAATATAACAGGACAGCTTCGCTTAACGTTGTATAACTTAAAATATGACATTTGTTTGTCAACAAGCAAATTGAGTTGGGTCAAGAGTTACGTCACATGATAACTGTTCTCGGAGCCTAACAATGAGACATTATAGAGAGGCAAAGGCCAAGAATATTTCTCTTACGCTTCCATCGGACACACTCATATACTGTATTTAATAAAAAATAATAATAGCATAATAAATATAACTATTCTTGTATAAGATATTGAAAGCATTACTTTAGGTCAACTTCTCGCGAGATCATGCAAACAGATTTGAATATTAACAAACCTTATCCCGTGCCATAATTAAATTACAGAGAATTCGAACTACTGGACCATAGTCTATACGGTATTTGAAAAATATACTTAAAAGAGGACAAAACACTTCCTCTTGGAATTCATTATCTTAATATTGTTCAAGTCCAGTTTTCACATTAGCTGAAAGTGAAATATTTTAATAATAAAAGAAAGTTAACTCATATTCATATCACTTAAACTTTTTTTAGTATTTCTATATTGCTTTTACATTGATCTAATATAGTTAGACGTTAGAAATCTAGATTCCATACAACATTTTGTGAGGGTTGGATTTTTTTATTTTGCTTTTATATATATTTTTTTCTGTCTCCTATTTGACTTGACAATATTTTATTTATAATTTAATTTTTTTTGTTTAGTTCCCCTTTATAATAACTCCCCACTTCCGCATCTAACTATTAACTTCACAGAAAATTTTAGGTTCAAGGGGAAAAGCTCTTAGATGTACAGTATTTAATTCCCTTCGGATAGGCTGGTGTTCAGAACAACAAATGTATATAAAAATTCAGTTTATTGTATATAAATACATCAAAATCAAAATGATTGAACTCAAACATATGACAACATGATCTAGTCTCATCTTCTTATATTCATGCATCAGTTAAAACCATTAATAACAAATACCAATCCCTTCTCCAACCTATCTTTACCACTTGGTATTTTTAGTACTTATCTCACAGTATCTTTTAAAAGTCCTGCTAATCAAATTTCGGGGTTCCTACAGTTCTTTGTGTGTATGAGAATACTTATGTAACTAGCCACTTACTTAGTTATCTTGAGGGGCTTTGCGGTACGTCCTACATCCTTCTCGTGGTGAGCAGCAGGCCTATTATATCTGGAACGCATCTCACAAACCCTTGGAAGGTTCTACAGGAGTTATTTTGATTTGCTTCCTGGGACTCGGATTCCTTTGCTCCCGGAAAGCGATTCATTTCAACTGGTCAGCATGTTTGTTCTCCCTTCTGTCCGGCTCCGGATTCTATCGGCTTCGCACCATTATCTCCTGGGCATCTTGTTTATTAACACGGAGTTGAGTCCTTCTCAATTGTTGTGCAAGATCCTACAATGAGCTAACTTCACTGTATTCTGCTTTCTCAACTATTTCAGTTGTTTACTGCTCTTTACTGACAATACGTCGGGCTTCCTTTACTGTCCAACGATTTTAATTTTTCTCTACAGCACCTTTCTCCATTCCTTTCACTCCCTCATTCAAAAAAACTCTGTCTGCTACTGGCTTACTGACGGATTGACTAACTGACTGACTAATACGTCTAAACTTATTCTCTCCACTTGCTCGACTGCCTCTCTCACTAATTCTACTATCTTAAAACTGATCTACCCTTTCTCGAATAACTACTCCATCTTAAACTGGTCAGCACTTGCTCAACTCTGACACACTAGCTCATTTCACTAACTAAAATCTTCACTTTCTCTCCTACTAACTCATCCCAACCAACTCCGACAAAATCTCAACTTTTTCTTAGCCTAAACCATTTTCACTAACACTAACAAAAAATCTCAACTTTTTGTGCTCCTAACTCATAATTCATAACAAGACAAAAACCTCAACTTCGTGAGTCTTTCCAACTCTTTCACTTCCTTTTTTGTTCATCTCCTCCCACATCTGGCTCCTGAGTCCGCCACGCCTATTACCAGTGACTTCTTCCAATCCTATGCTTATCTTCGGATTTTTTTCTCCTTTCATTTGTTAGAAGATCCTTATTCAGCCTGCCAATAGACCGTGCTCAATACACCCACTTTTACTATTTTGCTGGATCTGCTGCCATACGGTGTGCCCTTTGATGTTTGCCGATTATCCAAAAACAACTCTCCCCTCTCATATAACGCCTTTGTCCCCGTAGCGTTCTAAAACCACGAAACTCCCAATTAGTGACCACAGCATCTATCTTTGGAAACTTATGTGCTGGTCAAGAACCCACTTCCTGTTTGTGACCCCACATAAACCTTAATTTGTCTGTTTGCGCCAGACCCCCCCATGCTGCTTTGCCGTTGTTTTCTCTTTGTGTATCCCCAGTATAACGGAAGTTGAAGGCTAATGGCGCTTGCCTTTATTTCTTACTACCCATTAAATTTATATTTCATACTGAATAATTCTTATTATTGAAATCAAATGATATTACTATCTTATTCTACTAGCAACAAGAATTCCTATTTCTTAATAAAAACCAACTTATTATTATTTTTATTCTGTAAGATTTTGCATCTTACAATTTGTTTTAGCCTACAGTAAATAAATTTGTGTACTAGTTTGTCTATTGCTTTGGATAATCAGCAATACACTGAATTTAAAAGAAATTAGGAAATCACCAGACCAAATTCAGTCCAAGCAGAAATCTGGAAGATGGTCTTTAGTTACATAATTTCTATCATCTCAGTGCTGAGCCTCCATGAAAGGTTAGAAATAAAGGGGCGGGGGAGACAGCTAAACTGTTGAAGACCTTTAACAAAATCAACAATATTCGACAAAATAGAAAGGGGAATTGAATCTTACAGTATCTAACACTGACGCAGGAATTGCAGAAAGGTAAATTGTTCCACTTTGTCTTTATGAGTTCCCATGCTTGAAAACCAAAGTATACAATCCCCCCCCCTCAAAAAGTAACTCCTCGACAGATAAATTCATAAGCTCCATAATTTCTGATCATTTTCACATGCAAAGGATTTGAAACTCATTTTAATGAATCCGTTTCCTTGTCTTTTTAAAGACAGTTAGCTGCACTTTTAAGAGGCTGCTCATATACATAAAATCGGCATCCAAGGTGGTCTTAAGTGAGGTACTTAATCATCCGATTTAATGATGGAGATATAATTCCCCAAAACGTTGAGCTATTTAGCAAGAGAGTAATGAGAATGTTTTTTGCTGTTAACGATGAATCTGATAGAAAATTCCGCATTGTGATATCACCAATATTGCAATGTCTATAAAAAGAGGGGGTCAGTATTATTTTTTTTTATTTGCCGTCGTTAAGAAAGTTTTATTATTAGTTCATATCTGAAATTGTACTCGTAACTTTTCTTCACAAGATTAATAATTTGTTGTTTTGGCATCTAATATTTTTAGTATTTCTATATTGCATTTATCAAGATGAATAAAAACACTTTTTTTTTTGTTTTTTTGAACAAAAAAAAATGTGTTTGTACCATATCCATGGAGTAATTAGTTTGTTTTATGTAAATTCAATAAGTTTAATTAATAAATAATTCTGACTTTATGCTTCCCACGCAAAACTAATGAGCTCCAGAAGTGACATGAAAAAATACCGGTTGATCAAAGAAAGTGTACTGTATTACAAGTACGAACCCCACGACGTACTAGAGACCCCTATTCACAAACGGACAAGACAATCCCGCACAAGAGACCAGACAAAACCTACATCGACAAGAAGGAAACGGCAACCTCCAAATAATCTACGAGGAAAAGAACAGGAAGTACACAGACCTAAGACACGAAGTAAAGAAATGTGGCATATGGAACAAGCATGACTAACACAATTAATGTATCAACCACCGGCATGCAAAAAGCCTCCATAAGAAGCTAGCAGCAAAGGGCCTCTCAGAGAACACTCATAAACACTGCCGCGATCCTGAATACCTGCAGGATAGTCACAGCTCCTAAACCAAATAATAGTAAAAAAGGTAAACTGTAGCCATTATCAACCCACTGCAGGATGGACGCCGCCTCAACAATTCATGTTGAGGGAAATGGACCATAATCTGCCACGCTGGTCCAGTGCGGGTTGGCAGATCGACCGTATTTAGTAGTCAGGGGTTTGAACCCCGGTCTACTCAAGGAGCGTGTGCTACTGCACTCCCACTCCTGAGCACTCGGCTACGGAATAATAGTAACTGGACATAACAGCCACCTCAGGCACCTGCTACCAGTACCCGTCGCGGATGGGAAACCCATTAGGACAGAGGTTCCCAAACTTTCTCGGTTCACGGCATCCCTAGTCCAAAAGAAATAAATAGCACAGTGGTTTTCGACCTGTTAATATATACCTATATAATAATTTTATTCTTTATATAGAGGTACTAAATAAAGATCAATTATAGATCACCACAAAATTAAAAAGGTATGGTACAATGGATACCTTACCCCTTTTTATAATTAAATAAATGAATAAATAAAATAATAACTTTAAGTAATCGAAATTACACGGCACTCTAGTGTGCCGCAGCACCCCGTTGAAAACCACTGCATTAGGAAAAAAAAGAGATAATAATACTATGGTTGAGTTATTGGATATAAAGCTACGAGAATCTGATTTGAGTGAGTCAACTTCAAAGAGAGCAGCAGTAAGTAGAAATTTAATGTATAATATAATGTGACGTAATTATTATTAACATATTTTTATTTCCACATCAGTGGGCACCCCCGGAACAGGCTGGTTCGGCTAGAGGGGTATAAATATTCAAGGCGATTACATTGATTGAATTAAAAGAAAGGAAACACATTGTATTTACAAGTAAGTTCACATAGCATTGAAGTTTCAAAACCTGTGCAAGTGCTGCAGTCAATAGTTCTAGTTTATACGCCTCTTTCAAATAATGAATAATATAACAAAACTTGAAACCCTCTTAGCCCCTACGGCTGTATCAGTGTTTGCCAAGGGCAAGCCCACATATAAGCTCAACAGCTACTTCTCCATATCTCCCTATTCTCAGCCCTCATCTTCATATCCACCACCCCTCTCATTTCAATCAATCTCCCTCTGATCCTCCTTTTTCCTCCATCACATCCTTTATCAATCTCTCACTTTGCAACACATGTCCACTCCAATTTTTCTTCCGTCTTCCGATTATTTCAGTCACACATCTCTTCTCATCCCACCCTTATCAAAGCTCCTCATTTCTCACTTTATCAACCCATCCTCACAATACCCGTGTCTCTGCTTTAAGAAAGTACCACCGTACCATATTTTCCTTAAACCAATTCCGAATCTTCCGCATAAATTAATATTCTTCTTCGCTTCTCAAAAGTTTTTTTTTTTTTTTTTTATCCACTGCTTTTCTTTGCTTCTTCTACCCTTACGCTTAAATTTAAATAATTCAATTTTAATTTCAACTGAGTTGGCTTACTCAGTGAAAATGAACTTTCTTCAAGGATTACAGTTTCTACTGATGTTTAAACTTCATTTTTCAACCTTTGTTTTCTCTCACCAATTGCTTCTTGACTCGCTCGCCAAAATCGTATTTCGTTTGATTCTCATTAAGCGTGCATTGAATGCCAACTTCAACACGATGCGACTACGTTTCTTTCAATAAAATGACCACTCACTGACAAAATGACAACACGATTAGCCAACATCCAAATGAAATATTCCCTCTGTCTGCTGCATATTTTCCAGCTTGGTTACTGTTAATGTTGACATGATATAGAGTCACCAGTTGTGCCTGTCATGTTTTGAAATTTAGCAATTCACCGAGGAAGGTAGTTCTACCGCCCGGTTTAGAATATTCGTTATTCTAGCGTATATCAGTTGATTTCTCCAATTATCATCGTTATTCAAAGCCTTTATGTGTGGAGATATTTATAACACATTCATATTTAGAAGGGGGAGTCTCGTTATTTCCATTATTTATCCAATAAAAGACAAGACTGGAGAGCAACTTTTAATAAATAACCCCCTGGAATTTCGAATTTCTTCCACCCATCTTTAGTCAAAAGACAAACCATTCATCGCTTCATTTTAACTTTGAAATAATTAAGTGGGATTAAAATGTCCCTGAAACTGGTATCTGAAAATTGCTGCAGAATAAACTGAATTTTCGCTTGATATCAAGAAAAGGTTGGGAGGGGGGTTAGTATTTTTTATACTCTGAAGAGAAGAAAGAAATTTTCACAAAATATACAGAACTTAAACTATTAATAAGATAAATTCTGTATCGTAGTTGCTCCTTTCGACATTTTTGCAGTAACCATTGCCGTTTTAATTACTACATTCAATATGCTGAAAGGGATCGCGCCTTTCCTTAACGTAAGTACAAATGTAAATTCAATTAATTAAATATTCTGTTTTTCTGTGCAACATTTAAAGACACCCACTCTCCTCTCCTCTCTGACTACAGATACGTTCATCCCGTTACTGTGGCCAAAGTCAGATGACACTCCCAATTTTTTCCAAAATGCTCTGTCTGTTGGATGGACAACTATTTTATGTCGCCCAGAGGAGCAAGGCCAATCAATAATTCTCCTCTGTTCTAGAGATATTTACTCCTCGACCAGATGTCTCGCGGCTATTAACATGGCCGCACTCTGAGACTTCTCGCTATTATTAATGAACCATTGGAGGTTAGTTGGGCAGCGGTGAAACTGATGCACGTGACAGCGTACCGCATACTCCACTTTTGTTTATTGCTCCAAGTATAATGGTACAATGACAAAACAACCTTCAATCCAGTATCCCCCGTTTTCCTTTACCGTAACAGCAACGGGAATTTCTTGGTCTGGGAAATACGAAGTCCATAATTCCTGCATTTGAGGTAAAGTAGTGGTGCAGCCACTTTCTTATTCCATAATGATTATTTTTGGAATATCTAGCATCAACACTGCCCTAATCGGAAAATATTAACAAGCATAATGCAAATTAAATACATTTTTTCTGGAAATCTATTCAATACACGCAAACATTATACATCAGTACTCATGGCACAGACATTCAGATGCCACGATTAATTACGAATGTGCCCAGTACATCGGAAAGCGTTTATTGGAACCTTAGCACCGCAACAGTTTGTGCAAATTAAAAAAAAAAAGTTAACTTATCAACCGGAACGGCGTGCTGGCCCAATTCAAAACGCCCAATATGCATTCGTTCGCTTAAAATCTTAAGAATGACCATATTGACCAATTTGTAATTAGACTAGATAAAAACCTTTCTTTCTTATATTATCACAAGATAAAAGCATAGCTATAAAAACAGTTCATAACTAAAATAATTAAGTAATGCACTGGCTCTTACCTTACAGTCCGACTGTGGCATAGTATTTGACATAACTGTACAGATACCAGCACTCTTGCGTTCGAAGCAAAAAACTTAACAGCGAGCACTATCATTTTTATTGTAAGCCAGTGTCTTCTTTTAGAAGAGGTCAAGAAAAATGTCGACCTCCTTTCTTCACGAAGAAAAATTCCTTTTTTTTTTTAGTGCAGAGGGTGATCCTTCCAGTCTTTCACTGTCCCACAAGATAAATAGAAATAACTCTAAGTCGCAAAATTTTTGAACTGAGTTAAGACAAAATCCTTCTGAACGAACGTTCAGACCGCAAACTCTCAACATATCAAAACAGTATTCTCAAATGGGTCTAGAACAAACACTAATGTTCTCAATACGGTCAAAGTGTAGATATATATATATACATTTTTTTTTAATGAATACTCTGTCGAACTTTGAAAGTTACGTTTTATCAGGCATAGTGATGGTTTTGTATTCTTAGTCTGTAACAGTACTTCGACATAGCCGTTTTCGGTTTTAGTGAGACAAAATATTTCCCATTATGACTTCATTACGACTTCAAGCAGTAGTTGAAGGCATTCAGAACTTCACAAACTTACAGGTACGGTTTAGCTACAGCTGCATTCAACGTTCTTGTCCCTAAAAAGGAAATTGCGCAGTGACTGTCCAATCAGAATCAGTTTATTCTAATAGTTCATTCACTCTAAAAGGGGCGAACGCGTTACTTACGCCAGTTGTGTGAATTTTAGATGCAGTTTATTTTGCATTTATGACACCATTCGTTTTGGAAGACTGGCGATTAGCTGGATCCTTTCACATTAAATTGATGCATTTTAACTAACAGATCTTGCACAAATCCACGTTTCCCTTCTGTTGCATTCGAACTCCTCCAAGTAATTTGATTAGACACTCACTACAGTGTCAAGACTACTCAATTTACCTATAAACTGTCAAGACTACTCAATTTACCAATGAAACCGCTTCCCCTTTGTACTGCACATCCTCAGCCTAGCCGATTAGGTCATTGAATGTCAGACTTTACGTTTCGTAACATCCGTCTATAGTGACACCTACACTCTCTCTCTCGGAGGAATGACCTGTGTACTGCCATTTTACACAATGCCACCGGAAGCAATAATTATTCCCCCTTTCATACATATAAAAAAACAATTTACAAGAGAAGCACGCGACATACACGAAGCTCTTAAAATGTGGAAGGAAACAGATAAGCGTGTGTATACCGATATAAACATAAGTGATCAAGGCCCTGACCATTACGGCGACGCTTTAAAAAAACCTGCAAGCAACTGACCAAACAATTCTTTTAAATTCTGAAAGGCGTTGTTTTATTGAAATGAATGAGTACATCACTACGAATCCTCTTCGGCGTTCATCACAGTTGAATAGAAGTAGAAAGCATTGGGATAATCATGGCTTCACGAACATCCACCTTCTCACTCTTAATTAAAATATTTTTTTTTTAATACTACGAGACCCCCTTGATCTATTCAAGGAACTCAGGAGACAAACTGGAAGAATAATACTGCGAATAATGACTGCATGGATTCAATGGGGGGAGATAAGTAAATTTGTAGCGTTCAACATGGTCATTCAGCTACAGTCGTATCAAAAAAAATTCAACATTCACAATTGGATTTGATCTAGTGTATCGACAAATGGACAACACTCATCCATCTACTCGCTGCGCTGTAACCATTTAAATTTAATTTAGCGGAATGATATCTGCAAACATGCATCTTTGGGAAGCGAAAACTTGCGGTCTATAATTTCCATGCACCCAGACAAACGTCATTTTCTTGGGACAACTTTTGCTTAATTTTTCTAGTTTTATTTAAATCTAGAAGATGGCCTTTTGAGATATGATCAGAAAGCCTTTGGGTAATGCCTAAAAATATTGTGTATATTCTGATTGTAGGAATTATGAATATATATTCATATGATGAATATATGAATATATATTATGAATATATATTCATAATAACTCGACCATTTTAAGATGAAACACTTTTTAAATCCTTATTTTTCTTACTTTTTGTTGCATTGCTCCGGTTTGGTCGTGACACGAGTAACAAAGCCTAAGGGGCGCCAGGAACCGAGCCCGAAGATTTCTTCAGCTGCTCCTCATCATTGAATTCTGTTTATGCAAAGGGAAAAAAAAAGCAGCTATATTTACAGCATGACCGGCTATTTTGCAATCATCGGGCGTCGAGTGTTCTCAGTTTTTCCCTCTCGCACTTGTAAGATATACAGTTAATGATTATGAAGTTTGAAACTTGATACTGCGTATACAAATAAAATAATAAATATTCCGTTCATACTCCTGCACAAATATCGATTTCCCAAATAAAAATGGACAAAATTGAGGATGGATGGTTGCAGGACAGATATGCGGAATTCGCCTTCAGCCAGCGGTTAGTTGACTGTTGGAATGATTCTCCATCTGTTGTTGTGGAAGTGGATAGTTTGTATAATTCAAGGTAGAACTAGAAAAACTATAAGGGATGGACAGGCGATGAGAATTTTTTTTTCTTTTTTGCTGATGCTGTATAAGCTTGCTTTCTTGCATCGTTTTCCACTACTAATACTAACTCATGTGCCATAAAGAAATGCATGCAAATAAAGTTTCCAGACTATTATTGTTCTACAGCTATGAAAAATACTAATTGCCATGAATAAAGAAATAAGCCTTAACAAAGTGAATTATGTTATTCTCTGAATCAAAATAGTAAAAAAAACTTTAAGCTTTGGAATAAAATCAAACTTCAGACCTGGCAATACTGCTTAGGGAAATGTTAGATTAAAAAAAAATTGTTTGAAATATGTAGTGCTGGGACATGTTAGATTGTTTCAAAATAACCACAACTGAACCTGATGACAGACACGAAACTTTGGAAACAGACCTCATTTGAAGAAAATACTTTCTATGAAGGAATGCGATCGACGCATTTTTTTAGAAAATTCTCACTCAATTTCAGATAATACCAGTAGTCAGAAATATATAACGATCAGAATCAATGCTAGGAGTAATCTGAGTACAGTATACAGAAAGGCAGACGTTAGGAATAGTCCTACCATAAATATGCCTAACACCACAGAGAGAGAGATGGGGTTGATAAGCTTCAACTCAGAGATCGCATTACAGCAGTGAGTATTAAAAACCCAAATCTAATATAAAGGTCCTCTCTTATGCAGTAGCTTCTTTTTTTTTTTCGGCACCTCATAAATAACTCTGAAAATCTGAAGTGTTTATCCACAAGATGGGTGGATGGAATCTAAAGAGCTCGCTTTTTGTGTTTCAAATTCAACGCCTGTAAGTGCTTCGAAATGAAGACAGTTTAATAATAAATTGTCGATCTTTTAAATGATTTTCGGGACAAAGTATCTTAAGGATTCCTTTTGCATCTTATAGGCTACGAAGAGAACGAAAAAAATTGTTTAATTAAAAATGGCATTATGGGACAAAAAAATGGACAAATTTTATTTTGCAGTGATCAATCATGTCTATTACAATAGATATCAATTCACTAGTGCTTAAATGGACTAAAATGTACAAATATGTTAACAACTCTGCATAAACTTCGTTCTTTGAGAATAGACAAGAGTTCAAGAATGTTGACTTTAAATGGAACTTGGAGTCTATCTTCAAATGGCATGTTACTCGCTCGCTATCTGCAATTGTATTTACATTTTAAAATCATTATTCCTTAATTTGTTTACATTACAATTCGGGAATATTGGGAAATAAAGTAACATTCTGTTGCATAAGTAGTGACAATATTATTAACTTTTCTTGCCTATTTGAATTTCTGTGAAAAAAGCGTTTTCTGCTTACGGAATGGAATCTTTTCACCAAATGTCGATCAGAACTCCTGAGTGTAATCCAAAATAACCATTCAGTTTTTTGCTTCCTATTTTCTTCCTTCTAAACCGAAAAGCAGATTTCTATTAATAATTCATTTACAGAAAACACAGCCGAAAACAGTCGGTCGATCGAATGAAATTATCCATAATTCTCCCTACCGATGCAATGCAGTTACTTTGCCCAAAATAACAATATGAAATAAATCTTTGTTTTCTTTTATAGCCGTAATTTGTGGAAATTACTACGCAGTTTGAATAGAATAATCTTTCTCCATTTTCCCCTAAAGCATCTGAAATATTGCAGTCCTTGGAACGACCTCGCATGTAGCCAGAACAACATTTCATTAACATTCAGATGAAGCATTTAACACAGCCATAATATCCAACATTGCTATCGCCATGACTTCAAATTACTACCTCCGGCAATTGCTATGGAAGTCATATTAACTGTTAGTGCACTTCCTAAACGGCAGGCCACTCATGAACTTCTCTTTAATTAAAAGACGCCCGCAAATGGCACGAAGTCGGGACTCGGTTGATGCGCTAACATCAGTAAGTTACAGAATCCTTCCAAGCTGCAGCATAGATTTTCCTTCGTTTATAGGAAAGCGGTTAATTGATTGGCACGATAATTAGCTTTCTGTAAATGCAGCTGAAGCCACGATGTGTCTTGTTCCAAAGTTCGGTTTGTCTGTTTTAAAAATAGAAAAATTTCTACCTCCGCCTGAGGCCGAAGAAATGCAGTTCGTAGGATGTTAAACGAATCAAGTTTTTATTAGAAAAAAAAAAATAATGTAAGTGAAGATCTTCACCTTGAAAGCAAAAATTATCTTAAGGTTGTCAGATCAAAGACTTTAATCCATTATTTTAATGTTTGAAGTATTATTCGCGATAAAAAACACGAAATTGAATCACTAACTGTTTTTCAGCATATACAACAACAGCTTGTTTTGATTTGTGCTTTGGCATTACGAGAAAAGAAGTATCTTCCTACTTCACTTGTGCTTAAATTTTTTCGGTGACATCGACCACCCCTTTGATCTTCATCAATGGACTATTTTTCGGTAATTCGTTGAGGAATTTTCTGACTATCTGAGAATATATTTCTGATCACTTAAGTTTTAAATTGCCAGACGTTTTCAAATCTCTTCAAATGAACTTTTCCACTACTGCCTTTCCTGTAATATCAGGAATACACAGCTAAAAATGCTAGTTGAAACTGGAAAATGACTCACCACTGGCTGGCATAGCACTTTACTGAAAACAACTCCCATCTTGTTCACAAAGTACATATATCCACTACGCCAATATGTTCATTACAGTGTATACTTACAAGTATATCTACTTTGCAATGAATTCTAAATTTATTAAGGGTACCGATTGAGTGCACAAATAAATTTAAATTCTATTTCAAAGCACGATGTATTCGTGGCAATTAGTAATTGTATATATATTCATTATGACTATTATGGAACAAAGCAATCCCTAACTACTGGACAAATTACACAGACTAATGCAGAGCTCATCCAGTGCCTTCTACGCCTACATATGCAAGCCTCTTTCCTCGTATATTCAAGGTCAAGTTGCCTTTGATTGAGAAAAAGAGCAGAATGTACACGAATGAATTCTGCTTGAGACTGGCTAACTCAATTCCGAGTTAAATGGCCATCGGAAATTGCCCAGGTCTGTGACGGAACTTGAACCGAGGCCTTTCTACACTATGCGAAGTGACCAAGTCACTGTATATTCTTGTATATTTAGACAGAAATCTGTTTACTACATGAATAAAATTTCTCTACTACTTTTGGTTCAAGTAGTCAGTGACCTACAAAACCATAGATTGCTTCATTTCATTCTGCTGTTTTCCTCAATACTATAACATAATTAAATTTAAAAAAATAGAAAGTTCTGTGATGAAGCCCAAGTTACATTTAAAACTCTGTTAAGAGGTAGGATTCGAAGCTAAAAAGTCAGTATTAGCTAGATAGTACAAGGATAGCGAAATATAGTAAAAGGGACAACCCCAGACTGTGAAGTGCTCTTATGTATTTTACTGTTGTTGGTCAGAAAAAGTGTCTTTATTGGAACCATCAGCACTTGGTTCAGCAATGGTCTTACTACTTCAACTGAACGTCATAATGCTGGAAGAAGAGGACGGCTCAATTTCCCCAAAAACTTGAGAACAAAGCTAGAAATAAACTAATAATAAAAGAAAATTAAATTCAGGACTAACCTCACTCAAGTGCGAATAAATCCACATAGTTATCCAGCTACTAAAGTTTGAAATGAGAGAATACCAAAGGCAATTAAACTTAAATAATTTCTAAATTCTCGGTTAAGGTGTTATTAATAATAATCCAACAATAGTAGGCAACTTTTATACAACTGTTAATGGTAGAACAAATGCTATTTTGCGATTATTACCTTCTGAATGGAGGTGGCAGTTTCTACGAGAAGAAATTACAGATTCAATGACAATGTCTTCTTGAAAGCAGTCTAAGCTAGTGGACTTATGCTTAGGAAACAGCGAGTAATCCGACACTACTGCCAATGACAGCGAAAGGATTAAATAAAAAAAACTTCAAAATGAAACTTCTCATTAAATGGACCCATCTTTGGGTAAGTTACTAATAGAGGGGATCTTTAGGAAAAGTGATGACACATGTTTAAAATAACTGAACTTGGAAGTGATTGGCTGGTGGTAACCCTTCCATGGCATAAGCCCGTTAGCACATTTCGAAAGTTTAAGTGAAAAGGAGGATTCAAGTTTCACTCTTCTGATTCGCAGCACTAAAACCTGCTGTTTATTTTGATTTCTAAATTCGGATTAATATAAGTAAACATAAAAAAAAGTTGCGGTTCTTTCATGTGCCTCAGGAACCATTCTCATAATGAAATGTCAAGATGGTTACAGTTTGTTAAATTATAAACAGATGATGCCACCAAAAATTTTAAATGTTTTTTTTTTGCAGAATTATCAGTTCTCCTTTTAGCATTTGCTGCTAAACTTAGGAATCGACCTATTTCCCCGGGGCAAGGGGAAATAGGTCGACTTAAGAGGCTAAATTGCTCATGCTTGATATTCTGCAGCTCTACCAATACTGCTATGGGATACAATACCATTCGCTTAAACTCCTGCTTCCTCATCAATTGATTTAATATAGAGATAAAAATTTTTAAAAAATGATGCGAGTGCCAAGAACGCGCGGTAGATCGTTTGATTTGAAACATTGTAAATATTTTATTGATCATTCACAAATTTCCATAATTTCAGCTGGAAGACAGGATGCAATGGATTTATGATAGCTAAAGTATACTTGTGATTTCAACTAACTTGAACAGCGGTCTTCCTGAGGAAAATTCCAAAGACGCGATCTGTTTGCTATGATTAAACAGTTCGGTAAACTTAGTATTAGGTAACTCCAGATTCTTTATTAAGTAGTGACAGACCCTCTCAGCTAAATCGACCGAACCAGACTACACACCAGTTACCAGATCCACAAGGAGAAATAATGCATCAGAAGACCAACTAAAACGGCTGTCAGAGGTTCTGAACTACAAAAAATCCAAACAACCCAAATCAAACTATCTGCAGCAAAACACAGCTGAAGTGAACATACAACAGCATTACTTCCAAACAACAACGAACAGTAATGCAACAAATAAATCTGATGGTCACCACATGCAGTTTGAAAGTAGTTTTCCCATAAGACAGTTGAACCAAGAGCATGGGGGATGAAATCAGCAGTAAAGTTCCTCCCAAGCAAGGCAAGACCAGCCTTAGAAAAGAGACCTTCACCGAAGCAGATCAGAATCGTGATGCAGTTATTGGCTGTAACCCTAACACACTAGATATTAAAAATGTGCAGCATAGAGGAAGGAGGTCAAGTCCCTCCAGCATTTTTATCAGTCGAACAAATTGAAACCCTTCTGAAGCAGCCGGACATACCCGGTATTCCCCCCCCACCAAGCTCCACACAGGCATCCATCCTATGCCTCTTTCCAGATTAAGATCAAAGGTCCCAATATAGAAAGGTATCTAAACACAGCTATCTGGCCCGCTGGTCTCTTGGTAATGCCATCGTTTGGTAATCATAATGAACAAACAGCGGTACAAGCGATCTCGAAGAGACGGGCAGTGCCTCTCTCTCTGGTAGCTAGGCAGCGAACCAGACTGTTTGTTTGTTTCGGGATTTATTGGGCGCATCGGCAACTATGGCCATAGTGCGCCAAAACCAGACTGTCCCTTCCAACTTGCAATCATACAGATCAACGCACAACCCTCTAGATGCGTTGCTGATGAGATCAGGCTCATTGCAACGGATAATTTATTTGATATTATATGCATTCAGGAAACTTATGTCTCTAAGCACTTTTATGGACAATCTTCCAAAGTTATGGGATCCCCCCATGACTTCAAGAATCATTCAGTCCTCTGAAGTATGTCCTAAATCTGCCATCATCATATTCAACAACAAGCTGGATATCACTGTTATCTCTGGCTTGTATAATCAAAATTCTACCTGTATTTTAGTCTCTACATCAAATTTCTCATTCTACTTACTGTCACTATATTGTCCACCATCAACAGATATTAACTTATCACAAAGATATCTAGAACAGGTGTTTGCCACTTAAATCCCACATATTTAATAATTACAACCGATTCTAACTCAAAATCTATCTTATGGTTCAGCAGGGTCTTGGACAACAGAGGTAGGATTTTCGAGGAATTTTTATTCACTTACAACTTAAATCTGCATAACTTACCCAACCAACCGTATACCTTCTCAAACGTCCATGGAGAATCAAACATTGATTTAGCCATTTCAACGCCTTCCATTTCCTGCAGGATCTCTGATTGGACCATACATACTGATTACACAAACAGTGACCACCGAGCAATCACTTTTAAGGTATCTCTCCTTCTAAATACTACAGGTCCGCCTCCTTCTCCTCCTCCAAAAGATCTTAGATTTTCTATCAAAACCATCAAATGGCCTTTATTTGTCTTCAGTTCACCAAGATTTTAATGTTGACAGTCGCCACTCTTTGAACCAGTTCAATGCCTCAGAATATGCATTCTATGTACAGGCTGCCTTACTTCGTGCTACAGAAGAAAAATTAGCAAGCATACTACAGTTCCATTGTGGACTGCTGAACTTTCCACTCTGCGCAAAAAAGTCACAAAGCACGCAGAGACTTTCAACGGAAAAAGTCCTGGCCTGAACCAGAAGTCTAAAAAGAAACTAAAAAATATCTAAAAAGGCCAGCGAAAAGAATATGTAAATACAACTGCAAAACAAAAACTTGCTTCCTAGGAATACTTGGTTCCTTAGGAATACTCCACAGGAAATTCTGATCCCTGGGGTCTATTATATAAAATCAGCAAAAACAAGTTTCACTCTCATAAAGTGTACAACACTGTAGTGAACAACGATACAGAAACCGCTAACTGGAATGACTCAGTTAATGCCATCCTGGATCGCCTGCTTCCCCTAGACGATATCACCACAGAAACTCTAGAGCAAATATCTATTAGGAATAGCAACTCAACCTACCACTCCTCATATGAAACGGATCTCTTCACTCTTTCCGAGCTAAAGCTGGCCCTAAGCAAAATAAATATCCATAAATGTCCAGGTTTAGATCTTGTGGAAAATTCTATAATTAGCTGAAATCTTTCCAGAAATGCTTCTATATACAACAAATGTCTTACTGAGGGGATTTTTCCTAATCTCTGGAAGGCAGCTTTGATCAAAATTATTCACAAGTTTGACAAAAATAAATCTGATCCCAAAGCATACAGACCCATCTCTCTTTTGGCAAACCTTGACAAACTATTTGAAAGATTGTTAGCACCCAGAGTAGCAGATTTAATTGAAGGTCAAAACTTAATGTCTCCAACCCAATTTGGCTTCAAGAAGGGAAAATCCTGTGAAGACGCATTGGTCTCTTTAGTTAACCACATACCAGCTTCCAGGGCTACTGGCCATATTCATTGACTTCGAGGGAGCTTTCGATTCCCTCTGATGGGAGAGCGCTCTCAATTGTCTTACCAAAGCAAAGCGCTCTCAGCAACTATTCCAAGTTATTAAAAGCTATTTCCAAAATAGACTCATCCAGGTAATGTCGAAACAGCAGTCTTGGGACCCCTCTTCTGGAACATAGTTTTAGACAGCTGGCTCATGCAAAAACCTGACAGTATCTCTGCCTACGCCGATGATTTGGTTCTTCTAATTCCAGGTCGATCGCGTCTTCAACTAGAATCAGCCAATATAACTCTTTCGGAGGAAGTGGTCTAGTATAAATAAACAGCGAATATCTGCCACAACGACAAAACTGGTGGTTTTTAAAGGCAAGTTAGATTACAGAAGACCTCCAAATATTAAGATAGACGGTAAGCAAATCCCTTTTGTACCTGAATTAAAGCATCTTGGCGTAATTTTAGATAACACGTTAACCTTCTCCTCTGATATTAATCACCTCGCCTCGAAGATTAAGAAGTTCACTGCAGCAATTATCCGTATTTCCAAATCGGACTGGGGACTAAATAGGAAGACTCTCTTACTATATATTATACAACATATGTTTCGGGAGTCTGGTTCCATAGAGCCGTTAATGTTAAACTCCGTTACAAGCTCATCTCCATTCAACGGATTATGCTGCTTGCCATGCTCCGGGCCTGCAAGACAGTATCCTCTGTTGGTCCTTTCATGGAGTCTTACTACTAGACCTGCATGTCATCTTCAAAGGACTAGGCTATCGTCTAAAGCACAGAGTTCCTAGCGAGATTCTCGGCATCTCATGCAACCTAACTGCTAACATCAAAGACGAGAAACGGAGAATCTGGAGGTATGAGGTATATTGAGGGTCTAGCGGCTCCTGGGATTTCTCCCATCTCCGCTAGAATCTGGAATGAACTTATCAGTGTGTGGCAACTGGTCAAGTCACCCGCTCTTTTGTTCCCGCAGTTACCTTCCCTATCAACAAGAACGTCCGCCAATGGTTTTCTCCCAGCCTAACAACATCGTATATACTTACTGGGCACGGCTCCATCAACTCCAAACTATTTCAATTTAGGTTGTCTGACACCAATCTCTGTTTGTGTGGTGGTGACGAAACCTGGACGCACATTCTGTATCGCCGCAACCTGTACCACGACGATAGATCTACACTACAAACTGCTGTCAGCAACTTTTCTGAAGGATATGAAGTTGCACTGACTGAAAATTCTCAATCGTTCTCAGCTCTATAACAATTCTCCTCTGCTGTTTTCACCAAAAGAAAGCAACTCTTCTCGAGTCTATCATCATCTCAACAAGAAGGAACCAACCCAACACCTGCAATGTCTATCGATATCTCGTAAAAACTGATATCACTTGCCATCTTCTCTCTCTTTTTTTTTGCTGATGCCGTGCCGCATAAACTTGCTTGCTTGCATCATTTGCCACTACTATTACTATATCCATGAAAGGTAATTTGAAGAAGCCCAGTGATAAAGTATCAATATCACTCAATGAACGTTAAAGCTATAAAGCACTTTGGAGTTATTTTATATCACAAACTACTCCTTGGTTCCTAGCTAGCTCACTTAACAGATAGTTAAAATTCACAGGTATGATACTCAATTTGCGCATTGTTTTCTTTTCCACCCTCACATATGTAGCTGGTACGGTATATGCTACCACATAGCTACTAACCACTCAGGGAATGAACGATGACAAGCTGGGCTCCATACAAAGACAGATGTTACTTCTCTTCACATTTGCCTATCACAGTCTCTGCATCAGCATTTCAGAATCTTGCTAATAATCTTCATTTGGACCTTATAATCATTGTGTGGACTTTTTTTTTATCTCAGTAGACAAAGATCTGTTCAAATCCTTGGCAATGAGCTGAACGTTAAGAGGAGTTTACCTCAATATAGTGCGTATAACACTTCCGTATGATACCCTACAGAAATTAAAACGGAAAAAACGAAATTTTAACGATTAATTTTTTTAAATTATTTATATTTTACTCTAATGTACCGGTAAGTTGTCGATTTTTTCTTTTTTTTCCGTTTTAATTTCTGGAGGGTATCATACGGAAGTGTTCTACGCACTATATTGAGGTAAACTCCTCTTATTATTTTACTAATATTATTATCAACGTAGAACATATTGAGTAGTACAGCTCTGATTCATACTGTCCACTGATAATAAAAATGAAAAAGAGGTGTCTTAACCAAAAAATTTCTCATATGTAACCTACGTAAATAATAAATTAAGTAAGTGGCTTTGACCTCGAACTTAGGTCATACTCCTTTTGACAGGCCAAGGCTCATTCTAAGCAAAATTAGCAGACCTTAGCATCGGTGACACACACACAAACTTGCCAGTCTGAGACCTGTTCTCATGTTTTATACTCGTGCATACCGCAATATGCAGTATACAGGAAAGTTAATTCTTCAATTGGGCATATTTGCTGTTAACCAGGAAGAAAAACTTATAGAAACAAGAAAGGTATTCATCAGTGCACTCCCAACATTTTGCTAAACACCATATTCAACTAGCGAAAAACGGACACAACAGATGCTGATGCAGCTTCCCCACTATATTCTGCGCTAATCTGACTATTTACATGACAGGACTGGTATGAGCAAAACCTGGCTGACATCCTTCTTTGGGATGTGCGAGTTTCCATGTTCATCTTTGTGAGACTGCTTTCACTTTATTAAAAGACAAGCTTTTTCTAAAGTGAAAGCAGTCTCACAAAGTTGACTTTTGAAACACTAAAAAATTGTTTGAAATTTTAGAGTTGCTTTAAACGCGGTGTAAAATTATACCTAACATTGAATTAAAGGCACCTGCTTGAGGTTAGAAAGAGGATTAATACCGATAAATTTACAATTCATTAAATACTGCATATGCTTTTTTTTTTTTTTTTACACAAATATACATTGTTTCTTCACTTTTTAACCAAATAATTTATACATCTTCTTTATAAGAGAAAAACATGACATGGAATTGCGGGGGGGGGGAATGTTATGTTTTCAGCACACTTTTCAAGTTATCGAAAAGTAAACTTCCAAGATTATCAGTTTCTTCCATATTGAGGCATTGTCTATAGGAAAGGCAATTTGCTGTGCTCAACAAGAAACAAGGGATGGCTCGGTTACATACATATAGCATCAATAACAGCAACGTCGTTATCTATACTAGGTTACATTAACTTATACAGTGGGGGAGTACTATTTATGCGTAACGCTTTCTTTACAGAGTACCGTGAAGTATAATAAAATTTTGCAGTCTAAACTTTTACAAAATGCAGAAATAGTTGAATAAAATTAGACAGGTTTTTAACACAGATTTTACTGTCCCACACCACTAAAAGAAATGGAAAAGATGGCTGTAAAAAGAGGCCTACTTATACGGCGAATCTCAGATTAAGTAGGAATTTAAGGTCATTTCAATATTTTTTTCATTCATATTTCAAAATAAGTCAGATATCCGCCGGAATATGCAATAATTCGCAAATTACTGCATATTTCGGTCTTGATACAAGTACAGTGCACTTGTGTCAAGGTTGTAATGATTCTAAGCTTGAATCCAAGTCAAAGCCTCCCCTTCTCCAACAGTTTTTCAGAACTCGTCCCGGACACGTCGCCTCAGCTAATTGTAGATGTATTGCAAGAGGAGCTCCAACTGACTTTAAGGTTGAAAAACTAGACTGAAGTGCAATAGTGCACTTCAGTCTAGTTTTTCAACCTTAAAGCATTTATTGCGAGCAATCCATAAGCTCCTCTTCAAATTGCCCCTGGGCATTATTATAAGCCCATTCTACCAGGCATGTACTAAAAAAATTCAGCGCCAATCCTGCTTACTGTTGCAAACCACTCCCCTCTGACCCTTCTTTGTCTACATATTGACAATCAACCACTCTGAATAACTACACCTCCCCAGAAAACCAGGTAAACCAATGTATGATCTGTTTCCATGCCAAAATTTATTACATCCATCAGAGTCAGGAAAGTTAGGCATCTTACATAGCAGGCACACCCATGAATGGGTGTGCCTGCTATGTAAGATGGCGTTGGACTGGGATATTAGCAGACAGTCCCTAAGAGGATGACCCATTTCACGCAGGAAAAGTTGATCATCCTCTTTTAACTCAAATGGAAGACGGTTAATTGGGGCGCTGTTGCAGTCTTGTTCAAGATGCAAGTTTTCTCTTTGATTCATTGCGTTAATGCAAATCTGACGTACTTGAGGCGGTCTTGGTGACACTTAGGTACAAAAGCAAGATCCTGAACACGCCGCTGTGTCCCTTCCACCAGTTCTAAACTCTCAAGCAATAGATGAGACAACTGAGTAGTGAACAATCTACATATTGACGAGACTTTTTGGAGATTCATTTGACTGACACTCAACCAGAGGAAACGCTATGCTCGTGTTTACTTCAGATGTGTGAAATGAATGACCACCCCGTCGTCCTCAACCTACAAATCGAAAAATGCTTTATCGCATTATAGTCAGTATGCATAGGGTCTTTTTAAACAATAAAAATTAGTTAAAATGTGATCACTAGGGGGCTAACCGATTTATTCATCTCTTTTGTGTTCGCTATAATTGACTCTGAGATCAGAGAATTCGAATGTCTACACATTGAGGTCTTATTCTTCGTCGCTAAGATAAGCAGCTCGAAGGTGTAGCCAGAACTTAAGTAACCAAGTCAAGTCAAGTGGGTTTTAAAATTGTTTAAAAGTAAAGCAATTTTAATTAAACTTTATTACAAGAATAGCGACAGTGTTATTACAGCCCTTATCAAAGACAGAAAAGTGTCTCGAAGCTTCCTTGTTCAAGATGAACTGCATTAAATATTGTAAGGCGTCTCGAAGAAGACTGTTTAACTCCTAAGCTTAAAAGAGTCGTTCGCAACATCACAAGAAGCAATGACGTGCGACAACAATTCTTGCAGGTTTGAAGGGCTTAATGCGTCAGGAGGTAATGAACTTTCCAATGGAAGTTTTGAAGGCAGTTGTGGAGAACACAATGCCCCGTCTTGATTGCTTATTAGAAAATACTCGCGAACACATGAAGATTTTGTTCAATAAAGATTGGTGAAAAATTTACCTTTTAGCTCTTTTTCTAAATTAACACTCCGCACGCCCCTGGCAGTCAGATTTCTAACTAATCATTTATTGCTTAAAAAACTCGCATATACTGATTATAATAAAAAGAATTCTAACTTAACTTATTATGATTTGAGTTTATTTGATGTCTCATTTATTCAAAATTAAACGAGTTCTAAAACCTAAGAATCCTGTTTAGTTCATAGCCATGGATAGGCTTCGGCCCAGGGCTTAATGGCTGAGCTTAATGGAGACATTTTTAACTTATTATGATCCGATATTAATTTGTCAATTTAAGTTATAATCAATATTTAAGCATTTTCAATCTAGTTTACTCTAGCCACAAAAATCAACTTATTTTCTTTAAGATCAGTTGGCAAATAAACAACATACTCAAATTTGTGATGAAAGAAGTGTCATTTGGCAACATTATATCGTGAAACAGCAGAAGGCGATTATATAGCATTGTCCTCGTATACAGGCGATTCAATCTGTACTAAGGTTACTCCGAGATTATTCCTAGCAAAAAAGAGTAATTTATGACTATGTGATAACTTGGTCCATTTTCAGATACGAGGCAAGCGGAACCAGAAGTGAGTTGGCTTTAGTTTCATTCATTTCATATTACCGAGATTCTACCATATTTTAAAACTATTGTTGTTTTAAAAGCAGGTTGTGCTGTTTAACTGAAAACGTTGCACAGAGATAATTAAAATAAATTTATGTAATGTCCCAAACATTACACGTATGTGCAACTATCCGTGATAAGCTCAAAGTGGTCCTACTTCGCTAAAAGCATTTACCTATCAGTTTAGTTTGGATTTCTCTGGCCCGTAAACAAGAAGACATTCCTTTATTTTCGCTATAAATAAAATTTCGATTTCCATAAAACAAAAAAAAAAGAGCTTTGCGTTTTCATATTAATTCCTGCTAACTGAAAATCCTGCCCAAGAGACTGCACTGGAAGCTTGTCCAAAATGGGAACTGACGTGTATGTAAACAACTCACTCACAACCTCGTTTAAAGAAATAGAACGCAAAATTACTTAAAGCTGGAACAAGTTTATCCTTCCTCCGAAATTCTGTTCAAATTTGTCCACTGACCTTCGCTAAGCGATTAATGAGATAGCCCGAGTTGGGTTTACTATTGCTGGACACCAAAGTCACTTGGCCAGAAGAAAAGTACTGTCATCATTAACGCCCTTTACGAATATCTGACTAATTCAAGTGCATCTACCCATGATAAGCCAAAAACACATGTTAAGTCTAAAGTGGTCCTACTTCGCTAAAAGCATTTACCTATCCGTTTATAGACTGTATAATCAGTTTTCCCTAGATATTGTTTATCGAGCTGGTCAAAATATAGTAAATGAATACCCTCTCAGCGTGAACAAATAATTGACGAGGATTATCCATGAATAGATTAAACCGGCCATTAAGTTACCGAGCGTGCATATAGAATAAGGAGCCACGATGCATACTGGAAAATAAGAAATTGAATCGTGGTTGGTGGCTTGAGGTGACTGTTCAAAACTGCTCGAATTTCTGAAGGTAAGCGTGGCTTTGCAGTTCGAAGTAAAATTTAATCGTTAACCTCATTTTCGAACACTGGGTGCTCTAAAGGCATCGGGATTATTAATTAATTGGAAGACGAATGCTAATTAGATGGAAATGATAAATTGAGTGGTTTAATTAAATCTACGTTAACGACACCGGTGATCTACACAGCAGACTTCCCATTTGAATCGCTAATAGCCTTGATGTTTTCGTAAAGGTGTCTGCTTTCAGAATTACAACGTAAGTTTACGTGTGGCCATTAATCTCACCGTATTCTCCCGGTGCACGGAACAAGACCAGCCGTTGGCTGCTAAGAAGCTTTGCTTGCATAAGATATCAAGCCGTCCAAGATGGAACTCGAGGAAAAAGTGTGACGACTTAACGTCAAGCGTTCAAAAGCCTGATTTTGTTCACTTCGAGGATCTTTGGATCTCGTTGAAATATGTTAATGTCGAACTAAAGAGCAATAATTTGTGCGTTTTTACTAAATATGACCAAAACGCGTTTTGTCTCATATTTTTGAAAAACTCTTCATTAACCTTACCTTGGATTTGCAAATTAGGCGTTTCATTCACCACCTCGTACTGCCGTTTTGTTATTTATGTTGAAAACTGGGTTCACTGTAGCGAATGATTTGTAAGAGATTTGTTAACTTCCCAGTGCAAATTGTTAGCTTGGACTTGTAAGCAGCCTTCCTGATAGAAAAGTAGCCAAAAAAACCACTGCATTATATTCATTTCTACCATTTTACAGAGTTTTGTGTAGTACAACCCTAAACTAACGTTCAGGGCCGTACTAAATAAATCAGTACAGCTTGCGAAGTCCATACAATAGTAAACGAAATAAGAATGAAAAAAAAAAAAAATCAATATTATGATTAAGATGAATAGACTTAGACTTACAATTTCCACATTGTACGATCTATTTGAACAATTTCATGGTGCTATTTACTATGCTTGATTGATTGTATTTCCATGACAGAACGTTTGTCAGTGGCTCAAAAATTGATGGAACAATTGAATAACTTTTCCTCTACACAATTTTTTCTTGCGGAGAGATGTATTTCAGCATTTAGTAATGATACAGTGGAATTTAATTTTCATTCCAATTACATAACTCGTGGTATGAAAAATTCGAAAACGCACTGATCTCTCAAACTTTAAGGCTACCACAAAGAGTTGCGCTTTAATAAGAAACATTTTTGTAAGTGTCGTTGTTAGGTTTAGGCCTATCAGCAACGTAGACCTTACTGGGACTTTGTGTATTATGTCTGCACAAAAAGTGCGTTCATGGTGTCCCCCGCACACCAACATTCAAATTGTAAGGCTACCTTACAATTTGAGAGATCAAAACCGTGTTATAATGAAGTATAATGTTACTTAATAGGAATGCAAATTGCAACATAGCAATTCTGTATTAGATACAGAATTCTGCAGCTTTCTTAGATCACATTTGGAAAATTTAATACTCAGTGTACGTATGCATATACATTTTTCTAAACCTGTTTTGTGTTGTTCAAAGTTTAAAACGTCTGCGGATCGAAAAGGTGTATCGCATCCCAACATACCTTCATATATTGTTCCGATGCCACACAGTGAAGACCAGAGAAGTCTTCAGAACTGCATGATGAATCTAGTGAACAGCATAATTAGGATTACACCTCAGAAAACAATTAAAGAGCCACATTTCCCTAATCAGCAATAAATGCATGACTTTGTTAGGGAGGTCTGATCAAATTCAATGCAGAGCTCCTGGCATCTCATTTAAAAGAGAGAAATCTGCTTGATCCCAGCTGCAAGACAGAAAATAAGAGATTTTCTATAATTTTCCAAAAATATGCACCTATATAAGTTTTATTCACTGTTGCAGAATCCCTATAATATCGTTTTGATTTCGTTGTTCTTTGTGGAGAAATTGGTGTTAGTCACAATTGCAGAAGAGTGACATTTTTTCATAGACAATTCAAATAAAACTTTGAAATTCGCTTCATAATGGTAATATACATCAACTGATTCTTATTGGGAACTTCGTTCACAATAAAAGGACCATGAAAATGTGAAGCACGTGCTAGAAAAGATCATTTATGACTAGCATAAATTGGATCTCTGGAGGACTTCAAACTGCTAAGTTCCTCCTGGGTTTGTAAAGTGATTTCAACTAAGTTCCTTTGCTTTCTCTGTATCTAGGACAGTTGGGCAGTAAATCAGCACTACAGAAGACAATGGTCTGCCAGAATTCAGTTGCTTCTTAGCCCACGCAATGCAGTAAAAAGTCTTTCCTCCACCATATCAAGCTGGAAATGGTCAAGCAAATTGTTAAAGCATTCGACCCCCAATGTGATAAGTTCAAGCATTTACAATCTATGTTTTCAAAATTTTCTGATGCAAAAGGAGCATATTTATTGGTCCATAAGTTAAGCAGTTTCTGGCTTACCGGAAGGTAAAATTACTGGAGCTATGCGGAATGCCTTAACGATACTCGATAACGTTAAGAGAGAAAATTACAAATGCAGAACTAGTTAAAAGTCGATTTAAAATTATGGTTTTCCTTCATTTAACTTATTTTCATTCTGAATGGGATGCAGAATGCCAATTCTTTCACTTTCCATTACTTGCACTCTTTATCATAGCAAAGAAGCTCCTATGCTTCTTTGCTGGCGTCTCCGTAGCCAGGTGGGAAGGAACAGCAGTGCGTACCACACGCTTCTTGATTAGACCGGGGTTCGAGCCCGTCACCACCAAATATGGAGGATGCGGAAAGGTCAAGGAATGACCACCGCATATTCCGGAGCAATATGGCCTTAGTTGCTAATGCTCCTAAAAACCAAACAACAACAACAACAGCTTCTTTGCTATGATAAAGTATAACAGGTGAATTTCTACACCGAGTTCAATTCAGTAATGCTATATTTAAACGCATGTTAGGAGTTATTCCTCCCCCAGTTAAAGAGAACTTAATCGGATTATACTAGTTTTCTCAGCACCCGAACGTTGATCCCGTTGAGTAGGTGTTTTCTATTTTTATTCTAAAGACAACATTTCAATTAGGCGAATCTGTCCCAGAATATGTCCATGCATTACGCTAAAAAGTGAAAGGTCAACCTGTTTCCATGATGGAATTCTCTATGATCATCTTCTAAATTACCAGGTCAGCACTGGGTAAAACTTTCTAAAATAATTACATATATCGATGAGATTTATATCTTTAAGTCATTCCATTCAGCAGTATAAAGTATTTAGAAACAAGCCATTGCTGGTGCTCATGAGTTAAGGAAGCAAGTTACAAGATGTTGTGATAACACTAATGATCAATATTAAATAACAAATAGAAATCTTCAAAACATGAGCAACACATTTTTTTTTCTAAGATACCAGTGGAACTGTTGCATTTCTTTTTATTATCCTTTAGCTTTTTGAGACACAAATGGGGGGAGCGAGAAGTTTTTTACCCCATTCTCGGTGTGCGATGTCTGCAAAATCGTGTGATCTCTTGTCAGTTTACTGGATTTAAAAAAAAAAAAAAATCGTTCAAAGTTTCACAGTTTAAAGACCGTGTTACCTTCTTAAGAATCCTAAAAAGATCCTCTCGTCATTAAAAAGATTCAAACCAGGCCTTTTCCACACAGTGCGGGAAGAACGGTGATTACAACGACTGTGCTACCGCGAGGACTGGGAGAGGGTACCTTTTCGTGGTCTCACTTTTCTCCTAAGTATTTCATTGGCTATCACACTGACTTCTATTACAGAGGTATAATCAGATGAAAAGATACAGAAAGTCATTGATAAAATAAATCTGCTTCTAACGGCACGATGAATACACTAATGCACTCTGGTAAACCTGGATGAGATCATACTTTAAGTACGATTCAAATTTTCGGACGGGACAAACCCACATGTAGGACAATAACCAGATGTTTCCTGAACTGGAGCGCTTCGGCTGGAGTGACTGAGGACCTAACTACGGAAGGCTGGATGACTTAACTACGGAAACAAACTAGGACCCAACCACGACAGCTGATAAACTGAACCAACAGAAATCAACCAAACCACAAAAGGAATCATGCGCCTGAATCAGGGCACCGCATGCTCTAGAGTCTAGACTAACCACTACTGTGAACGACCCGGCTAGCAGGAACCCCCCGTACTCACAAATGAGTGGAAACTACCATACAAGACAACACTGGACGGAACAACATTTTGAAGGTCACTGAACGGTCACATTTTGACTTATAAACAACCTACTATAAGTCAAAATGTGACCTATCCGGACTGGACTTCCTCGACCATGATTGTGACTGCAGCTCCGCTGCCGCTTAGCTGGCTGGCGATCTGGACTGGGCACCTTGCCTGGCCCATTTCTCTCCTTATCTTGGCGGGAGGAAGAGAAGGGCACGGTCTCTCTGTCTCCTCCCCGCTGCTCCCTATCTCCCTTCTCTGGTGGGGGACATTCCCCACTTATCTTTCCTGGGGTCGCATTCCCTATCGTCCCCATATTTCTAAACTCCCACTGAGCATTGCTTTTTTTTTTTTTTTAATCTCAGGAAACTAGATGGCAGGGTCTGCCAGAGTAAACACTTCAAACTGCTGGCTAGCTGGTCTGCCTCCACGGGGCCAAGTGTGGGCAACGTTGGGCTTCAGCAGGGGTCCAACGACTAAATGGCCAGATGAACATCACTACACATTTACAAAATCCACACACTTTTAAATCTCTGGCCTTCCCAGTGAACTGGCACACCAACAATGAAAGAAACGCGGAGATGGGGGTGAAACCCCTGGTGCCGCTAGATATCAAATACACTTTACAACGGCACGACCACTAGATTAGAGGAATTTACATATAATCATTTCGACAATGGATACAATCGTTAACCATATTTAGCAGTCATGCGAGCTTGAACCACAGTCCACTCAAACGCCTGCAAAGTGGTCAAGCGCTTGACCACTCGGCTACTGTACCGTCGTGGCTGCTTGCTTGCATTGCATGCTAACCTTCGTGTCTGACTGTAATTTTGGATACAATGTGTGTTGAAGAAACAAGGTATCTGTTTGAGACGCATGCCTCAATCAGATTCTCAATTCCAAGAACTTGATAAAGGAAAAAAGACACGGGGAAGGGGTGCCAACTGAATGGAATTCAGTGGAATTTTCACGCTAAATGAAATGGAACACAAAAACTAGAGAAGATATAAACTATTGGGGAAACTAACAAAATGTACAGACTGGACCTTGGTCAGCGTGTTTTCGACCACAGGAATAAACTCTACTGGGTGGGAGAGATCGACAGTCTTGTGAAATTTAAAGATGAATATTTTGCAAATGGAAAGAAAATAATTAAGGGAATACGAGTTGTATAGACAGTTTTTTTGTCTGTTTCTTTAAATCTTATAGCCTATAATAAAGGCCAATTATAAGGAACGATCGTAGCTTCCAGTAACCCACTGTTCAAACGATTTATTTCTAAATTTTCACTCTTTTATTAGGCTACATTATTATTGTTATGCAGGATATCTTTTCCACAAACGCAATGAATGTTCATTGTCAACATTACCTGGCATTTCATTCTATAGTCAAGACAATTTCCATAGGTGGGTTAAGGGTCATTCACGCTACGCTTCCACCCCTTCTCAACGGAAAGCTGTTGATCCAAGAAATGCATCGCTTTTGTAAGGAAGAATTATTCGGTAGCACGAACTCTGTGGGTTAAAGGTATATGGAATGAGAGAGAAGCGGGTTATGGCCTCCAGAATTTCTCTCCACTATAACTTAGCTTACCAGAACAAGCTAAGTTATTAGTGCAGATGCACTTGTTGGCTCTCCTGTGTCAAACAAATCAACAATATCTCGTCTGGTGAACCGTTTCCGTGACACAGAAAACATTCCAGTCAACTTTCAGGGTTAAGTTACAATAGTTTGGCAGCATCCGTCAAATTTTATTCCGCTATTTAAGATAGTCACCAAGAAAACTTTGTGTTCAAAGTGAATTATCACACAGAAGTGTACGTGTGACTATAAATTTTTAAAACTTCACTGTTATTATACTAACGCCATACACGAACTCCAAGAACTTGATAAAGAAAACGACTTCAACTGCAATTGGTTTAGAAATCTTGTTCCAGGCGGATTAAACATTACAGATAATTTTCTACAGTGATGAACATAGTTCCACTAAATGGATTCCTTAATAGTCAGAACAGGATATCGACTGCTGAAAATCAGTATGTTTTCCATGAAAACCGTTGAAATCCTTAAAAGTTGGTGTATGGGGGGGACGCCGTTTCTCAACCGAAAATTCATAAACAGCCTAAATATGGAAAGATAACAGTAGATCTAAATGGAAATGAAATCATGGATTTCATTTCCCGTTTGGAACCCGACAAACGAAACTGTTAGTTTCAACAAGGACCATTGCAAGATCTTTGGGATTATTTGATTCGGGAATTTTATAAAAACAACCCGCATACATTAACGTAAAAAAATATTTTTAGAAACAAAATAATTAGCTGGGCATTGGTGAATTTGAAGTATGAAAACAGCTCTTCCTCCTCCAAGTCTCACATCCATATAATAAAACACTTTGTAATATTGCATTATATATTTGATGTTTAGTTTTGTTAATAATATTTTTTTCCATAGAACAGAATTGAGCACATTCCTGTGACCTTTCTACCTTCACCCAATCTTCTCTCAATTTCCTGCGCAGATGATCCGTCAGCCTGAATAATTGTACCCAAGTATTTAAATTGCCGTACAGTTTTCACCTGTATTCTATCTAAATCCAGAACATCTTCACTTCGATTCATGTACTCTGTTTTATTAAAATATACTGTCAGTCCTCGTGTTTTATATTCTTCTAGTAACTTTCTGCGCATGCCATTTGCGTCATCATCGTCCTGTGCTACTACAACTTGGTCGTCTTCAAACAGTAGATTTTAAAGTTACTTATTTTGATCAAGGGGAATTTCCACCTATGGAAATTCCCCTTGATCAAAATTGAACTGCACTTCTGCGACAACGGTCTTAGAATAACTTCCAGGTATAGCTTAAACAAAGTAGGTGACAAACAGAATCCTCGAATTACTATTTTTGATAATTGAATTTTCTTGATAATTTTAACCAATTTTAATACAGCACGTATTGTTCTTGTAGATTCTTCTAATTATATCAATTAATGGCTGGCTTATTGACATTTTTCCATAGCCTTCCACGGCAGATTTCTTGTCACATTATTATATGCTTTCTCTAAGTCTATGAACAGCATACCTACATCTTAGTTTGTAGCCTGACATTTTTCCATAATTTGCTTAACAGTAAATAAATGGTCTATACATGAGTCCAGTCGAAAAGCCACACTGTTCTTTAAATTACAATCTCTTGTTCCAGTTTTGATTTTATCACTTTCCCAAATAGTTTAGCAATAGAGCTCATAACGCAAATTCCTCTATAGTTGGTAGAAGTTGACATCTTCTGTCACCTTTCTTAAAAATTGATGTAATGTATACGATTGTCATCTTATATGGTATTTCTTTGCCATCGCATAATTTGTTGAACAGTCGAGTTAGTAGATTTAACTTTTCGACCTCCATATTTAAGCAGCTCCATGTTAATTTAATTCTACCTGAGCCTGGTGCTTTTCCATTTTTTGCCATTTTTATTTCCAGCTCCACTTCCTTAATTCGCTGAAAACTGTCTCTGTTTCAGTTTCTCTAAATTCCTCTCTTCCTTCATTTAATAGCTGTTCGTAATAATTGGCCCATTTCTCCAGATCTATCATTTCCAGTCTAGCATTTTGCTTATGAGGTTTCAATACTCTCCACGCCTCAGCAGATCTTGTACATCCCAGCACATGCTCTATTCCAGAACTCGTTCTTCTCCTTGATGACTTTTGCTTCCTTATTTTTTTTCTTTATACATTTTTTTTTTTGTGAACTTCACTTTTTGAGCTCAGCCATCTTTGGTATGCTTCCTTTCTTTCCTTTATTAATTCCTTAATTTCCATGTTCAGCCAATCATTTTCTTTTCATCTTTTG
Organism: Mastigoproctus giganteus; assembly: GCF_048544385.1. Taxonomy (NCBI): domain Eukaryota; kingdom Metazoa; phylum Arthropoda; class Arachnida; order Uropygi; family Thelyphonidae; genus Mastigoproctus; species Mastigoproctus giganteus. The sequence goes on from NC_143581.1 coordinate 124,875,992, forward strand.
AGATTTTCCTATTGCCTCTCCAGAAATTTTCTTCGCTGATACAAACCCCTGAACAGTTTGTTTTGAAAATTAGTATCAGGAGTTGAAAATGCTCACCACGTTCTCATAGAACTTTTTTTTTCTGTTTCAGATTTCAAACTGTAATACATGTCGATAAATAATTCGTGAGTCAACAGTGGATTGAATTACTTTTCTACCACACCCTGCACGTATGCGAAGAAATAAATTCTGCGGTTTTATTGAAAGGGGTGAATTTTGGCAGTTTGGTTCATATCAAGATTATAATTTCATTCACTGTTTTCAAATCTGTTTGTACTGATTGTTCTCTACCGCATCATATTACTTACTATCAAATATTGTCCAAAAAATTATTATAAGATAAAGGATCCTAAATAATAATCACCAGAAAAAGTATAGTTCTCATAAAAGCATCGCACAGTCTTCAATGTTCGATAATCAGTGGACATTAAGTATATCAGAGCACAGTTCATGTACTCTGAGAGTTGATTCTGATGAATGACATATTTATTTTGTCAGATTGGAGAATTTGCCTTCTGTAAATTATTTCAGCAATGAAGAAACAATTTAGTCAAAGTGCAGAAATTAATTTGTAGATTTTTTTTATATAAATAGGGTGCTGTAATTGATTACTATAATTAGCAAAGTAATGGCTAATTTGTATAACAAGTCCGTATAAATTTACAACTATAAAGCTGCCAACTACGACGGAGGGTATATACAGTAGCTATCATTATGCATTGGCACTATTTGTCTGGTAGTTGGCGAAACTATTGGTGTTTGAGCAATTTATTATAGTTTGTGAAGCAACGGATGCCCGAAGCTTGACTGTCATCATCGCATGAAGTGTAATTTTCATTGTATTTTAGGAAAAGTTGTATGAAGGGGATATGCCACAATAAGGGATTCCCGCATATACACATCTGAACAAAGTAATTTGCTTATTTCAGAGAACAATGGTTCTATTTGGAGTGAGCTGGTGATGAATTATACAATCACTCCTAAAATAATTATATAACTCTTTGTTACAGTGGCTGCATTACCAATTACTGATGCTCTGCGAAGATAAATTAGGCCAATTTGGTTTCTGTGACTCAATGATCCTTTAAAGTGATATTCAAATAACTTTAGGGACCTATCATGGGACTGGTAACAAATGCCAAAGTCAGCTGGAGGAATCGCAGAAAATGAGGACGGAAAAATTGCAACCGATTAATTGTGTTGCGGGTTTCTTTGAAGGTCAGTTTCCAACCAGATGGCATATTAAACCCTTCACATTCCAGTCCTTTCCTCGAGTTTTACCGTATGTAGGGATTAGACTGGTGCGCCTCATACCTTAAATACTGCTTTTTGCTGATTCGAATTGACAATATCCAGTCTCGATCCATTTCATCGAAACCGTAAAGAGAATCGATACTTAACTCCATTAAGAATAAGGCCTCCAGAAGCAGATGCGAGTCTCTTAAGTACGAAAGAGACATTTTGGCCATCATCACAAATGTCAAAGGTACCAAACCCGTCTTTTTGTATCTCCATCGATTGTGTGTGCGCCTCCCACCACAACATATGAAACCAGAATGTTTTCAAATAATCACTTGTAATAAATAATAAAATACAGATAATATAAATGAGAAATCTTATTAAACTTTCAGTGAAGTCAAATATAAATCTTCACACGCTCTGTGTTATTTATTTTCCAAACAATGTGTTGAAAATTCATTATAATTTTTTATGAACTCGGAAGCCCTTTTTATATTTTTAGCAGACCCATGAAAGAGGGGTCTGCTAAAAGGGTCCTTATTACATACTGAAATAACAATATTTGGTTAGTTCAGTATGTAATAAGGAAGTAACAGTATATAAATCCTTGGTTAAAGAGTTCTCAATCTGAAAAAGGGCTACCTCAGATAGCGTGCACTATTATCGTTATGCGTGGGATGTAAGACTATAACTAATTCGGATAAATTTTTGAAATTTATTTTATAAGAACATTTCGCTTTCTCTTTTTACGCAGCTAAAACATAACTATCGAACTTATCGTTATTTATTCATTAGACTAGATAACTTGGTAGTCTTTTTTTTTATTTGAGGCGTTTCAGCTTTATTTTTATTATTATTTATTTGTTAATTTTACTCTGATGAAAGAAAATTCAAAGGGAAAATTAACGTTGTTTTTTTAAATGTACACTTATATAGAGCAGAACTTTCGGCACCCATCATATGCTGGATCACTAGCCTTTTTCTCTTTAAATCCCGATTTTTGAGGTACTACTGTATTTTTAATCAAGTGGATAATGGGTTTTTTTCATAACTGATACGGAATTATTAAATTCCATATCAATTATGAAAAAATTCATTATTCACTTGATTAAAAATTATCCACTTGAGAAAACAAGTTAATGTACGCAGTGCGTTACGATTCAGGCGGGTTCGATTTTTTTTTTTTTTCTTTTTCTGCGATTAAATAGAAAAATGTAATTATCTCCTTATCAATTAATTACTAAGATTATAACTTTATAGAACACTTAATAAAATTCTGACAAAAAAAAGTTGCAACACCTTTAAAATTTTTAAAAGCATCTAAATAAGCACTTGAAAAGAGCAGAAAAAAGAATGGTACCATACTGGAAAAAATACGCTTTTATATATTAAAAGCTCTATTATACGCTGCTTAAGCGTATAATAGATGTTATACTTAAGCAGCGTTTTATTTTGATTGTATCATCAACTTTTGCAGAGTTTGAGTCAAAGCAACATTTCAGGCTTCGTTTTGCTTTTGATGGATAAGCACGTTCAAAAAAAAGCATAGCATAGCAAATGCTCTTTATAAAGAGGGATTTTCCCTAAGAGTCAGTGCCTCAAAAATAAAATGCCATCATTCTACAATTTACAGTTTAATTAGGAAGTTGCACGAAACCGGCAGTGCCTCACAGAAAGTTAGCAGCGGCAGGAAAAATCCTTCTACATCTTATCAGGATCTCTACTTACTATGTCTTAAAAACCGTAAACACATAGTAACTAAAAAACCGTCAACTGAATTAAGAAACGAACGGGAAGAAGGTACAAGGCCATCTGTGTGTTCAAGAACTATTCGCAGAAGATCGTGTAGTACGGGTCTGAAAACGAATCGAAGTTACTGATGGCTCGGATGGTTCACAGAATGTTAGGCGACGAAAAAGGAAGGAATTTCTCGGCAGTGCCTTCATGAAACAATGAAATTCCCTTGTAGCCAAATAGTGTAGGGGGTGTATTTCTAGGGAAAGGGTTGGATGGCTTCATTTTGTGAGTGTAAATATAAATGCTGATGCTTACATTCAGGTTTTGGAGACTCGTTGGCAGCAACAATCAGGGATCAATTCCATGATGTGAACTACATTTTCCAGATGACTCTGCGCCTTGCAAAAAAAGATAAATGCTTTTAATACTTTTATTAAATAATCATTCGGCTGTCATTTTCCAGCAGATGATTTCTTGTAGATCAAAGGTTATTTTTCTAAAGTGGCCTGCTAACAGTCCTGGCCTTAACCCAATTGAAAAATGTTGGTATATAATGCGAAAAATGATTTCGAGGAAACTTTAAGGCAAAAAGAGCCTTACAGGCAATATTTTGTGCATATCTGGCACCATGAGCTTGAACAGTCTTACATTAAATCTGATTTCAACATTCCTGATCGATTGCGGCCGTCATAGTGGCTAAAGGTGGCTTAATTAAATATTAATATTTATTTCAACTATTACCTATTATAAAATACATTATTACAAAAGCATTAGATGTTGTACATACTATAACTCCTTGTTTGTTTTAAATATTGTTGGTTAAGTGCTTTTATTTCATCGTTCCTAATGGGGAGAAGGAATTCAATATACAGTGTTTAAGATAAGTGGAATTAGCATAAAAATATATATGAAAAGTGAGTTATCACATTTTGTTATGATGCATTCTTTCAGTATTGAAATTTCAGTACAGATATCAAAAATTATAAATTTTTGATATCTGTGCAGCAGCACACACTGTTAAAAAAGTATATTATATGTTTTGGCCCCAAATATACCGTTTAGAACCATAATCATTGCTCTAAGTGGACTGCAGTGCAAGGCAATGCCGACATAGCTGATTATTAAAAATAAGATATATTAACGAGTTCCGTTTCGTAAAATTTTCCATTTCGAGCCCTAATCAGAACAACATTCAAATTAATACACCTACCTTATATTAGGAACTGCGAAAAAGGGCGCAGAATTCTTTACCAGGTCAGCCTGACAAAGCTTCCACTGCAACCGTGTTGCGGTTCTGTTAAAATGTAAAACTCTTGCCTCAGATATTTTTTCTTGGAACATCTGTCTCTTCCTCTAATTTTCCGAGCTTACATATATTCTCCTTTTTTTCCTGCTCTCCATCGTAGTACTTTTATCTAATGTACAAAATATACACAAGAAAATTCAAGCAAAAAAAAAGGGAAACAAAGCTATTAAACATATGCATTTTTAGGATACTCTAACGATAAATTAAATTATAATGTTCATAAAATAAGTTCTTAAATAACTATTTTGATTTAAGATGTTTATATTCATTTTTCATCCCGTGTTGAGATATTCGAACGATTTAGATATCAGGTATTCTAAAATTTCTTCTAATTTAATTCAAATATCACTACATTCTGTAATACCAGGATCCTTACTAAAAGGTCATGCAGTTACGTTCCCGATAAATCCGAAGTATCTGTATAGTATGCTGTTTCTATGCTTTTGCTTTCAGCTTTCTAACTCTAAACTCTTTTCACTACATAAATAAATTGCACTAATAAAAATTGATAGTTGGTACTCACTTCCATTATTTTTGTTTCGCTACTATCTGTCGGGCTAGCGGTTATTCTGACACTTTGCTGCTAAATTTAACATATAATGCGTTATTATATTAGAATATTGAAATTATATTCTTAGTGTATTTGAACCTAGACCAAACGACAAACAGAAACAGATAGCCTCAGCCTTATTGAAAGGATGGGTTGAGTGGAGCTAGCCCTAGTTAACGTTTCATTCAATGTATCCATTAATCAATAAATTTGTTACATCATGAATTATTTTTATTATAATTTATATGTTTATTTATAGGGTACAACAATGAAGTCCAATTTAGGTTACCTAAAAACTTGGCCCCTATAGCCTTATAAGTATATTTTTCATCCCTAATACTTATATTCCAAATTCTTATTAAAAATCATCTATTGTATAATTCCCTTGGTATTCAGTTTAATAAATAATGTAATATTATATAATGTAATATATATATATATATATATATATATATATATGATACAAACAACTCTATATTTATGAATATTATAACAAGAGAATATGAGAAAACAAAAGGAAATATTTATCATTTAACGTTTAAATACTAACAATAAATAGTCACTTCACAAAAACCACATCAATTCATTACAGTTTAATAATATCAAAATTACAGATTAAAATTCGCAAAAAATCGTACAAATTATAATCAAACGCTTAAGTATTATAATAATCTTATTCTTTGCATATGTATCAATCATTTCATTTATTAAATTTTCTCATAACTCATTTGGGCCTTCTACGCTTATCTTTATAAAATCTTGCAATGTTTCCTGTCCCATTCGGTGTCTCAGTTATGTCATCAATCGGTTCATTGTGCTGAAAGAAACCGAAATTGTTTAGCACTAGCAGTTGAAACAGGTATACAGCATGCCTTGGTGCATAATCAACATATCCAATATTTTATTCCAAAACTGAATGTATAAGATTGCTGCTGAATTGGTCTTCTGTTTTCATATTTAAACGAGCGAATGTCATTAAAAAAAGGATCAAAGTTCAAGTTCTAGCATGCATCTTCTGTTAGTTCGCAGAAAGATTTCGATGATTCAAACGGTGCAGTAACGTTGATGATCGACATTTTTTTGTCATTAAAACGATCCTTCATTTGACTGACCATGGTATCAACAATTTTTTGCCATTTTGTAATTTGTATTAATGTCTTCATTTATAACAATTGTTCGAATATGAGGAATAGTTTGAAGCACTGTATGATAATTTTTACAAATTGTACTTTCTGGGTTTTGTTCGATACATTCTGACGCCATGTTTTCTAAATGTTGTATCAATCAGTTGATAAGCATCGGCAGTGAAGACACGTGGAGGTATTTCTTTTGTAAAACCTTACTCAACTTTGAAACAGCGAGTAAAGCTTCGTACAAGAAGCAGAGATTAATTAAAGAGCTAGATTTTTCTAATTTCAATAAAGTTCCACCTGACAGTGATGCAAGATTGGCTCCGTCGTTGTGAATATGTTCATGTCATCATGATGCTACTATAACACAACTTCACTCCCTTAATTAACAGGAAATTGCTAAAGCCAAAGAACTTCAATCGTTGGCTTATGAAACAAGTTGTAGACGTCTTATATAACGTGTAACACGCATTTGATGATTGGATATTTATTTTTTGCATTAGTTAATGCCAATGAAAGTAGAATAAATTTCTCTTTTTGCCATTTCAGAAACTTTCCTCCAGAATATTCCCTAAAAAAATTGCAGTATCATCAAAGGCACGAGCTACTAAATATTTTAGTCAATATCTCTCTCTTTAAATTCTCTCGCGATAGTTTGAGTTATCAGTTTCGCATCTGTATTATCAAGTTTGACCAAACATAGAAACATTTCGCTTATTATTTTTCGTCATCCACAAATCGTATTAAGATGGTAATTTCAGTTATATTATTGATATTCGTTGGCCATTAAAGAGAAGTATTTACTTTTAACGTTCTTTACATCATGCTTATCGAGTACTTCAGCAATACATAAAAGAAATTCGGAACCATTTTCTTTATTGATATTTATATATATTTTGAACGGCTGCTTTGCTGTTCTAAACAGGATTTTCGCGTTTAATTAGTATTTGTTTAATTAAAGGTTCATATTTTATTGTGTGAGGCATTTCTTCCTTAGTCAAAAAATATAATCCTTCAATTAAAGCAGATAGAGATGTTTTATCACATTTGTTTTTCGCTCTCACTAATTAGCACAAAATCAACTGGCTTATGCAATCCTTGTGAACGAATTTTTTAAAATCTCCTTTTCGTCTTCCTCCTTTTTAATGGCTGACAGCAGCATTGAATCTCCTTAACACGACTGCATCAGCTCTATCACCCTCACCAATAAATTAATTACTAAAGCAATATGCCAGTTAAAAGATCGTATTGCTCCTGAGAACTATCTGTCATCTTCAAAAAAATGTGCCTATTCCTTGGCGCCAGTTATCACCAAGTTCAACTTCCATCTTAAACAGGGACAATATCCGTCTTCTCTTTTAAGTAAACCCAAAATCGTTCTAACATTTAAAGCTAAAATTAAATCTAATCCTACCAACTATAGATATATCACTATTATCAATATCCTTGGTAAAATATATGAAATCCTCCACCATAACTATCTGGGCTTGTTCTTTTCTCAAACTCCAACCTAAAAGACTTACAGTAACTACTTTAGTTTTCTCGCATTGCGTTAAATCCAACTTCGAACGTGGACTACAAACCGATATACTTTATCTACATCTGTCTCCTGCATTTTTCAGGGTTCAGTATCGGATTTTTTTTTTTTTTTTTTTTTTTTTTTTTTTTTGCATAAGTTATTACAAACTTATTGTATCCTCCTTACTCTGTTAACCTTTTCACTGATTTCTTTACCAGTACATTCGCCAGAGTTATCTCTTCTCTTCTATACATCTTCTCAGACGTCCCACAAGGATCACCACTTGTGAAACATCTGAAATATAACTACTTGTATTTTCTGAAAATATCGAAATTTACAAGTCCATCTTTCCTCTTGAACTAAGCACTTGTCTGCGGCAAGCTCTGATTTCTATTGTAAACTGCGTTAGCCCTATGACTATCAGTCCTACTAAAAGCGTTTTCTGTGGTTTCTGCCCTTGCCCTATTCGCAAACTCATGCTCTTCTCTTCAGTAGGTAATATCACTCTTACATTCGCGCAAAGCTAGAGGATGTCAGTGACCTTTTCTTCTGCCCTTCACTTTCTCAATCACGTCAACCATATCTCGTACAATGCGGTCTCTAGAGATTAACAAAAGATTTGCCCACACATCCACGCCTTGTAGAGTCATCATCCAACTTAAAACGTTTGCAGTCTCCATCTTGGACTACGGAAGTGTCGTTTGGTTACCTCATCAAAATTTATATCAAACCGTTTGGAGTCTATGCAAGCTAACTTCATTTGCTTCCGCCATCGTATCCTGCTTCACATACACTCTAATTCAGGTTATTCCAATAATTTACGTATTAAACAAACAACCTTCCTGTGATCAACTAGGTAAGCGTGAACCAATTTTTGGAGAAGGTCAGGTAGTTACCAGGTCTAAGTGAAATCGCATCGTTTGAACCTTTGATCCATTGACGAATATAGTGATACCGTTTATCTTTTTTGTTTTAAATTATCATTTTGAGGCGTTTTCCTGCATTTAGCTGAAGGCCAATACTGTCCAGATAATCTTCATGATCAGTCATAATAATGCCGTAATAAGATAAATGAATTTAGTACCAAGTCCCTGTATTATAGTACATAATATGTGCAATTCGTCACTGATCTGTTTATCTTCAGATTATTATTTATAAACGTTGGAAATTTGAGGCAGACAGAACTGTCGCACTGTTTTCCTCCTACGATGGAGTTCATTTAGAGATTTGTTTTTATTACATAAGAACTGAATAAATTTAAAATGATTAAATATTTAATATACTGCATGAAACCTTAGCAAATGGCCATAGAGTTGAGATAACTTGAACAAATTCATCCTCGAACAGTGTGAATCGTTGGTAGTAACTTCATCCCTTTATGTAACCTCATTTCACGACCTCTTGAAATTACAGAGGTTAAATGAGGTACCTTCGGTCCACAAAATATTTGTTATTAATTTAGTATGCAACTTAAGATGCCGCGCAAGTCGCGTTCTTAATTTGAAAGAAGGTAATGAGCCATATCTCTGTTTAACTAACTCACTTTGCAGCATATTAGAGCCCCGAGGCGGCATGAGACCGTAATCATTAACATACGTCGTCAGCAGCCGCTAATGAGAACGAAATCATCTTCTGGGGGATGTTTTCTCGAAATCGTTTAGAAGGTTATCGAAATGATTGTAACGATCCACGATGTCCGCTCGCCATTCCTTCACTCAACGCATCCCGTGCTCATTTGAGAAAGGAGGGAAAAATATACAATGAACTCGAAATATCGCGAAGGGCGAGATCACACAGTTCAGTGCCATCAGCAATACGGATGCGGGAGAGAATAGCGAGATAGATGAGTTTTCAACTCGATTTCTGCGTTATACAAAGCGAAACATGCATGCTGCACTTAGTTTTACAAAATTAAGTTGTTAACACAGTGAGTTGTAGTAGGTTCTTATAAATATTTTCCAATCCATATTTTTCTAATTCTCTAATCCAACATTTCCTTTTTGTTTTTCAGGTTTACTGGATTACTGCAGACATCTGAGGAAATTATTCCAAAGCAATTTTCGTACCACTTCTGATTTTAAAGTTTGCATTGTATCATATATATTTGTTACTTTATATTATTAGTATGCAAATTATTTATAGAAAGGACTTTATATGATTGGGTAAAATATTATGATGCAGGAAAATAGAGGGTGCTTAAGCGACCAATCCGATGCCTTGCCCGTGACGCCCTAAGTATGGTCTAAGATTTGTTTGCGGCTTATCAAACCGCGAACAGCAAGAAAGATTTAGGTGTTCCTCCTATTACAAAAGTAATAGGAGGAACGTATGATGCTCCTGAAAATCTTCTACAAAATAAACTTCCATGTGCTCTCAAGGAACATTCGAAATGTAACCACATTTCCTGTCCGCTCCTCAAACTCTGAAATCATGAAAGGCTCTGAACAAGCTCCTCAGAGTTGCTAACTCCTCTAACACCGACTCCTTCAACAATCCTCAAGCACCGTGTCTCAATTAGTGAATATGCCAGTCGTATATGCTCAGAGTGAAGTCGGCGGCTACATCAAGTTGTACTCTATTAAATTTTATTTATTCAGTTAATTTTGTTTTCCTTCATTGTAAATTAATTTACATTTTTTTAAAATGTGCAATACGATGGGCTATTTTTGATATTTCGAATTTAAACCGTGTTCTTAATTTGCTACTCGTTGCGAAATCTTAATTTTGGAAGAGTAATATTAAGCGCACGCTGTTATTAATTACTTTCACTGATGTGTACGTATGTATTGTTTTAAATAAACGAATAATTAAATCAGAAGGAATTGAATTTTAATATTTAATGAATTTCGGCGGAATAATGCTGTCTTTCAGTAAGTCTGAAAGATAAATAACGCATTCGCCAATATTGAATTACGTATCCTTCCTTGCATTACAGATTACAAATACGGTTTTCAATTAATGTTTAAAATAGGAGAAATTTTATTTGTAAACTAGAATACGTTATGTTTCGGCACGTAGGCTGTGTATGACACTTTTATTTAGCACTCCAAATATTTTGTCACTTAATGGCAACTCCAAGCCTGTCGGAAGAAAAACCGACAAATTCATGTTTCTCTCCTCCCGGGAAACTTTCTCTTTTTTTTTTCTTTGTTATACCGAAGATCCTGGTCCGAAGAATGTACTTTTTTAGCATAATTTGGAAATGACGTTATGTGATAATTATGCATGGATTAATTTTTGAAATTAACCACTCGTATCACTTGGATAATGCAAAGATTAGTTGATTAAGTACTTTGCCTAATTTCCACACTTGTTACAAACGTTGTTTGAGGATAATTGGTGGGTGTCATCATTAGATCCTACAGGACTGTTAAAAATCTCATTCTGGCTTGTCTAAGTACATCTTAGACAACGCATTGTACATTACAGGTTAACATCCTGTAATGTACGATGATAGGATCCAGCAACAATCCAGAAGACCGGTCAGGATCGCAATCTGAACTGCAGAGAACAATTAACAACAAATAGTCCCTTTTGATGCAGGTCGGTATAAGCTTTGCATCCGTTTGTCCTGTGAAATCCTAAAGATATGCTAACATCCGCGAAAATTGGAACAATTAGGAGAAATACAAAATTTTCAAAACCATAAAACGATCGCATGCAGTATAATAATGAAATTAGCAAAGAGTTATGATGCCAGAGCCCCTGACAATTTTACTTAAAAGAAAACACAGTATAGTATTAATATTTACAAGGAAGTCTTGTGTATTTACTGGCCTAGTAAATATACAAAAAAACTCTTTCTCGATGGTGCTCCGAAAACATTAATACTCGACAGAATGTTTTAGGCTACTAGGATGAATTTAAATTTAACTGACATTTCACTTTATAAAGAAACACTAATCATGAAAAACGACAAAAATTTAAGAAACCATTCGTGCATTCTGCAAAAGAACGTGTGGGGAGAATGTCAGAATGCAAGTTAGATGAAAACTATATATAATTGTTGACAAATAAAATTACTAAATTTTCATTGAAATACAAAGAAAAATGTAATAGGATTAAGAGATGGGAAAGTGACTATTGGAAAGATATGAAAAACAAGTAATGAAAAGGATGGAAAAGTGGTTTGACTTTTAGTTAAAATTTTCACAACAGAGAGAAAAAGCCCATAATAAAGAACTTAAATGCAAAGTTAAAAGAGAAAATGTTTACTAGTGGATGTAAATCTTATTTTGAAAAATTACTACATGAAAGAGCTGAATTCCCTGTTTTTGAAGGTAAAAAATATCATGGTAAATATTAAGTATAGAAATGCAGCAATTGTAAATGAATTAAACTTGAGGGGAAATAATGCCACGATTGTTACACCGTATCCAGCAGAGATCGTTTTCTGAATGAAAAATTCCGGAAGATTGGAATATAACATTAGAACCTCTGAAGATATTAGCATTAGCAGAGGCATATGATGCAAGAAAGCAAGCTTATGCAGCATAAGCCAAAAAAAAAAAAAAAACGTGCCATTTTACCCATCCATTAGCTCCAAACGTTTGTCCAGTTCATCCTTGAATTTATTTAAGCTATTCAATTACCCGCTGGCTAACGGCAAATTTCCACGCATCTATTCTACAACGGTCTTTTCTCAATTTGAGTTTATGCCTCTCAAGTTCATAATCTTAGCAAGGGGAAGAATTCCATCAGCACTGATCCTGCTCAAGCCATTCAAGGCCTTATACACCTCAACGAGATCACTTCGCAGGTACCTAGCCTCCAGGCGCTGCGATTTGCAGAACTTAAGCCTTTCTTGGTAAGACGACCCTTTCGTTCCCCTCACCAGTCTTGTTGACCCTCTCGGTACCCGTTCTAGCAACTCTACATCCTTCCTAAAATGAAGCCTTCAGACCTGAACGCAGTACTCAAGGCGTATTCTGACCTTATATTGCCTTATACAAAGGGATAATCACCTCATTTTCCTTACTAGCAAAATTCCTGTATATCATTGACAAGACCCCATGACCTGCTCTGGCAGCCTGTCTGCATTACTTAGAAAACTTCATATCCGACTGCACAGTTACCCCCAGGTCTTTTTCATTCTCTAAACACCCTAAGTACAGTATCACACAGTTGGCATGTTTCTCTTTTACTATCAATATGCAGTACTTGATAAATATGCAAAACAAAATGGGCCCAACACCGAATCCTGGGGGACTCCACTAATAAGAGTCCACGAGGAGCAGTGTCCATTGATTATCACTCTGTCTTCTCCCACTCAACTATCCTTTTATATCCATAGCAGCATTTTACTCTTAATGCTATACTGTTCCAATTTGTACAGTAGTCTTCCACGTGCAACAGTATTAAAAGATTTCCTAAAATTCAAGTATGTAATATCAAAATTATTTTTTGCAACCAGTTCCTTTGTAACCACATCATAGTATCCAATGAAATTTGTCAAACAAGTTTTCCCCTTAAACCCATGCTGTATCTGAACTATAACTGCAGAGTTGTCTAGATGATCCTGCATTGCTTCTTTAACCTGTGACTCCATTATTTTTTCTGGAACAGAAGTTAATCTAACAGGTCTGCAATTACTCGTGTCACCCTTCGATCACCATTTATGAATTGGATATACATTTGCACAAATTCAGTCCGTTAGAGCTTTCTCTAAGTCCAAGAATGCTGTCATAATTATGGCTAAGAGTTTGCTTACTTCCTTTGCTGCCTCCTTTAATGGAACTAGATAGATCCCATCCACCCTAGGTGCCTTTCTTATGTTTATATTCAAAGATTTCTCCTCCATTTTGCTCTCATTTATTATACATTCATTTAGCTCCCCTGTTAGAGTTAAATAAGCTTCTGTCCTCCACTTCTCTACAGATTTCCTCATGTGTGAATGTAGATGCAAAATACTCATTCACTTTGTCAGCTATCATATCATCAATAGTCGAACCATCGATATCAAGTGGACCAATCTGATTCATCTCCTTTCTTCTAGGGTTTATATAAGTAAAAAGTCTTTGCTGTTTTTCTTTGCATCCTTCGCCAAACATTTCTCATAATCTGCCTTCGCTTGCCTACAGACTAGCTTATATAGGAAATTTTCTGTAACGTAGACTTGTAGTCTACCGGAGCGTGTGGATGATAAAACTGCACAGGTATTTTGAACTCCACAGGCGACCGGAGGAAATATGAAAAATCATTCGATTTGCCTGAACCGGAATGACCTGCGGAGGCAAACCGGAGCGTGTGTAGCGACGTGGCAGGCGTACTGCCAGATTGGGGGATTTCCCTATTCGATTATCATTAATAATTACATAAATTTTATGAAAACAAAACACTTCGTTGCAAATAATAAGCCAACTATTGCTAAAACGTTGTCTGTCGATGCCATGGTCAGCCGACTGAATGAATGGTGACTGGTTTACCGGAGCGTGTGGATGCACTATGGGCGTCCGGTAGACCTGTACAGGTGTGCCTGCGCAGACATAACTGACGGATTTACCTGAACGTGTGTAGTGGCCTTAAGGAAAATTGTTTAGTGTATTCCGATTACTTGGTACATGTGGCCGAATATTCCATACTTCATCGATAGTAAATCTATGAACTGCGTCAAGGTCATTTCTCTTGTTTTAATTTCATCTGCATGATTCCCTTTAGGTCTTCTCTGTAGTCTCGCGTGTTTTTCTTTCAAGCTCCTGGATCTACATCAAACGCCCAATTAGTGCATTTTTTATACAACTCATTACCCTTTGATCTTCCTGCGTTATTTTGGTCGGAGCTTGTGCTTAATTTCTTCTTCGACCACATGTACTGATTCCTATTATTCGCTATTACACTTTTAAGTATTGAAAGTGGCAAGATGTAACTTTAGTGAGATTGCACCAAAGACTGAATTTTCAACAGCAGTTCTGCATGTCGAATTTCTGCCATTTACAAAAGTTTCCTGATTGTAGTCTGAAGACTATTTGAGGAGGACCAGCAATACTCTAAACATTTCTACACCAAAAAGGATAAAACTTGCTCAAATGACTGTCCCTTAATGAATGCAGAAAAGTTGATAGTATCTGTTGGTAGTTTGTCATAATTCCTTTTAACGGGATCAAGAGATCATGTGGCATAATCCATATTTACTCCTGTGCCTGGGGAGGGGAATTAACTTTTTCTTCCAGATTTCCTGCAGCACTACTGACAGGCAGGAGCAGTGCTACGGCTGCGTTAAATGTAGTAGTAGTATATAAAAAAAAAAAAAAAAAAACAGAAAGGTGGTTCCTTTCTGGGCCTCTGTCTGCTTCTTGTATTGCGAATGAGCTGCTGTAATATAAAATAAGGAAAATAGTATTCAGAACAAAAAAGTTACTTATTGAAAAAGCTGCTCTTTAGGGAGAATGATTTGTAAAACGCACTGAAGTGACTTGGCCAAGGAAAGCTTGGCATTCTGAGTCTCTTCGACTCACCTTAACAAGTCAATTGAGCACAAATTTAATACTATTTTCTCTCACCATCTGGTCTACCATCGTTTTTACTGTGATTTCACCTTTGTTTGTGTGCCCGCCCACCGAGCATTACATCCATCTCTACTTCATTTTAAACTATATTCCCCTATTTGCTTTCAATCTTAAAGTTATCTATCAAGAGTTAATCCGTGTAGATTATGTTGCTTTCGACATTCCGGTCTCAGATTCTTATCTCAGAGTTCCTCAATGCATGGCAGTGAAACATTGACATCTTTATATTAATTAATGTCTTAAACAAGCAGTCGAGGTGCTTCTCAGTCATTTTTCAAATCTCGTTTACGTAATAAATTGTTGGGATACCTTTTGTCTCCTTTTTACGCAGTAAATTAACTTGCAAATTTGTACATATTTCAGATCCGATCGTGCCATTTTGTTATCTTCCAATACTTTTAATTAATGAAAATATATTAGTAACGCAAATTTGAAAAAAAAAATCATAACTACACATGATAGTTGATCATAAGTTTGTTTATCTTTATGTTCATCGTTACTGACTGTCAATGTAAGGTTTCTAATTTTCTTTACACGTGTTTTTTTTTGGGGGGGGGGGACCTGTGATGCGTTATCGAAATAAATAAGTTTTAATAGAAGAAAGAGGACTTACGCTGGATAGGAGTTAAAGTCCAACAGGAAGTTGTATATCATGGAAGAAGGTACGGAATAGAAGGTTGATAGTCCAGAAGGACTGGTGGTGTTATATCGTAGTAGGCGTTATATCGTAGTATTATGCAGTAGTAGGGATCTGTCCTGTAGATGCACAGGTCATCCACACTGAAGTTGAATGGTGTAAAGAAAAAGAAAATTATTAACTATCAAAATAATCTCTTTTTAGTGAAACAGTTCCAGTACGAGCCATTTTATTCCTCGCAAGAAGTGTTTACTCTGCACGGCTAACTACGATATCGAAATATGAATATGCATGGCTAAATGCGATTTCATACACTATTCTACAAAAGGTCGAGATTGTTCTTCGATTTCATATGCTATTCTACAAATAAAGTCATGAGACCACCTCCAAGTGAAGAAAACTGTGATAATGATAACGAAATAGGCAAAATATATTAGCCTATAGAACAGGGGTGGGCAACTTTTTTCGTTAGCGGGCCGAATGAAATTTTCGCATCATGATGCGGGCCGGAATAGATTGAACGATTTAATAAAAAAAAATCAGAACCTAAAAAATGTTATATTACTTGAATTACCAAATTATTAATGTATTTTTAAAAAAAGTAAATACAATATTTAAATTTGTCAGAGCTCTATCTGTTTTGACAAAATTTTCAAAGTATTTTGTTGCTTACGCAAACGACATTTAAAATTTTCTGCTTCAATTTTCATTTGTTCCGGTGAAAATAGCTTATATTTTACGAAATGTTTTTTTTTCAAAAATGCCTTTTTAGATTATATTCTTTAAAAACGGAAATAGTTTCGTTACAAACCAAACAAACAGCGTTATCGTCTATATTTGCAATTAAATATCTGAATGACCAATTATTATTGAAAATGCGGCATTCGGCATCAATTTTTCTTTTTTTTTTTAATTGGCTCATTTTATGGGCTATAAATTATATTAAATTAAAAATTGTAATAATTAGAAAAGGCATAAAACATAAAATATCTCGCACCAATATTATTTTTTTCAATAAGAAGTCAAACCCAAAGGAACTTCGTTCGATCGATGCTACAATAATAATTAGGAAATAACTCTTTGACGCTGCGTAGAATCACTTGGTTACTGTTGTACTGGCCGCGATTCCCGATTGAACCGAATTAAGCCGAACGTTTACGGCGAGTGTAGTCAGGTATGGATTTTCTATATTTATGCATTTACCGAGGGGGCCGGATTCAACATCGTCGCGGGCCGGCTGTTGCCCACCCCTGCTATAAAAGGTCATCACAGTAGGTATCCCTAGTCCATTTTAAACATGTGAATTGACCGACAAGCACATGATGTAACGGGACAATAACTGTTCAATGCTATGGGGAAATGTCTGTGCTTGCTATTGCGCTGAAAATATTTCCAAGTTGCTACTGCGCAAAAATTAAGCATTTCCAAGCTTCTTATTATACCGCAGCTCGTGGTCAAAAAATGTACTTTTTTAATATAATCAATTTAATATAATTTGGAAATGAAATCGTGCTGGAAAAAGAGAAGTTCGGAGATGACAGAGTCCATGAACAACCATGTGAGCGTAAAATACCAGTTTGGCAAGCGCCGAAGCGGATGGTTACCTCATTTTGCCATCAACCCCTAGAGAATCTGAGTTTAGAGTTCCGATCGTCTACAAGCAAACCTCTAAGTGTTTTTATGAAACAGAGATCTGCATGCTACAGATTTTCCCATAAGAGCTCTAAGCCAACAAGCCTTTCATAACAACATAAAACAAGTTAGTTAATGTACGTAGTGCATTACATTTCAGTCGCGTTCCCTTTTTTTTTTTTTAATTAATTGAAATTTTCTTTTTGTGTGATTAACTGAAGTGAAAAATAAATATAGTTATCTCCTTATCAGTTAACTACTAAGATTATAGTACGCAATATAACTCTAGTTTACATTCTCGTAACTTAGCCGTTCAGTTTAATTACAAGTGGATAATATTTATTTCTCTCCTCCTGCATTACTCAGTTTAAGTTACATTTTAAGTCTCTTTTCTCTCTGCATATATGCATCTCGTCACAAGCGAAACCACGTTCACGAGCCTTGCATAATAATACTCAACGCGTGCACGGACTGTCTAAAGCTAACAATATTATATTTTAACTATGAATTTTTTTTAAATAAAATTGTATGGAAGAAAGAAATAATAATTGCCGGATTTCTTGAAAATCCGTCAGGATTTTCAAGAAATTTTGAAATCCCTCTGTTAGATGCTGTTTGAAGTTTGAAGTCTGGGAGTCCCTCTGTTAGATGCGGATAGAACGGCGAACATGGTGAAGACAGTATGCGCATGTATATATATATATTAAAATAGAATTGTATTTAAAGAATAAATGCTCAAGGTATAATATGATATGGGTTTAAATTAACTATATACTATAAACACCATAGTTTACCATAAATTTAACTACATACGTAGTGTAAAAGCATCCTTTAATTTTATCTCATATTGTGGCCACCTTCAACAACGAGATACCAGGTATTGCACTACCTCGAATAAATAACGCTTCTCTAGTACTGTCTAGTCTTCTCTAGTCAGAGGAGTCTACTGTTATTTATTTTTGGGCACCACCACCCAGACGGCACACCGTTTCGAACCTTGTTGGCTTACTCATCTGTGGGCGGGCAGGTACCCTGATAATGCAAACATGCCATCACAGTTGCGAAGTTAATTCCACAATATGAGAGATGCCAAATGGTGAACAGAATGATACTGGATTTAAAGACTAAATGCTCAAGGCATAAAATTATGGGTAAACTATGGTGTAACCAATATTATACAGGGTGATTCACTACCAGTGCGACAAACTTGCAGGAGGTGTAGGGGGCACAAAGACGAATCGGAATCACTTAGCACTGCAGGGTCCGAAATGCCTTCGTCATGCGGTAGAGGACGTTGATCGGAAGGTCGCGTGAACAGCGATCCCGCTGGAAGTCAGCATTTGCGAACCGTTTCTGTTGAAGAAACCAAATAGCAAAAGTCCTCCGGAGTGGATAATCCGCAGGCTCCAATGATTGGACGCGTTGCAGATGGTATGAACTCATTTGGTTTGTTGACAGTATCCTCCATACAGTGGATTGGGAAATACCCAATCGTTGGCCTATCGCTCGAGTACTCGTACTCGGATTGCCTTCTGCAAGACGTAGGACATTCTCCTCATTGTCTGGCGTCCTCGTCGTTCGCTCTCGATTCATGGTACCTCTCGTGAAACAACCAGTTTCACGTAACCTTCTGCGCACATGTGCGAAAATCGTATGATGAGGAGCACGCCTGTGCGGGAGATGTTCCTGGTACAAGCGGAGAGCCCGTTACAGTCCGCAGCTCCATACGCGAGGTGCATGTCGGCCAGTTCAACGTTTGAATATTCGTCCATCCTACTGCCTCGGGTTCGCAAATGCTGACTTCCAACGGGATCGCTGTTCACGCGACCTCCCGTTCAACGTCCTCTACCGCATGACGAAGGCATTTCGGACCCTGCAATGCTATGTGATTCCGATTCGTCTTTGTGCCCCCTACACCTCCTGCAAGTTTGTCGCACTGGTAGTGAATCACCCTGTGTGTGTGTATATATATAATTAATTTAAACTCATATCGTGTTATGCCTTGAGCGCTTAGTCTTTATATACAGTATCATTCTGTTCACCATTTGGCATCTCTCATATTGTGGAATTGTAATAGCAGGTTTGCATTATCAGTGTACCTGCCTGCCCACCGATGATGAAGCCAACTAGCTTGGAAACGGTCACCAGGGGAGCCTGATATTCACAGTTTCCGAGAATAGGTAACTCCCAACAGTCTTCTTCTCTAGCGGGGAAGCGTTGCCTATTCAAGGAATTTGAGTTTTTGAGTGGTGTGAGCATGAGGAGTAACTGTCCCTTTCCTCTTTCGACAGCATTCTTTCTTCCTCTCCTACACGTTTTTTTCTTTGCAAAGTCTAATAGGGACAGTATGAGAATAAAAGAGTATAAGTATCTCGTTGTGAAAATAGCCACAATATGAGATAAAAGATACTTTTACACTACGCATGTAGTTCCATTTATGGTAAACTATGGTGTATCTACACCGATATATAATATATTAAATTTGAATAAAAATAAATGAAACAGATGCCAGCAGCATCGCAAACCAGTAGAGAAAAAAAATAAAAATAACCCGTACATAATAAAACAAAAAAGAGGGGGTAGAAATCAAGATAGACTATTGCAGCAGGAATGTTACTAAAACAATTTAGAATAAGGCTAATCGTACAATACCAAATAAGAATTTTCTTTTTACAATATACCAATTAGACAAAATTTAGCGGCGCCTGAAAGATGGCAGCAGGCCTAAATTATGTCCATAACCTTCCATCTTAGGGTTTGCTAACTGTTTTTTGTAACTGGGAACCACTTTTTTTCTCTGAAGGCTCACTGTGGCTGATGGTAAATAGCTCTCTGTCTTCTAGCTTCTCCGCTAATGCAGGTGTTCCCCAAAGTCCAATTCTTTCTCACACTCTTCTCCTCTTGACCAGAAATCCTATCCGTAGTTTTGCTGATGATAGCAAATTGTATTCCACCTTCCAGTTTGAGAAACCTTGCCTTGCGCAAACAGCTTCTCGAATATCCACTAACAGTTCCTTAAATGCTGATCTCCGGGTAATTTCCCAGTGGGACAAAAATAACTTAGTTGATTTCAAACCTTCTGCTAGAATCAGTCCTGTCTTATATTTTGCCAAAAGGATTCTTCTGCTCCTAATCTCATCTTCGACGATACTCAGATTTCTTGACAAAATCGCATTAGGGATTACCCTGACTGTCAATTAATCAATCTCTCTCTGCATAAGGACATCTACAAAACCTACTGACACCAGTGTAAAAAGGTGCATTTAAATTTTAAATCATCTGCTTTTAGTTTATTTCGCTCTTTTCTGATTTTTAGCTCTCTCTCTCTCTCTCTCGGCACTAAAATATAGGAGAAAAACTTCAAGACTTACCAGAGTTGGCAAAAGAGTTGTTTATGCATGTAGCTAATAGCACGCGTTTACAATTTTTGCTTTATGACATGGAACGTTGTCGCGTTTTAAGGTGTAAGCGCCGCTTCCATAAAATTTACGCATCAACAGCACAGTACTCAGCATTTACAATTCCACGTATTATGACCGGTGGAACTAGTCCATACCACAAGAAACACTGGGTCAACATATTCGGGTAGCAAGCATTTTGCAAGCATCATCCATTAAAGTTCATCAGGCTGGAAGAGCTCTTAGCATGACATCGCTCCCACAGGGGAGCGATGTCATGGATTTTCATTGAATCTGAATTCAGGTCAAGTGTTTTTTTTTTTCTCTTCTTTTTTATGAAAACCCCAATCACGAGAGGTATTAGAACCTATATCACTTAGCGTCGTGCATTGATTGAAAGTTGAGAAGATGAAAAAAAAGATACCTGCTGACATTAGACTTCGATTTCTGTAGATTGTAATTATCAGTAAATATATGAAAGGAGGTTGTTTCATAAAACGGAAGTTGAAAGAATAAATGCGGAAGAAGAAAAGTTGACTCTATGAGTTTGAAGTTGAACAACAGTAAAAGGATGCTGACTGGTTGCTGCAAAATCCAATAGTGCGAACAGCTGTTTGGAAGAAAAGTAACGCCGAGAACGAAAGAGAAAACCGAGTTTTTTTTTTTTTTTTAAATACAGAGGAAGCAATATTTGTGCTGTCATATATAGGTTGTTTAGAGTAAGTTCCGAAGCAGCTAAGCCGCCTGCATCTGATATATTGCCGACCGGGCTAGCCGGGTGGACAAAGTGCCTGCCTGGCAACCCAAAGGTCGCGGGTTCGAATCCCGCCTCGGGCTTGGATCAAAGTAATGCAAAAACCTTGGGAGGTGCATTATGGCCACAGAAGCCGATGCGCCAACAACTACAAAAAGAAAAAATCTGATATATTCTATAGGTGGTTTGCCTGTTTCGAGAGATCTCCGGTTTACGACATTCGCAAGGAAGAAAACGACTCACGTGTTTGAAATTCTTATGTATAGAGCGCTCATTACATCTTAGGCTGCAGTAATTCCGTGCGAATGTAATTTTTGGATTTAAAAATCCGAAGCAGCGAAATCAGAAAGTATGACATGCTGCACTTTAGTGCAACACATCTTATTTTTGTCTTCTGATAGTGTTATTTTTGTTCTTCTTAAAGTGCTGAAGGAACGTTTGATTCTGGCTCCAAATTAAGCCAAGATCTATGTGAGAAACCTTGTCCTTCAGTGATTCATTTTTGATGTTAAATAACATTAACTTTGATATCTTTCTTCTGTTGCTGCTTTATTAATATCTAAAACCTGTGGAATGATGATACTCCTGTTGAGATTTGAAGATGACAGCACTTGGTTATACATATGAACGACAAAAAAAAAAAAAAAAAAAAAAATCAAATATTACAAAAACCTTTCTGGTTCTGAAGGTCCAAAGAATTGCCAAGGTTTTGTGATGTTATGCTAACTAATCAATAACTTTTTTTCCTTTTAATTCGTGAATAAACTACGTAGATAACTGAGGTTAACTATGGATGGAAGTAACTCATTTAATATCGCCATTAAAGAGCCAGGAACAAGACTCTTTAATGGTGAACAAAACCAAAGTTTTACAGGAAGGACGCAGTAACAGGCCAGCAGAAGACATCACGGAATGAGACAATGAACAAAGATATGCTCTTTATGTTGATTTAAAAAAAAGCATTATTCGAGACCTGTGAATGCAAAGAAAATAATTGCCAACAGCAGAGATTATGAGTTAATACCACTTATTTCTAGAACTGAATTAGCACGATGATTGTACATATATACAGCGAGCAACACTCCGTCAATACTAGTAATGATGCGCCATACGTCAGTCATCGCGTTCGTTCAAATTAAATTTCATTGCTTCTCTACATGAAGCGCAACTTGAACCCTCAAAAATATTAAATCTATTACAAATCCCCAACTTCTTAATGCTTCTCAGGCACTCTAAGAAGTTAAGGATTTGTGATTGCGTAGTCTACAGAACAGTATAAAATAACCCTTCCCCCCCCACACACACTCACTGACGGTGTACAGCAGATTAAAAGTAACAACACAGCTAGGTATCAGTCCTTACAGGTATCGATTTCCCCCACCCACAACATTACGAAAATTCTAAGAGAGTCTCAAATTTTTCATGGACGAATTCACACGAAGCAGCATCTTAACATCACCAAAGCCACTGCGGCGTACAGGGTGGATTAATTTTTCGCACACAATGAACTGTGTCAGATAACTCCACGAAATAGTTAAAGGCATTTTCGCTCTCGCTGCGGAGAGTCAAACGATTTTCCAGGAGGGGGGGGGGAGTTGTTTACAGACTCTGGCTGGCGGAGTGCAGTGGTAATGAGAGCTGTGAAATCGACACAGTTGTAGCTACCTTGTACACACTGCAACTCAAGTCACAGTTCTTCGACATGGCTCATTACGTTTCGCGTCGATATCAGACCTACGTTTAGAATGGCCTTATTGGTGGCCCAGCACATGGATGGCCAGAAGCTAGGAAACACAAATCACACTTTATCGACCGGCCATCAGGAGCACAAAAAATAAGCTCGAAGGCAAAGAAACGAGCCATGTGGAAGAAGTGAATGTCATGGCAGAGAATCGGTCAGAGACTTGTGTATCAGCAGGAAAGAATAAGGGAAGATTTTCTGGAGGGAAATGGAAAGGCAAGCAATAAATTTCCATTACACGCTTCGCTTCTGAGTTAGCTATGGAAGCCATAAATCTGACAACTAACAGCCGAGATGATGACACTGCGGATCGAAGGTTTAACTCTTTCCATCAGCATCGGGCGTCCTTTGGCTAAATCATCCCTCCGGAAATTTATCCAACAGATACACCAACCAGAAAGAAAGCCTTTCTCGCTCTATAAAGTCGATGCATTTAGCCAACGTTTAAAACACTTCATTTGGATTTCAAAAAAAAAAAAAAAACCCAGTATTAATGAGAACAGAGGAACGAATTTACTTATGAAATTAAGAATGGACATCTTGAGTGAAGTCATTTAGCGTCCATTTCTAAGCGAATCCCTTAGAAATGGGCACTACTTTCAATCCATACAAGCTAAGGAAACAAACAATTATTTACACATTGCTGTAACTGTCTGAAATTTTTCAATAATTTTTTTTGTTTTATACTCTAGTATATACACATGGGACAAGCGGTACAACTATCGTGGGTTACAGCAGCCATACACATGGTAAGCACTATTAGCGAGGGATTTATCATTTGTTGGTTTTCTCAGACCCAATTCATAATCGAAAGGATGGAAAATGTTATAAGTATGGAGTATATTAACAGTTAAAAAAGACAAAAATCTACTCACGAAAAGCAAAATTGTCCTGTTCTTTATATTTTTTCCTGCCTCCAATTTAATAAAACGTTTTCTTCTGTGTGTTATTCATTATTTCAAAATAACTGCAGCTTTCAATAGTCAGCGGGTTAAAATACGTTCTTATACCTTGGAACGAACGGAATGTTTCTTTAAAGAGACCAAATTATTTTATCTTATACTGTAATTTAAAAAGCTATCGCTTTACATCAAATCCCCGTAGGGATCTGATGTAAAGCGATTAGCATTTAATTTATAAGTGTCCATTTAGCATCATAAAGCATCAAAGTATTTTTAAGTTTTTTGCCGTGTAATAATTCACTATTTCCTGTTTCTCGCCATCCTTGCTTCCAGACTCTGAAATTAATTGTCTTTATTACACCGTCAAATTCATGCACTTAAGACGGATCAGACACGCAGGCGCCTTACTGTGCAATGTTAAATTATATTAAATAAAGGATAAAGCATCTATGAATATTTGTTAAAACATTTACTTCCCTGAATGCTTCCCATTTAGAATTTTCAGTTGATAACATCATTTGGTCCCAGAAAAGGGACCAAATGATGACCAGTGATGGAATTTAAAAAAACCATCCTAAACAAAATTTCTTCTTCTTTACCCTCGACAGTGGTTATATCTTTAAGTAAATCCCATATCTGCACACTGTGATCGCTGTCATCAATCGCTGTCAATTGGTGGTTACCTTTTCTACACATTTTTAATGGATGAAAAGTCACTGCTGATAACCTAATCTAACATGCTGCTGTAAAAAAACAGTCATCCTAGAAATCTACAAATGTGTCGTACTACTGTGTGAGCGACCAACCAAAAGTTCCAATCAATAACTGGAAAATTAAAATCCCCAACAGTTTTCCGTTTTTCTAGTGCTTTTGACACACCAAACTGACTCAACACTGCAGTGGCAACCCACGTCAGCTGGGTGCACTGCTTTACATTCCATATTCTTAACCAAGGGCATAACTTTTCTTCCCCACCTCCTAGCCTTTCTGTACACATTGGGTTCACTACATTCAACTTCTGCATTCCCAACGGCTGAGTGGTACCATGAATATCCCTAGAATATCTGAAATTTAGGGGCGTTCCTCAAATGCGGATTATTTAACAAGTTTAGCAGATTTTCCTGCTAGTATTAGTAATATATTTTATCGTTTAATATCCATCTGAAACCACTGCTTAAAATTACACTTCTCTGTAAACAAATTTACGCATTGTGTATTAAATAAAATAATTTATTTATTTTCTTAAAGAACTTTTCTTCTTGATGATCTAAAATGTTTAAAAGGCCCCCAATATTATTTGATAAATCCTCATTCTTTCTACTGTATGCGGAATAAATTCAACAGCTTGAAAATAACTTTTTAAAAATTATGCATTATCCTTTGCAGGTTATTATCGGTAATTACGTGTGAACAGCCCTGCGCGATTAATTGATTATTAATGGCTTCCCAATTTGCGCTCCTAGAGTTACGTATTTTTTCTATAACCCCATTACTCGCTCTACTGTTATCTAAAGAAATCAAAGCTGATAGAAAGATAATCCGATTTAACTAATGATGCTTAATCAATTAAATATTAAAAATGTTGGATCAAACTTATCTTCTCTAATTAAAAATTCGTAATATTGGGAAATAAAGTGAAATTATAGCTAGCTTTGCAAATGAATTCGATAGCAACTGGGTGCAAGCACAGTTTTTCACTCCACGTGATGCTACAAATGCAGTAAAATTCTTGCAAATCATTGCTGTATGGTTTTAAACTCCTCTGGTCTTATAAATAGAAATATATTTATTATTTAAATTAGAAATAGTGTTTTTAAGTCAAAAGCAAGACAAAAAAATCGTTAAAGGTTAAAATCAACTGTAATCAACGCTTTATATGATATGATAATTTATAAATTTTCCAAATAGCATATTTTTGATGTCTAAGTAGCACTCATGAAGATTGTTATAGTTGTAACGTACAAAAAATAGAACTCAAGGGAAAATGCCGATCCTGTTTTACATTAATTCGTTTTTGACTATCTCTCATTTTTAAACAATATCACTTAGCTATAAGTTTCTCTTGAAATGGCAAGATCTAAAATTAAGTAGCGAAGTGATAAGTAAAAAATACTGTGGAGATTCATTTGTAGTTTGAATATTACATAAATACCTTCTACTCCTATCGGTTTATCAGTCTGCTTCAATTTAATGCTATTACGATAAATTATAACGCTTTTCTCTCATGATTGCAATTAACTGGTTCTTATTAGAGAAAATTCTCTATCTTTTGATCTGCATCGAGCCATATTTCTATAAATTAAATTGTTCCATAACCATTCATCGCTCTTTGTAATGAATTATTATGCTATAAATCATTCATTAGAACGATTATTAATAATGTGATGAGTCTAACGATTTGCTCAATAAACATAATTCCAAATTTAATTTTCTACATAATTAGCAGATACGCGATACATAACAATAATTGGTCAGATATTCAAAATTTCTGTGACGTTCAATATCAACTGAAATTTTATACGCGATTCCTGTGTTGTATATTGTCTCAGAAATGTCCTATGAATTCCATTCTCCTTGAAGAATATTCTTGTCGCATCGGATGGGCAAGGACATTAGGTTTGAAGCAGGAGTGCGCTAGCTTGCTAGAAGTACATCCCTTTCAAGAAACATTATTCATTAACAGCTTTGTTCCGTAACAATCTTTGAAACTGTAAGGTCTGATTATCCTACGACAAGAGAGCACTATCCACACTTGTAATCTCTTTGTTTCTATGATATTATCTCTGAGATAATATCATAGAAACAAAGCAATGTGCTATGTCCAGAGGCAGATTATTGGGGGAAGAGGGTGGAATCAATTCACTTGTGTTAATTCAAGTACCGGTTTAGTATGAATAATATACGTTGCCCTGCAGCATCCATTTTATCATGAGAAGCGGTGACTCAACGCCAACTACAGCTCTGCCTTCGCTTATTAACGAGCTGGTTGAATTTCACCGCTAGAACTGTTGCCTCTAAATGATTTCCATCTCAAGCTAGAGGAACGCATAGTGGAACCTAGGCAGTTGAAGTCTAGAATTTCATAATACGCAACGTCTCCGTGGAAAGCAGAATGACATAAAGCTCATGCTAAATTTAATAAATGCTAATCCATAGTTATTAAAGCAGTAAAGTCATAAGGATTAAAAAGACGCCTTTTGTGGCAAGACGAGACGAATTACCACAGCAATTCATTAGTAGCTCAATTACACTTCAAGGTTTATTCCAGAAAGGACATCCATGAAAAACTTGCTCTCATCATTGAGAGCAAGTTACCTCAATCCATCATCATATTACTAAAATAAGCGTAGTTAAGCGTATGTTATTATATTTTGTTCATAGCTGTAGATAATCACATCTTACTGATTGCTATACGTTAATATTCACTTTTCTTTTTATTTTGGATAGTATTTCGTAAAAAAAAAAAAATAAATAAATTCAATACAAGACAAAATTAACAGAATAAAATGATTTTCATGAATATTTTATTGTGAACAGTGTTGACGAAGGCGAATATTTCACATAATAGGCATCCTGGCATGCAAATTCCGTATATCGAATAGAAATCGATCTACCACCTCATAGTCGCACATTATGAAAACTTTCCATGCCTGTGTATAACAACATGCGTTGCGACCACATCACTTCATTCCTGCTTTTTTTTTAATTATTATTTTATTTATTTATATATATATATATATATATATCTTTTTTTTTTTTTTTTTTTTTTTGCTTTCTCAGTGGGATAGCCACATCTCCAGTACTCAGGATGGCAAGTCGTCGTTTAAATGATGGACCGTATGACGACTTGAAGCCAGGCAGATTACCCTCAAGTTTTCAAATATCATAGGTTAATGACCGAATACCAAGACCTTACCGTTAAAGCTTAATTTCCTACATTCCCATTTATCCTTTTTTCCTGAAAACTTGGGACGGTCTCCGATGAAACACGGTGCAAGGTTTCACCAAGGTATTTCTCAAATGGAAAAATGATACCAGGGAAAATGGAGTTCAAATATGTTGGCAGACTACTGTTGGAATCTCGTAGAGGAGACACCAATTATAAAAAGGCGAAAACGACAAAATAACTGTTTTATTATCAGACAAACATTGTTATCAGGTAAACGTTTTTGTAAATAAAACAAGGTTAATAGACCCATTATTCAATATTTATTACTGTATTCAGCAACGTCAAATCTACAAGAATCAACGATGAATTGAATTTTAACAGGGAGCGATTTTTTTTTTTTTGCCGACCAAATTATTTGTACGGATTTTATATAGGTGGCGGGGTTGCCAGGAAAGCTGGCTGGGACCGCCAAGTTTAATAAATAAATTTTAAAAAATAAGGAAGCAGTTTCAGGAGACAGGAACCATTTCAAGAAAATGCTGTCCAAGGTCCGCGCTACTAATGATGCTTAAATCCTAATGTGATACATGGGGTCCCGTCTTGCTGCATGAGCAAGACGGAACCCCACGATGTCCTGTCTTCAACTGTCTCTTGAGGTCGCTTCGGCCACAGGTGAAAACATTTCCAACTGGACTCTGTTAAGAAGTCTCAATTCAAGTAGTGGACTCTACGCATGGAAGCCTATGGCTTGTATCGCTTAACCCTAAACCATCGCAGAACTCGTCAAAACTGGTTCCATGAACATGTATATGACTTGAAACCCTGACAGAGCACATTTCTGCTCTCTGATGAGTCCTTTTAGCCTACAAACAAATGCTAGGCGTTATTTCATCTGGAAACAACGAGGAATACGATACCATCCCTCTAACAGAGAAAGGGAGATGGAACACCATCTCCCACTTACAGTGGAGATGCTGTTCTCATGTGGGGCGTAATAATTACCAACGGTCGCACCCCTCCATGTTTTTGATAGGAATACCATAACTGAGCAGAGGTACCGAGAACAGATCCTCCAACCCCATGTGCCACTTTTCAGGGGTGCAGTTGACCCAGATTTTCTTTTCATGCACGACAGTGCCACTGCACATAGAGCTCAAGATATCCAACTGAAGATATCCAACAACTGCCGTGGTCAGCACGATCACCAGACTTAAATCCGATTGAACATGTATGTGGTGCCCTTGGGCGTCACATTGCACGCCGATAGCCACCGATAGCCTTGGTGAGCTAACGTCTAAGGTGGTAGAATAATAGGATTTGTTGGCACTGAATCTTATAGACACCCTTATATCGAGCCTGTTTAGCCGTGGAAGGGATCATACGCCGTACTGATGTCATGTGACCATATTTTCGAGCATCTTGTATCGACTTCTGTAATGTGACCTCTTTTTGGAAATTCTGATACAACTCCTGTAAATGTCCCTTATACCTATCCGAAGTTTCTCGCTGTCTCCTAATTTCATCGTTAATTCTATTGTAGACCACCATAACAAAAACTTTGTTCGAGCTTCATCTCAAGTTGCACGAGTTACACCACGTTTTCTACGTGTTCTATCAATTTTTGGAGCAGTACAGTATACTATTACTGCTACTTTGGATGCTGATATTACAGTGTACATCCACAAAATTATTCCATCCTTAAATTCTAGTTGCTATTCATTCCCTTTCGATACTTTGTTTCTTTCTTTAATAAACGGTGTAACGCTATGTGAATAAATACGAACCTTAAAGGTATTGTTAATCTCAATTACTGAATCACTTCTAACGGCCAATTTATTTTCCGTGCTAAGAAGAAAATACTGAACATTTGCAATCCTAAAGAATGATTACTTCGTAGTCTGGATGTTTGATACCCTCTTCTCTTTATACTCCGGTACGA